>NC_069504.1:1125441629-1125762879 GCF_027579735.1 Bombina bombina
AAAATATGATAATTTAAAGCATAATCCCAAATATGAAACTGACTGTCTGGAAATAAGGAAAGTTGAACATTCTGAGTCAAGGCAAATAAATGTTTGAATACATATATTTAGAACTTTATAAATAAAGTGCCCAACCATAGCTTAGAGTGTCACAGAAAATAAGACTTACTTACCCCAGGACACTCATCTACATGTTTGTAGAAAGCCAAACCAGTACTGAAACGAGAATCAGTAGAGGAAATGGTAAATATAAGAGTATATCGTCGATCTGAAAAGGGAGGTAAGAGATGAATCTCTACGACCGATAACAGAGAACCTTATGAAATAGACCCCGTAGAAGGAGATCACTGCATTCAATAGGCAATACTCTCCTCACATCCCTCTGACATTCACTGCACGCTGAGAGGAAAACCGGGCTCCAACTTGCTGCGGAGCGCATATCAACGTAGAATCTAGCACAAACTTACTTCACCACCTCCCTTGGAGGCAAAGTTTGTAAAACTGATTTGTGGGTGTGGTGAGGGGTGTATTTATAGGCATTTTAAGGTTTGGGAAACTTTGCCCCTCCTGGTAGGAATGTATATCCCATACGTCACTAGCTCATGGACTCTTGTTAATTACATGAAAGAAATTAGGTTTATTTTTTGCCTTGAAAGGCCGATCCTGAGGAAGGGCGTGGCCCTTACCCCCAGTGATATCAGAGATAATCTCTTTCAAGTCAGGACCAAACAGCGTTTTCCCCTTGAAAGGAATGTTAAGTAGCTTGTTCTTGGAAGACGCATCAGCTGACCAAGATTTCAACCAAAGCGCTCTGCGCGCCACAATAGCAAACCCAGAATTCTTAGCCGCTAACCTAGCCAATTGCAAAGTGGCGTCTAGGGTGAAAGAATTAGCCAATTTGAGAGCATTGATTCTGTCCATAATCTCCTCATAAGGAGGAGAATCACTATCGACCGCCTTTATCAGCTCATCGAACCAGAAACATGCGGCTGTAGCTACAGGGACAATGCATGAAATTGGTTGTAGAAGGAAACCCTGCTGAACAAACATCTTTTTAAGTAAACCTTCTAATTTTTTATCCATAGGATCTTTGAAAGCACAACTATCCTCTATGGGTATAGTGGTGCGTTTGTTTAAAGTGGAAACCGCTCCCTCGACCTTGGGGACTGTCTGCCATAAGTCCTTTCTGGGGTCGACCATAGGAAACAATTTTTTAAATATGGGGGGAGGGACGAAAGGAATACCGGGCCTTTCCCATTCTTTATTAACAATGTCCGCCACCCGCTTGGGTATAGGAAAAGCTTCTGGGAGCCCCGGGACCTCTAGGAACTTGTCCATTTTACATAGTTTCTCTGGGATGACCAACTTGTCACAATCATCCAGAGTGGATAATACCTCCTTAAGCAGAATGCGGAGATGTTCCAACTTAAATTTAAACGTAATCACATCAGGTTCAGCTTGTTGAGAAATGTTCCCTGAATCAGTAATTTCTCCCTCAGACAAAACCTCCCTGGCCCCATCAGACTGGGTTAGGGGCCCTTCAGAACCATTATTATCAGCGTCGTCATGCTCTTCAGTATCTAAAACAGAGCAGTCGCGCTTACGCTGATAAGTGTTCATTTTGGCTAAAATGTTTTTGACAGAATTATCCATTACAGCCGTTAATTGTTGCATAGTAAGGAGTATTGGCGCGCTAGATGTACTAGGGGCCTCCTGAGTGGGCAAGACTCGTGTAGACGAAGGAGGGAATGATGCAGTACCATGCTTACTCCCCTCACTTGAGGAATCATCTTGGGCATCATCGTCATTGTCACATAAATCACATTTATTTAAATGAATAGGAATTCTGGCTTCCCCACATTCAGAACACAGTCTATCTGGTAGCTCAGACATGTTAAACAGGCATAAACTTGATAACAAAGTACAAAAAACGTTTTAAAATAAAACCGTTACTGTCACTTTAAATTTTAAACTGAACACACTTTATTACTGCAATTGCGAAAAAACATGAAGGAATTGTTCAAAATTCACCAAATTTTCACCACAGTGTCTTAAAGCCTTAAAAGTATTGCACACCAAATTTGGAAGCTTTAACCCTTAAAATAACGGAACCGGAGCCGTTTTTAACTTTAACCCCTTTACAGTCCCTGGTATCTCCTTTGCTGAGACCCAACCAAGCCCAAAGGGGAATACGATACCAAATGATGCCTTCAGAAAGACTTTTCTATGTATCAGAGCTCCACACACATGCAGCTGCATGCCATGCTGTTCTCAAAAACAAGTGCGCCATACCGGCGCGAAAATGAGGCTCTGACTATGATTAGGGAAAGCCCCTATAGAATAAAGTGTCTAAAACAGTGCCTGCCGAGATTATTTAACAAAAAATACCCAGATTAAATGATTCCTCAAGGCTAAATGTGTGTAAATATGATCGATTTAGCCCAGAAAATGTCTACAGTCTTAATAAGCCCTTGTGAAGCCCTTATTTACGATCTTAATAAACATGGCTTACCGGATCCCATAGGGAAAATGACAGCTTCCAGCATTACATCGTCTTGTTAGAATGTGTCATACCTCAAGCAGCAAGAGACTGCTCACTGTTCCCCCAACTGAAGTTAATTGCTCTCAACAGTCCTGTGTGGAACAGCCATGGATTTTAGTGACGGTTGCTAAAATCATTTTCCTCATACAAACAGAAATCTTCATCTCTTTTCTGTTTCTGAGTAAATAGTACATACCAGCACTATTTCAAAATAACAAACTCTTGATTGAATAATAAAAACTACAGTTAAACACTAAAAAACGAAGCCATCTCCGTGGAGATGTTGCCTGTACAACGGCAAAGAGAATGACTGGGGTAGGCGGAGCCTGGGAGGGATCATGTGACCAGCTTTGCTGGGCTCTTTGCCATTTCCTGTTGGGGAAGAGAATATCCCACAAGTAAGGATGACGCCGTGGACCGGACACACCTATGTTGGAGAAATCATTTTCTTCTCAGCATAAATCTTCATCACTTTTCTGCTACAGAGTAAATAGTACAAACCGGTACCATTTAAACTAACAAACTTTTGATTGAAGATAATAAAAACTACAATTCTAACACCACATTCACTTTACCCTCCCGAGAGAGACCCTAGTGCTTAGAGCCGGCAAAGAGAATGACTGGGGGGTGGAGCTAGAGGGGGAGCTATATGGACAGCTCTGCTGTGTGCTCTCTTTGCCACTTCCTGTAGGGTAGGAGAATATCCCACAAGTAAAGGATGAATCCGTGGACTGGATACACCTTACAAGAGAAAAAAAGGTTTCCATTATACTTCTATTATTTTCTTTGTTGAAGAGCATACCAGGCAGGTAGTGTGCACATATCTGGATCACTATATGGCAGCAAACACTGCTGTCATCTAGTTATCTTGCAAATGTATAATGCTGTTAAAAGTATTCTCGCAAATCTGCTGCCATATAGTGCGTGCCAGACACAAGCACGTTCTTAAGCCTACCTACTTGTTTTTCAACCAAGGATACCAAGAAAATTAAAAGGGACACTAAAGTCAAAATTAAAACTTTCATTATTCAGATAGAGCATACAATTTCTTTTAAAAAAAAATATTTTATTGTTCAGCATAATAAATTCAAACAAATTGTTTACGTCATGCAAGGCACATGTTAAACATAAACATAGTTTAAACCAAAACTTGACTGCCTTGTTGATACAGACTAAATTAACAATAACTAAATTAACAATTAATAACACAGCAATAATATTAGCATGGTCTAACTCATAGCTTGGCCAAGTTAAATAGTTATCAGATATGGCCTTGGTCATCTGTTTTATATTGCTTAATCATTTTATTTCCTATACTACCCTCTACTTATAATCGCTTCAACATCAAAGGACAAAATATATACCAGCAAAAAACAGAAACAAAACAAAAACAAGAGAAAAAAAAAAAAAAGGAAGGAGCGTACAATTTTAAACAACTTTCCAATTGACTTCCATTCATAAAATGTGCACATTCTTTTTATATTTAAACTTTTTAAGTCACAAGCTCCTACTGAGCATGTGCAAGAATTCACAGAATAAACGTATATGCATTTGTGATTGTCTGATGGCTGTCACATGGTATGTGTATGCATTTGTGATTGTCTGATGGCCGTCACATGGTATGTGTATGCATTTGTGATTGTCTGATGGCTGTCACATGGTATGTGTATGCATTTGTGATTGTCTGATGGCTGTCACATGGTATGTGTATGCATTTGTGATTGTCTGATGGCCGTCACATGGTATGTGTATGCATTTGTGATTGTCTGATGGCCGTCACATGGTATGTGCATGCATTTGTGATTGTCTGATGGCTGTCACATGGTATGTGCATGCATTTGTGATTGTCTGATGGCTGTCACATGGTAAAGGGGGAGTGGAAATAGACATAACTTAAAATGGTCAGAAAAAAAAAATCTATTACTCATTTGAAGTTCAGACTAAGTGCTATTGCATTGTCTTGTTATCATGCATTTTTTGATTATGCAAATATACTGTGTTTACTGGTCCTTTAAGTAAAGTCGATAATAGAAGTAAATCAGAAACTTTTTTTTTTAAATTGTATACTCTATCTGAATCCTGGATGATCAATCCATGGACATCCGTTTACCAAAAAAATAATAATAATGAAAATAAATAAAAATGTAATTAAAATAATACATATAGGAGGCGTGTCCGAGCTGCAATCAAGAGCGGTCGCATTTTCCAGGGGTTCCTGCTGATCACTCATTAATCCGCCGTTTTATTAAGACATCCTACAGCATCACATCAACATTTGTCACAAATATTGTGATATTGCTCAGAAGAACTTAATATCTCATACATTTTGCTGTATATTTGAAGTTGGAGCAGTGCATTGGACGTTAAAAGCCTGGAGCAGCGGATTGCTAACAGGCAGCGCTAGCCCCTCGGCTAGTCGAGGTACTCAACCTAAGTTGAGCCTAAAACCACCAGGTACCGACAGTACTATCCCTGCCTTGCTAACATCAAAGACACAAAGAGTTTAAGTTTGAAAGACTGATAGTCCAAGCAGTTAGGAGCCAAGCAGCCCTGAAAGAAAACAAAATGTATGCTTACCTGATAAATTTCTTTCCGGATATGGAGAGTCCAGAACGTCATTCAATTACTAGTGGGAATATCACTCCTGGCCAGCAGGAGGAGGCAAAGAGCACCACAGCAAAGCTGTCAAGTGTCACTCCTCTACCCATAATCCCCAGTCATTTGACCGAAGGGAAATGGAAAAAGAATAACACAAAGGTGTATAGGTGCCTGAGGTTTAGCCAAAAATAACCATCTTAATAAAAGGGTGGGGTCATGGACTCTCCATATCCAGAAAGAAAGAAATGTATCAGGTAAGCATACATTTTGTTTTCTTTCCTAATATATGGAGAGTCCACAACATCATTCAATTACTAGTGGGAAACAATACCCAAGCTAGATGACACAGAATGAACAGGGAGGGAGAACAAGAGGCAGACCTAAACAGAAGGCACCACCACTTGAAGAACCGTTTTCCCAAAAGAGGCCTCAGCCGAAGCAAAAGTATAAAATTTGGAAAAAGTATGCAGAGAGAACCAAGTTGCAGCCTTGCAAATCTGTTCCACAGAAGCTTCATTTTTGAAAGCCCAAAAAAAGGAGACAGCCCTAGTGGTATGAGCTGTAATTCTCTCAGGAGGCTGCTGTCCAGCAGTCACATAAGCAAAACAAATTATACTTCCGAACCAGAGGAAAAAAAAGAGAAGTAGCAGTAGCCTTCTGACCCTTATGCTTTCCAGAGAAACAAACAAACAGGGCAGAAGACTGGCGAAAATCCTTAGTCGCCTGTAGGTATAATTTTATAGCATGCACAACATCCAAGTTTTGCAACAGACGTTCTTTATGAGGAGGAGGATTGGGACAGAGAGAAGGAACAACAATTTCCTGATTAATATTTCTATCCGAAACCACTTAAGGAAGAAACCCCAATTTAGTACGAAGAACCGCCCTATCCGCATAAAAGATAAGGTAAGGAGAATCACACTGCAAAGCCGAGAGTTCCAAAACTCTACAAGCAGAAGAGATAGCAATAAGAAACAAAACATTCCAAGATAGCAACTTAATATCTATGGAGTGCATTGGCTCAAACGGAGCCTGCCGCAAAACTTTAAGAACAAGATTAAGGCACCAAGGAGGAGCAACCGGTTTAAACACAGGCCTGATTCGGACCAAGGCCTGACAAAAAGATTGAACATCTGGCACATCCGCCAGACGCTTGTCTAACAAAATAGATAATGCAGAAATCTGACCTTTCAGAGAACTGACAGACAACCCTTTCTACAGACGTTCCTGGAGAAAAGACAAAATTCTAGGAATCCTGACCCTACTCCAAGAGTAGCCCTTCGATTCATAGCAATAAAAAGGTATTTACGCTATACCTTATGGTAAATTTTTCGAGTAACAGGCTTGCGAGCCTGGATCATGGTCTCAATGACCGACTCAAAAAAATCAACGCTTAGACAGAACTAAGCGTTCAATCTCCAAGCAGTCAGCTTCAGAGAAACGAGATTTGGATGGAGGAATGGACCCACAGTTAGAAGGTCCTATCTCAGAGGTAACCTCCAAGGTGGCCGAGATGACATCTTCACTAGGTCTGCATACCAGATCCTGCGAGGCCATGCAGGAGCTATTAGAATTACCAATGCTCTCTCCTGTTTGATACGTGCAATAACTCGTGGAAGGAGAGCAAATGGAGGAAACGGGTATGCTAGACTGAAATCCCAAGGAACCGCCAGAGCATCGATCAGAGCGGCCTGAGGATCTCTTGACCTTGAACCGTATCTTGGAAGCTTGGAGTTCTGCAGAGACGCCATCAGATCCAACTCCAACACCCCCATTTGAGGGTTAACCTGGAGAACACCTCCGGATGAAGAGCCCACTCCCCGGGATGAAATGTCTGCTCAGGAAATCCGCTTCCCAGTTGTCCACTCCAGGAATGTGGATGGCAGATAGACAACAATTGTGAGCTTCCACTCACTGAATAATCTGTGCCACCTCCTTCATGGCTAAGGAACTCTGAGTTCCTCCCTGGTGGTTGATGAAAGCCACTGAGGTGATGTTGTCCGACTGAAACCTTATAAACCGGGCTAAGGACAAATTAAACCGCTGCTTCATAACTGCTGTTTCTAGCGAGCCTGAAGGCTTGCACGGAAAAAAGGGCATCAAGCTCCATTCAGAGCTTGATAATTCGGCCCCTAGGTATCAAGCACCCTTACCCATACAGATTATAACAGGAAATAACAGAAGCTAGAAAATTGCATACAAAAATACAAATATATTAATAAATGTCACATCTAAAAAGAGTAAATGCGGGGTACCCCATAATAGGTTAAGGTCCAAAAGATACAACCGGTTGTATGAGCAAAAGTTGTGGTGCACCACAAAGCTAGACAAGCATGCTAGTCAGAAAAGTAATCCCAAGCAGTAGAAGGGTCATGCATAAAGCTGGATGTTACAGCATTAGTAAGCTTGTAGTGCAGAAAAAGTCTCATGTAAATTACAGACAACCTGATTGTATTCATACAAATGTGCCACACTTCGTTCCCTCACTTAAGGCACAGTTAAACACCATACAAACAGAACCAGAGAAGATTAAGTATTCAAATACACAGGCAGACCACTGCCAGAAAGATTCCAGCGCCACCAGTCTAAGTGATACCTTTATCCTTAAAGTTGTTACTGTCCATAGGGAAATCTCCAGAACTGTATAGGTGGTAGGGCCACAGAGGGTCAGAAGGATGAATGAGTTCCCCAGCACAAACTCACAGCAACACACCAACGCATCCTCATGCGCGTTTCGCTCCACCTCCTTGGTCGCTTGGAGCTTCTGTAGTGTTATTTAGTTGTGTTCAGTGTGGATCTCATATTACTTAGCTCACAAGTTATCCTTCATTGTTATATATTTTTCACTTTGACCATAAAGCAATAGAAAGTCTATATACAGAGACAATAGATCTTTCACCACATTAGCCCAGTAACTCATCACCCCCTTAATTTTTAAAAAAAAGAAATGTTTTATTGAGGTAAGCAATTACAGGCACAGAGATGTTATAAAATCAACAAAGAACAAACAAGCGACCCGTATATTACAGGCATGTAGGATAATCAGTGTTATTCGAATGATATACCACACATATGGCGTAGACAGACTTGTTTGCTTGTACTTTGAAATTCTATATGCAAAACCTGAAACCTCATTTTCTATAAATTATAACATATATATATATATATATATATTATATTATTTATATATATATATATATATATATATATATATATATATATATAAACAAACTGTACAACTTAAGGAGTAGTAATATTGTGCAGGATAAGATGTCTCGAGCATAGTGAGGTAAACAGGGACACTCAATGAATGAGAAGAAAAGGGTTCATAAAATAATGGGCACACCTGCACAGGGATATGGGCAATAAGTAGGTGAATATTATGCCTTAAGTGCTTATTAAAAACTGGAGGGTACATCACCAGGCAAGAGCTGCTCTAGGTTGGAGGAGGGGGGGGATTGGGGGGAGGCGGGTAGGTAAGCAATGTAGCCTGTAATGAGACAATTATTAGGGTGGCTGGGCTCAAGTCTAGAGAAATTTTAAGGTCTGGTTGTGTGGCAGGAGGTTATAGATAATGGGAAAGAGAATATTATGATATGGACAATACAGTTTATTAAATAAGGGGCATATGAATATGTGGCCTTATAAATGATAAAGATGAGGGAAGTGTAGAGTAGTGAATAAGAAGAGGTTAGATGCAGTGAAAATATCAAACTATGTAAGAAAAATAAGCGAAAGGCAGTAAAGGTTTGAATCTCAGGTTAAAGTAAGCTAGGGCTTAGGTATGATTCCCAACCCATTACGTTAATTAGCCTCAAGGAGTATTCTAGTGAGTTCTGAAGAGCCAGAATAAGGTATATGTGAACAATATTGCGGGATGTATACTGAAGAATTTAACAGTAAAATCTGCTGACAGATCTGAACCTAGATAAGTTTAAAGGAGCTTAACGCCCGACATTACAGACATAGTAAATAATAGTATATAAATAAATAAAATGGTCCTGACAGCCTTAAGATAGCCATATAACATTCTAATGAAATACATGCACATTCATGAACCTTTAGAGAGTGACTAAGTTGAATGATTACAAGCATAAGGGCGGAGTTTAAGTGGTATATCTATAGAATCTGTAAATATATATACGACAACTAAGGGTCTGGAAAGATGCATATGCACACACACAGTCTCTTGTATGGCTGAATCTTCTCTCAGGTCTAGAAGTGAATAGAGCTATACTGGTGTGAATGCAGGACTTTAGGGCAGTTATGAGCACATGTAAAATCTGGGCTCTATGGATCTATTTGAAAGTAGAGTTTAGGTATGATTCTTCCCACCCTGTTGCGCTTAGTAGCCTCATGAGAGATTCTAGTGAGTTCTTAATAGCTAGAATAAGATATAGGTGACCAGTATTGCAAGATGTACCCTGAGGAATGGGACAGTAAAACCAGCTGACAGTTCTACACCTATATAAAGGTAACTGGAGCCCAAAGCCCGACATTACAGACACAGTAAATAGTAGTATATAAATAAGAAGGGCCAGTCAGCATAAAGATAGCCAAATAGTATTCTAATATTACATGTGCTTTTTCACAGACCCCCAGCGAATGACTAAGTTGAATGATTATAAGCATAAACTATGAGGAGTTTAAGTGGTATACTTATAATATCTGCAAATATATACAGAAGACAGTTAAGAATTTGCAAAGATGTAGCTACACACACATTCTCTTGTATGGCTGAAGGTTCTCTATGGTCTGTAAGTAAAGAGGACCGTATAGGTGTAAATGCAGGACTTTAGGGCATACTTAAATACACATGGAGAACCTAAGCTCTATGTATCTGTTTGCATGACTAGGGAGGGTTAATTTGAAACAACCTACTAGAAAAACTACTGTTGTGCAACTAACATCATAAGGGGAGTATAGTAATGTCCAGAACTATAAATTCACATACTTCAGGTCCTAAGGCCGTCATCCGGGATATTAGACATCTAGTAACTAATGGCTAGGGATCTCAAAATGTATACTCAGTCTGAACAAGGTCTCAATGTCAAGGATAGGACTGTGGCCTGCTGTAGCTTGTGTGGAGGCAATCCGGACACTGCTCGGTGTTTGTTAGACAGTCACCCTACTCCAGATCTTAGGGTCAGAGGACAATGCAGAAGGTCTTGGGCTAGTGTGGAGTCAAAGTTCCATCGAGTCAATATAGGACCTATGCCACCTAGGTCCGTCATCTTGATATAGTTGGACATCAGGATCACGTAAAAAGATCACTATGGAAAAAACGCTGAGACTTTTGATGTAAGATGCCAGACATTTGAGTGTCTAATACAACCTGGGTCCTCCTCACAAGAATAGAAGAATCTGTGCGAGGTGCGGGTTTCCAAGCATCCGTTTCTGCCACTCTTTGGGTGTGTTCTCACCCCCACCTATCTGCGTTTTGCTTAAATGCGCTGTGCTTGACTTCATCCAGGGCGAGTGCTGGGGCCCTGCAGCATCGCACCCAGTAAACGGACTGTCACTATCATCGATACCATGGGCAGCGTCAGTGGGGGATCTCAGTATAGCAACGCAGCTCACATTATGTAGGTCTAGGCGTGAGCAGAGATCTTTCAAAAGAGATATAGCCACCTCCATCATAATAGGAGGTACAGTAGGTGTGGTAGATTACCAGCCTGTTGCGTTAGTATAGGATTCCGCCACGTGGTTGTGCCGTCTGATGTAGGTTAAGTATGTAAGCCGATTTGTAGCCTTTGGAGTCCCTGGAGCTTCAGATCTAGATGCTAAAAAGCAACTGTCGCCCCTTATGAGGCATAGAGAGTTGAGTAATAGTTGATGATTCATAGCTTAGCTCCGGAGCTCCATCAAGATGTGTACTGCCATTACAAGAGTTAGCTCCTCCCCCTCCACCCACTTAATTTTAATCCTCCCTTTGTGGCCAGTGGCCAGGGCTGCAGAGAGGAAGATAGCAGAAAGTGCCCACTTGAAGGGATACCCTTTTCTCTACCGCTTAATAATATAAACAGTTGACCAGTAGTTATCTTAGCGATGATATATAATGTTTTCTCTACTTTAAATATGCTGATGCTTATTGATGATACCGTTTTAAACCAACAGGCTCATGCCATCTCAGGCTTATCATCTATTAGTGATAAGACAAATGAAAGTTCAAGGTGTTGTATTAAAGGGACACTGTACCCAAAAAATTTCTTTCGCGATTCAGATTGAGCATGAAATTTTAAGCAACTTTCTAATTTACTCCTATTATCAAATTTTCTTCATTCTCTTGGTATTATTATTTGAAATGCAAGAATGTAAGTTTAGATGCCGGCCCATTTTTGGTGAACAACCTGGGTTGTCCTTGCCGATTGGTGGATAAATTCATCCACCAATAAAAAAGTGCTGTCCAGAGTACTGAAACCAAAAAAAAAGCTTCAATACCTTCTTTTTCAAATAATGATAGCAAGAGAACGAAGAAAAATTGATAATAGGAGTAAATTAGAAAGTTGCTTAAAATTGCATGCTCTTTCTGAATTACAAAAGAAAAAAAATTGGGTTCAGTGTCCCTTTAATGTTTCTTATAATATTAACAGATGGCTCAACTTTGGTATTTGTACCCAAAAAATTTCTTTTGTAATTCAGAAAGAGCATGCAATTTTAAGCAACTTTCTAACTTACTCCTATTATCAATTTTTCTTTGTTCGCTTGCTATCTTTATTTGAAAAAGAAGGCATCTAAGCTTGTATTGGGTTCAGTACTCTTGACAGCAACTTTTTTTATTGGTGAATGAATTTATCCACCAATCAGCAAGGACAACCCAGGTTGTTCAACAAAAATGGGCCGGCATCTAAACTCCTTTCTTGCATTTCAAATAAAGATACCAAGAGAATGAAGAAAAATTGATAAAAGGAGTAAATTAGAAAGATGCTTAAAATGTCATGCTCAATCTGAATCACGAAAGAAAACATTTGGGTACAGTGTCCCTTTAAATTAACTTTCATAATAACATAAATTATGCTTACCTGATAATTTCCTTTTCTTCTAATGGAAATTGTCCACAGCTGCATTCATTACTTTTGGGAAATAAGAACCTGGCCACCAGGAGGAGGCAAGGACAACCCAGCCAAAGGCTTAAATACTCCTCCCACTCCCCTCATCCCCCAGTCATTCTGCCGAGGAACAAGGAACAGTAGAAGAAATATCAGGGTGAAAGGTGTCAGAAGAAAAATCAGGACGCCCCACATAAAATTACGGGTGGGGAGCTGTGGCCTCTTTCCATCAGAAGAAAATAAAATTATCAGGTAAGCATAACTTATGTTTTTCTTCTTAAATGGAAAGAGCCCACAGCCGCATTTATTACTTTTGGGAAACCAAATACCCAAGCTATAGAGGACACTGAATGCCAAGACGGGAGGGTACAATAGGCGGCCCATACTGAGGGCACCAGGCCTGAGCCTCTACCCAATAAAAAAAACCTGCTTCGTCCGAAGCCGAGACAAATCTTAAAGGAAAGGCCCCAAGGACACTGACTCGCAGCTAGAACAGAAGCCAAACTAGAGACCGCAAAACAGACTCGACTGAGCCAACAGTCCTCCAGGAGACACCGTCGCCCAACAGTCGGTCGCCCCACCACTCACACCACACTAATGAAGGGGACACCAGCCTAAACCCCCAAGGGAACAGAGCAAAGGAGAACCGAGGAAACCGAAAAGGTCTCCTAATCCATAAAAGGAACACCTCCAATAGTGAGCCCAGCTCACAAAGACCCCAATGGGCCCAAACAGAGAAAAGGAGGCCACGCCCATATCAAGTGAAACCCGGGATAAGACCGGGCATAGAGACAAAAGTCTTCTCTCCAACATCCTGCAAGCACTGAAATGCAACTGAAGGCAAAGCCCTCACAGCGTCTGAACATAGAATACTAAAGTATTCAACTACAAAAAAAATGTGTAACAGACCCAGGCGAAAAACCCTGAGTTGAGAACACAGAGTCCGTATTAGGACGACACAGAGGATACTTGCGAGGAAGTAGAAGCAGCCAAGCAAGAAACAGATTGCAAAAGCAATCCCCAGACAGAGGGCACTCTCTAGGAAACTGTCAGGGTGCCAGGAATCAGACTGAGACCAGATGTGCAAAAATAATAAAACCTTTATTAATAGCAAAAAATAATAAAAAGTCCACAAGTCAAATAACAAGCCAGGAGTCAAAACCAGAGCTGGTAGTCAGATGAGCAGAGTCAGGAGCCAAAGCGAATAGTCAAACGAGCCAGAATCAGGAACAAGGAAAACAGCAGAGTCAAGAACAAGCCAGGGATCAGGAACCAGGAAGGACGTCAGACAAACAGGTAATACACAGGAACTCTCACAAACAGGTCTGAGACAAAGCAAAGGCAAAGCATACTGAACAGAGGCCCTTTAAATAATAAGTGATGACATCACAATTCTGAGACTGCATCCTGTCTCACACAGATGATGCACACCAGTCTGGCCATAAAAGGAAGTGCAGGAAATGAGCAGCATCCCCCACAATGCACTATAGTCAGCAAGAGAGGTGAGTAAAATGGCTGCCAGCAGCACATGGCAAACAAAACTGGGGGAAAATCCCAGACATTGCAGTAAATGGAAATAAATGTATTTGCAACTAACACATGACCCTTCCATATACATTGCTGGTGAGGTAGAATCTTCTGTAAAAGGATGATACATAAGTTTTCAATAACTTTCCATTTAACTTCTATAATCAAATGTGCTTCATTCACTTGAAATAATTTTATAAAAGGATACCAAGAGAACAAAGCAAATTAGATAATAGAAGTAATCTGGAAAGTTGTTTAAAATGGCATGATCTATCTGATACATGAAAGAAAAACTTTGGGTTTCATGTCCCTTTAATGCCCCTTACTTAAACTACCATTATATATATATATAGAAAAGGATTCAGGGGGGTTTACACAGACCCAGCTGGTGAGGTATGCCAACAAGGCGTGACCAATAATATATGTAATGTGTCTAATGCTCAACTACCAGTTTTTACTGGTCCAGACAAAAACATAGTGACGTTGTGTAGAGCTGGGAGAGGTTTCTGCTGACATTCCATTAAAAATAGGTCAGACACTTCATCATCTTGTTGGAGAAGAATCTATGGAAAAATAAACAGTAGATGCCAATCTGAATAGTTTAAAAGGTTATATTCATGTTGAAATAGAATAATCAGAACTAAAAACTGAATACTGATATACACATCCTATTTCTGGGTTAGAGTATCAGTATTTCGTTTAGTTCTGATTATTCTATTTCAACATGAAAAAAAAAACCTTAACTCTGTTTAGTATCAGGTTAGAGATCGGCAATACAACTGGCTTTTTGAATACTAAGGAGGTTCAGAGGCAAAAATAACAGTTTGGAAATGTTGCAATGTGATGACCTAATACAATGTATAAGATGCTACACTGTGAGATTTATACACAGCCAGACTGTCATAGTAAAGGTACATTCTAGCATACATACATATGCCCCTGCATTTAAACAGTGTGTACTTAGACAGCATATGTTGTGTTGGTGATGACTCAGTGTGCTCATTACCAAAATACATCTCTGCACAGGTTGAGGGTGCAAAGTTTATATGTAAAAATAACACGTTTATTAACAGCTGTTTCTGTGATGTCTAATGTGCAATTACATTTCGAGTTGTATGTTACCTTCAAGAGACATTAAAATCAAAATGTCATGATCAATAAATTGATTACTTAAAAAAAAAAAAGTTGATGTACTTTCTATAACTTAACTGAAAATAGAGGTGATTCCAATCCCCAACACACCAAGAGATTTGTATATAAAAAGGTCAAGTTATTAGGTAATTAAAATTTGCAATACATTTTCATTGTTTATTTCCCTCCATTTCATGTAATTTAGCTCTAAAAAAAAATTGAGCTGTCTGGAAGGAATCAGGGAGGGTAAGGGGATCCTACACTGCAGAAAATAAATATAATACATTTATTTAGGAAACAAAAAACTTAATATTAGCAGGCTGTCTGCATGTACCTAAGATGGTGGTTAGAAGTGTGGTTGTTGGGGGGAGCTTTTTGAGAGGGTAATACTTCACTGCAGGAAATTTCATAAGTGTGGTGCGCAGTTGCAATTTGTGGCCTTGTAATTGCAAAGCCAGCCATGACCGCTATTTCTAAACAAAATGGGACCCCAGAGAAGCATTTACAACCATTTGTGTTATGACTGCACAAGCGGTATGTAAATAATTTCAGTGAGAAACAGTTACAATTTTTTTTTTTTAATATGATCGCATTTGGCGGAGAAACAGTAGTATGAAATATACTAAAATGGGACTAGATCAACACCCTTGGGGGGAGGGGGATAGAGAGAGACAGAGAGAAAGAGAGAAAGAAAGAAAAGAAAAGAAAGAAACAGATAAAAAGGGAGAGTTTTGATAGGTAAATAAAAACATAATTTATGCTTACCTGATAAATTTATTTCTCTTGTGGTGTATCCAGTCCACGGATCATCCATTACTTGTGGGATATTCTCCTTCCCAACAGGAAGTTGCAAGAGGATCACCCACAGCAGAGCTGCTATTTAGCTCCTCCCCTAACTGCCATATCTAGTCATTCGACCGAAACTAGCCGAGAAAGGAGAAACCATAGGGTGCAGTGTTGACTGTAGTTTAAAATTTAGACCTGCCTTAAAAGGACAGGGCGGGCCATGGACTGGATACACCACAAGAGAAATAAATTTATCAGGTAAGCATAAATTATGTTTTTATTTACCTATCAAAACTCTCCCTTTCTATCTGTTTCTTTCTTTTCTTTCTCTCTTTCTCTCTTGTTAGGTGTATCCAGTCCACGGATCATCCATTACTTGTGGGATACCAATACCAAAGCTAAAGTACACGGATGAAGGGAGGGACAAGGCAGGTACTTAAACGGAAGGGACCACTGCCTGTAGAACCTTTCTCCCAAAAATAGCCTCCGAAGAAGCAAAAGTATCAAATTTGTAAAATTTTGAAAAGGTATGAAGCGAAGACCAAGTCGCCGCTTTGCAAATCTGTTCAACAGAAGCCTCATTTTTAAAGGCCCAGGTGGAAGCCACAGCTCTAGTAGAATGAGCTGTAATCCTTTCAGGGGGCTGCTGTCCAGCAGTCTCATAGGCTAAGCGTATTACGCTCCGAAGCCAAAAAGAAAGAGAGGTTGCCGAAGCCTTTTGACCTCTCCTCTGTCCAGAGTAAACAACAAACAGGGAAGATGTTTGACGAAAATCTTTAGTCGCTTGTAAGTAAAACTTTAAAGCACGGACTACGTCCAAATTATGTAAAAGACGTTCCTTCTTTGAAGAAGGATTAGGACACAATGATGGAACAACAATCTCTTGATTGATATTCTTGTTGGAAACTACCTTAGGTAAAAAAACAGGTTTTGTACGCAGAACTACTTTATCTGTATGGAAAATCAGATACGGAGAATCACATTGTAAAGCTGATAACTCAGAGACTCTACGAGCCGAGGAAATAGCCATCAAAAACAGAACTTTCCAAGATAAAAGTTTGATATCAATGGAATGAAGGGGTTCAAACGGAACTCCTTGAAGAACCTTAAGAACCAAGTTTAAGCTCCATGGAGGAGCAACAGATTTAAACACAGGCTTAATTCTAACCAAAGCCTGACAAAATGCCTGGACGTCTGAAACCTCTGCCAGACGCTTGTGCAAAAGGATAGACAGAGCAGAAATCTGTCCCTTTAAAGAACTAGCTGATAATCCTTTATCCAAACCCTATGGAGAAAGGACAATATCCTAAGAATCCTAACCTTACTCCATGAGTAATTCTTGGATTCACACCAATGAAGATATTTGCGCCATATCTTATGGTAGATTTTCCTGGTTACAAGCTTTCGTGCCTGTATTAAGGTATCAATGACTGACTCGGAGAAGCCACGCCTTGATAAAATCAAGCGTTCAATCTCCAGGCAGTCAGTCTCAGAGAAATTAGATTTGGATGATTGAAAGGACCTTGTAGTAGAAGCTCTTGTCTCAGAGGCAGAGGCCAAGGTGGAAAGGATGACATGTCCACCAGGTCTGCATACCAGGTCCTGTGTGGCCACGCAGGCGCGATCAAGATCACTGATGCTCTCTCCTGTTTGAT
This sequence comes from Bombina bombina, assembly GCF_027579735.1. Classification (NCBI taxonomy): domain Eukaryota; kingdom Metazoa; phylum Chordata; class Amphibia; order Anura; family Bombinatoridae; genus Bombina; species Bombina bombina. Next base: position 1,125,458,918 of record NC_069504.1, read on the forward strand.
TTTGGCAATCAGTCGATGGAGCAGAGGAAACGGTGGAAACACATAAGCCAGGTTGAAGAACCACGGTGCTGCTAGAGCATCTATCAGCGTCGCTTCTGGGTCCCTGGACCTGGATCCGTAACAAGGAAGCTTGGCGTTCTGGCGAGACGCCATGAGATCCAATTCTGGTGTGCCCCAACGATGAACCAATTGAGCAAACACCTCCGGATGGAGTTCCCACTCCCCCGGATGAAAAGTCTGACGACTTAGAAAATCCGCCTCCCAGTTCTCTACACCTGGGATATGGATCGCTGATAGATGGCAAGAGTGAGTCTCTGCCCAGCGAATTATCTTGCAGACTTCTAACATCGCTAGGGAGCTCCTGGTCCCCCCTTGATGGTTGATGTAAGCCACAGTCGTGATGTTGTCCGACTGAAATCTGATGAACCTCAGGGTTGCTAACTGAGGCCAAGCTAGAAGAGCATTGAATATTGCCCTTAACTCCAGAATATTTATTGGGAGGAGTTTCTCCTCCTGAGTCCACGATCCCTGAGCCTTCAGGGAATTCCAGACTGCACCCCAACCTAGAAGGCTGGCATCTGTTGTTACAATTGTCCAATCTGGCCTGCAAAAGGTCATACCTTTGGACAGATGGACCCGAGATAGCCACCAGAGAAGAGAATCTCTGGTCTCTTGATCCAGATTTAGCAGAGGGGACAAATCTGTGTAATCCCCATTCCACTGACTGAGCATGCATAATTGCAGCGGTCTGGGATGTAGGCGCGCAAATGGCACTATGTCCATTGCCGCTACCATTAAGCCGATCACTTCCATGCACTGAGCCACCGAAGGGCGCGGAATGTAGTGAAGAACACGGCAGGAATTTAGAAGTTTTGATAACCTGGACTCCGTCAGGTAAATTTTCATTTCTACAGAATCTATCAGAGTTCCTAGGAAGGAAACCCTTGTGAGGGGTGATAGAGAACTCTTTCCCTCGTTCACTTTCCACCCATGCGACCTCAGAAATGCCAACCACATGTCCGTATGAGATTTGGCAATTTGGAAGTTTGACGCCTGTATCAGGATGTCGTCTAGATAAGGGGCCACTGCTATGCCCCGTGGTCTTAGGACCGCCAGAAGAGACCCCAGAACCTTTGTAAAAATTATTGGGGCTGTAGCTAACCCGAAGGGAAGAGCCACAAACTGGTAAATGCCTGTCTAGAAAGGCAAACCTTAGGAACCGATGATGATCTTTGTGAATCGGTATGTGAAGGTAAGCATCCTTCAAATCCACTGTGGTCATGTACTGACCCTCCTGGATCATAGGTAGGATTGTCCGAATAGTTTCCATTTTGAACGATGGAACTCTGAGGAATTTGTTTAAGATCTTTAGATCCAAAATTGGTTTGAAGGTTCCCTCTTTTTTGGGAACCACAAACAGATTTGAATAAAATCCCTGTCCTTGTTCCATCTGTGGAACTGGATGGATCACTCCCATTATTAGGAGGTCTTGCACACAGCGTAAGAATGCCTCTTTCTTTATCTGGTTTACAGATAATCTCGAAAGGTGAAATCTCCCTTGTGGGGGGGGGAAGCTTTGAAGTCCAGAAGATATCCCTGAGATATGATCTCCAACGCCCAGGGATCCTGAACATCTCTTGCCCACGCCTGAGCGAAGAGAGAAAGTCTGCCCCCTACTAGATCCGTTGCCGGATAGGGGGCCGTTCCTTCATGCTGTCTTAGAGGCAGCAGCAGGCTTTCTGGCCTGCTTGCCTTTGCTCCAGGCCTGGTTAGATTTCCAGGCCGGCTTGGATTGCGCAAAAGTTCCCTCTTGTTTTGTAGCAGAGGAAGATGATGCTGCACCTGCCTTGAAGTTTCGAAAGGCACGAAAATTAGACTGTTTGGCCCTTGATTTGGCCCTGTCCTGAGGAAGGGTATGACCCTTACCTCCAGTAATGTCAGCAATAATTTCCTTCAAACCAGGCCCGAATAGGGTCTGCCCCTTGAAGGGAATGTTAAGTAATTTAGACTTTGAAGTCACGTCAGCTGACCAAGATTTAAGCCATAGCGCCCTACGCGCCTGGATGGCGAATCCAGAATTCTTAGCCGTTAGTTTAGTCAAATGAACAATGGCATCAGAAACAAAAGAATTAGCTAGCTTAAGTGTTCTAAGCTTGTCAAGTATTTCAGTCAATGGAGTAGCTGTCTGAAAGGCCTCTTCCAGAGACTCAAACCAGAACGCTGCAGCAGCAGTGACAGGAGCAATGCATGCAAGGGGCTGCAGGATAAAACCTTGTTGAATAAACATTTTCTTAAGGTAACCTTCTAATTTTTTATCCATTGGATCTGAAAAAGCACAACTGTCCTCGACAGGGATAGTGGTACGCTTTGCTGAAGTAGAAACTGCTCCCTCCACCTTAGGGACCTTCTGCCATAAGTTCCGTGTGGTGGCGTCTATTGGAAACATTTTTCTAAAAATAGGAGGGGGGGGGGAAACGGCACACCGGGTCTGTCCCACTCCTTAGTAATAATTTCTGTAAACCTTTTAGGTATTGGAAAAACGTCAGTACACACTGGCACCGCGTAGTATTTATCCAGTCTACACAATTTCTCTGGCACTGCAATTGTGTCACAGTCATTCAGAGCAGCTAAAACCTCTCCAAGCAACACCCGGAGGTTCTCAAGCTTAAATTTAAAAGTAGACATATCTGAATCAGATTTCCCCGAGTCAGAGACGTCACCCACAGACTGAAGCTCTTCCTCAGCTTCTGCATATTGCGATGCAGTATCAGACATGGCCTTAAAACATCTGCGCGCTCTGTATTACGTCTAACCCCAGAGCTATCGCGCTTTCCTCTGAATTCAGGCAGTCTGGCTAATACAGCTGACAGGGTATTATCCATGATTGCCGCCATGTCCTGCAAAGTAATCCCTATGTGCGTCTTTGATGTACTTGGCGCCATTTTAGCGTGAGTCCCTTGAGCGGGAGTCAAAGGGTCCGACACGTGGGTAGAGTTAGTCGGCATAACTTCCCCCTCGTCAGAATCCTCTGGTGATAATTCTTTTAAAGATAACAGCTGATCTTTATTGTTTAAAGTGAAATCAATACATTTAGTACACATTCTCCTATGGGGTTCCACCATGGCTTTTAAACATAATGAACAAGGAGTTTCCTCTATGTCAGAAATGTTTATACAGACTAGCAATGAGACTAGCAAGCTTGGAAAACACTTTAAATCAAGTTAACAAGCAATATAAAAAAAAACGTTACTGTGCCTTTAAGAGAAACAAATTTTGCCAAAACTTTGAAATAACAGTGAAAAAAGGCAGTTAAACTAACAAAATTTTTACAGTGTATGTAACACGTTAGCAGAGCATTGCACCCACTTGCAAATGGATGATTAACCCCTTAATACAAAAAACAGATTAACAAAACGAAAAATATGTTTTTTAAACAGTCATAACAACTGCCACAGCTCCTACTTTTGAAGCCTTTTGAGCCCTTCAGAGATGTCCTATAGCATGCAGGGGACTGCTTAGGGAAGCTGAATGTCACAGTTTGTAATATTAACTGCACCAACTGTAACCTTTACACTATAACAGTGGAAAACCTCAGGAAACTGTTTCTAGGCAAAAATAAAGCCAGCCATGTGGAAAAAACTAGGCCCCAATAAGTTTTATCACCAAAGCATATATAAAAACGAATAAACATGCCAGCAAACATTTTATATTGCACATTAATCAGAGTATATACCTCTGATAGCAAGCCTGATACTAGTCGCTATTAAATCACTGTATTTAGGCTTTAACTTACATTAATCCGGTATCAGCAGCATTTTCTAGCAAATTCCATCCCTAGAAAAACTTAACTGCACAAACCTTATTGCAGGATACCCTGCACGCCATTCTCCCTCTGAAGTTACCTCACTCCTCAGACATATGTGAGAATAGCAGTGGATCTTAGTTACTTCTGCTAAGATCATAGAAAAACGCAGATAAACTTTTGATATGACTGGATATGGCAGTTAGGGGAGGAGCTAAATAGCAGCTCTGCTGTGGGTGATCCACTTGCAACTTCCTGTTGGGAAGGAGAATATCCCACAAGTAATGGATGATCCGTGGACTGGATACACCTAACAAGAGAAAAACAAGGCTCTATTTCTGTTTAAATGGAGTGATAGCAAAAATGCTAAAAATTCTTCGTTATTTTGGGCAAGTTTTAGTCTGAAATTCCCGGTAGCGAAGGGGGTTGATGAGACTTTTCAAAAAGGTGCATTTTATTCTACCAAAAGATAGTGTTAAATGCTTTTAAAAGTTATTTTTCAATTAGATCTTTTGTGATGTAGTTGTATGCACAAATAATAAATAACTTTATGACACTTTAAGGCTAACCTAATGCACAGACACGTTAGCTACAGCCTGTATGTAACTTGCTATTATATAAACAGGATATTTGAGTTTCTGTATGGCTCATTATATACTTAAGTTTTCACTGCAACATAAAGCTTTCAGGCAAGATACGAATCACAGTACTGGTGCACTGTGGTTTGCGTGTCACACACTGGTTACCTATAATATAAAATGTGTTATGTCAGAACTTACTGTGCACCAATGAATTTAAAACAAAAAGGTACAGACTACACCCACATACAAAAAATAAAAGGTACTTCACATTCCACTGCAAGAACAGAATATTATCTGTCAGTATAAAAGAGATGTCAGTAATGCTGCCAAGTAACTGATCTTTGTTCTTTGTCTCATGATTATGGTCACTGAAAAAGAAATAAAAAGTGCAATAACAAAGCAATCTAACTATATAAAATATAACTATGTTTACAGGGGTCAAGTTGAGCGGAACACATGGGAACAGAGTTCCTGTACTATGATGAGTCTCAGGCCCAAAGGCAACTAATTAACCCTTTCGTTGGATTGAATTTGCTTTCATTAACCAAAGTGTATAGATTATATACATTTAAATACAGTGTGGCTGTGTATATATAAAAGAATATACATTGTTTGGGGGGTGGAAGTCTTGGTGGGTTCCCACACTTTTTTTTGTAATACTTGACCCCTGTGTGATTAAACCCTGTAAAATCAGCTTTAGAGGAGCAATGCACCTAGAAGAACAAATCAGTAAACCAATGAGAAAAAAAAGATATATGTCTGTGTGTAGCCACCAATCAGCAGTTAGCTCCCAGTAGTGAGGTACAGAAGTAAATTGTAAAGTCTTTTAAAACGTTGTCCTATATGATCAATAAAAGTTTAGTTTTGACTTTTGTGTCTATTTAATGAAAACTGGGTGAATAGCTGGATTCAGTTTTACAGCTTGTGGTAACTGTTCTGCCAGGATATATACTATACATGTAATGATGAATAAGATCACATGACCAGAACCCATTCATTAACAATGCATCTCCATATTCCAACATTCCACATAGTCTGTGCATCAAAGCATTACCTGAAGCGCTGAAGATGTAGCTAATTTCAGTGATTATTTCACTGCTTCTATAGTGGAAATCACCAGGTAATCACTAACACGTCATTATTTTATTTGCAGCACTGTCATGTGGGCAAAACCTGTCCCTCTGCTGCAAACATCTGAGTTGTTTGAGGTCACATTTAGGGCTCGATTTATCAAGCTATGGTGGACAGGGGTGTACATAAGTGCCCCTGTCCGCCGCAGCTCGCCTCTGGCGGACTGAAATACGCTGGCGAAATGCAGCATTGCACAAGAACGCTATTTTGCACTCTTGTGCAACGCCGCCCCCTGCCCGCACACAGCCAATCACGCGCGGGCAGGAGCTGTCAATGTCCCCAGTCGGACGAGACCGGGGAGATTGAAATTCTCCATCAAAGAGATGGAGAAGAGATAGGGAAGCAGCAATCTGATGCTGTGTCTTGTGAGAACCTGCAGTCGTAGGCAGGAGAATTATTTGATAAACTGACCCCTTACTCTAATGTTAACATACATTTCCCCAAGGCTTTCTGGGACAGGGAGGTGAGGGGGACTTGTAGGGAGCAGCCTACCTGTGTTATAAGACTCTACTTCTATATAAATGATATGCCCAAATAACAAAAACCACACAATATGAAAGAGCTGTCACCTCTGTCTTATTAAAGGGCCAGTAAACTCTTAACTAAATGTTTAGTTGTAAGGAGTAAAAAAATAAACTAAAAATAATAATAAAAAATTGTCAATTAAAGTTGGCCAACTACCCCCAGAGAGGCAGGTGTGTGTTATGCAGGATTTAGAACCCTGCCCTTCAACATGCTACAAAGGGATTGTAAATGCTGTACATCATTTATGCCAAGAAATGTCAAACATACTCAAAAGGCTTTTTCAATGAGTGTGTCACTGCAGTGCAAAACAATGCAAATTGTACTTACAGAAAGAAAATTAATTTTAAAACATTTATTTTGTATAAAGATCTTTTGCAATGCAGTAAAAGTACTGTCTTTCTATACTTATATATAGAAGTTGAACACTATTGGTATCTTGTATTTTTAATCAAAAGATTTGCATGGTAAAAAACAAATTTTTCAATTCAAAATAAAGTAGGAAAGAAGAGAGTTAACAAATAACTGTGCACAATTAACGTTTACTGTATTCCGTGCCACATTCACAAGGAAGTGGTTTTTAAGTAATGTCACTTTCCTAATCTTAAAACCAAAAGGAGGTCAGCAAAAAAGAAGCTGGTTTAAAACCATTTGGTATTTTCTAGTCTTTAAATATAAAAGTAATTTAGTACAGGTAGAAAATCCAGAAGTCTTCTGAAATACAGATTTTTCATTAAATATTTAAAAAAAAATTCCCCATCTGCACTTTTGCTTTTTTTTTGTTCTAAAATGCAAATGAGTCTCTATTTAAACAATTAATACCTTTCTGATTACAGTACTGTACTATCTTTCTAATGGTCATATATATACAAAAGTAATAAAATGATATAAAACTACCTTTAGGTCGCATGTATAAGTTGTACTGTGACTTGTAAATATTACCTACATGACATAAAAGTTATTGTTTAAACTTGGTCCCATCCCCTTTCTCCAAACTGTTTCATTTTACTGATGCATATAGACAAATATTCCAAAATCCTAACCTTTTCCGGTCCCAAGCAGTTTGGATAAAGGGTTTTGACATATTCTGCTGTACTATTTCTGATTGGCAGCAATACCAGTTGTTTACAGCGTAAACGTTCAGCCACTGTGTTCAATATTTTGCTCTTATTTCACAGGTTTACTAGCTTGGGAAGCAACACTTGCATTCTACTGAAACCCAGAAGACTCTGAAAAGGGTATCTACTAAATATATATATATTTAAAAAAAGGGTATCTACTAAATATGTGCATTCGGATCCTTCACATACTAAGATCTGGATACTTTTTGCAGTGCAAGAGGAAAAGGGCACTTTGGACCTATGTGCATTTTAAGAAAGGAACAGTACAATGAAGATTAAAAACCCATCAGGTTTTGGACAGAGAATGATGTAGATTTAAACAACTATCCTATTTTCTACTATTATCAAATTTGCTTTGTTCCTTTGTTATCCTTTATTGAAAAGTAGATCGGTATCCTCAAGAGCAGCAATGCACTGCTGAGATAGAGCTCCTGGTTAGTAGCTGCACATATGATCTCTCTTGTTATTGGCTCACTAGATATGTTCAGCTAGCTCCCATTAGTGTTTTGCTGACCTTACCCTGTATTGTGAAACGTATGGTAGGATGCTCATCAAATGATACCAAGAGAATGAAGCAAATTTGATGACAGAAGAACACTGGAAAGTTGTTTAAGATGAGATGCTCTGTCTGAATCATGATAGTTTAATATTACTGTCCCTTAATGTGACAGAAATAAAACTTAATGTAGCTTCAGAATGGTAACAACACTCAAACAAGAATAACTTCCTATTTTGTGAAGTTCCCCATAATGTATCCAATGGCTATTGCAAAACAAAACTGAACTCTCTTTATCGTTTTAAGTATGCTTTGACTGGTTCACGGATTCAATTGGGGAAGGTCAAAAAGGTATAAACAATAAATTCACTGACATTAAGAGCACGTCAGAAGTCCCCAAAAATCCAATACCGCAACTTATTTAAAGGGACATGAATATCAGCATTAAACTTGAATGGTTCAGACAGAAAATGCAATTTACGGTCATCTTAGTATCCTTTGTTGAAGAGCATATCTAGATATATTTTCAGGGTATACAAATGTCTTGAACAGTATATGACAACAGTGTTTTTAACAATCTATAACATTACTGCAGCTATATGGTGCGCAAGACATGCTCTATCTTAAAGGGACAGCCTACACCAGTTTTTTTATTGTTTTAAAAGATAGATAATCCCTTTATTACCCAATGCCCAGTTTGGCATAACCAACACTGTTATATTAATATACTTTTTACCTCTGTGATCACCTTGTATCTAAGCCTCTGCAAACTGCCCCCTTATTTCAGTTCTTTTGACAGACTTCCATTTTAGCCAATCAGTGCTGACTCCTAGGTAGCTCCCAGTGTGTGAGCACAATGTTATCTATATGACACACAAACTAACACCCTCTAGCGGTGAAAAACTGTAAAAATGCATTCAGATAAGAGGCGGCCTTCAAGATCTAAAAAATTAGCATATGAACCACAGGTTTAGCTTTCAACTAAGAATACCAATAGAACAAAGCAAAATTAGTGATACAACTAAATTGGAAAGTTGTTTAAAATGGAATGCCCTATCTGAATCATGAAAGTTTATTTTGGACTAGACTTTCCCTTTAAGGATGGCTAACTGGCAGCCCAAGGGCCATCTGCAATAGCTATGAATGTGTGCCATTGTTTTTGTGGTCTCAGGAAAAAGAGAAACTAAACCTTTGTGGACTTCAGGTGGGTGAGACAACAAGGAGGTCACAACTATTCGGGGCAATAACTGAAGGAAATCTGATCTGAATCTCACCGTGTGCCGCTAGACAGGTTTGGCAATATATTATTTGTTTAATAAAATTAAATGTATTTGCAGCCCTTGTAATATACTGATCTGCAGCCCCTTGTGTTAGGAAGTAGTCTGAATCATACACGTTTATTATGACTCTCATGTCTCTTTTGCAAAGGGTTAATATGTTCTCTGCTCACAAAGCTAAAGTGTCAGTAAACCTAAAAGAGATTTCTGTTGTGTTGCTGCTGAACATATCAGCCAAGTCAACATACTTTTAATTTTTTATTTTTTTATTGAGGTTCAGTTAAAGTCATACATAGAAATATATGTCAATATATGATACAAGGACAAATCATTGCATGTTTTACAACCAATATAAACCAATAAATGTACGTCATAAAACAATAAGACAAGCTTTGAACATATAGATATGCATAATGTGGATATGACTGGCCCGTTAAACTGTGTACCTTCTGGATAGGACTTGAGGTCGCAGTTAGCTGTTCACTTGTATGACAGTTTAGCAGTGCACATTTAATATGTTTCAGTTAGCTGTTCTCTTGTATGACAGTTTAGCAGTGCACATTTAATATGTTTCAGTTAGCTGTTCTCTTGTATGACCGTTTAGCAGTGCACATTTATTATGTTTCAGTTAGCTGTTCTCTTGTGTGACAGTTTAGCAGTGTACATTTATTATGTTTCAGTTAGCTGTTCTCTTGTATGACAGTTTAGCAGTGCACATTTAATATGTTTCAGTTAGCTGTTCTCTTGTATGACAGTTTAGCGGTGCACATTTAATATGTTTCAGTTAGCTGTTCTCTTGTATGACAGTTTAGCAGTGCACATTTAATATGTTTCAGTTAGCTGTTCTCTTGTATGACAGTTTAGCAGTGCACATTTAATATGTTTCAGTTAGCTGTTCTCTTGTATGACAGTTTAGCAGTGCACATTTAATATGTTTCAGTTAGCTGTTCTCTTGTATGACAGTTTAGCAGTGCACATTTAATATGTTTCAGTTAGCTGTTCTCTTGTATGACAGTTTAGCAGTGCACATTTAATATGTTTCAGTTAGCTGTTCTCTTGTATGACAGTTTAGCAGTGCACATTTAATATGTTTCAGTTAGCTGTTCTCTAGCATGACAGTTTAGCAGTGCACATTTAATATGTTTCAGTTAGCTGTTCTCTTGTATGACAGTTTAGCAGTGCACGTTTAATATGTTTCAGTTAGCTGTTCTCTTGTATGACAGTTTAGCAGTGCACATTTAATATGTTTCAGTTAGCTTTTCACTTGTATGACAGATTAGCAGTGCACATTTAATATGTTTCAGTTAGCTGTTCTCTTGTGTGACAGTTTAGCGGTGCATATTTAATATGTTTGTTAGCTGTTCTCTTGTATGACAGTTTAGCGGTGCACATTTAATATGTTTGTTAGCTGTTCTCTTGTATGACAGTTTAGCAGTGCACATTTAATATGTTTGTTAGCCGTTCTCTTGTATGACAGTTTAGCGGTGCACATTTAATATGTTTCAGTTAGCTGTTCTCTTGTATGACAGTTTAGCGGTGCACATTTAATATGTTTCAGTTAGCTGTTCTCTTGTATGACAGTTTAGCGGTGCACATTTAATATGTTTGTTAGCTGTTCTCTTGTATGACAGTTTAGCGGTGCACATTTAATATGTTTCAGTTAGCTGTTCTCTTGTATGACAGTTTAGCGGTGCACATTTAATATGTTTCAGTTAGCTGTTCTATTGTATGACAGTTTAGCGGTGCACATTTAATATGTTTCAGTTAGCTGTTCTCTTGTATGACAGTTTAGCAGTGCACATTTAATATGTTTCAGTTAGCTGTTCTCTTGTAAGACAGTTTAGCAGTGCACATTTAATATGTTTCAGTTAGCTGTTCTCTTGTATGACAGTTTAGCAGTGCACATTTAATATGTTTCAGTTAGCTGTTCTCTTGTATGACAGTTTAGCAGTGCACATTTAATATGTTTCAGTTAGCTGTTCTCTTGTATGACAGTTTAGCAGTGCACATTTAATATGTTTCAGTTAGCTGTTCTCTAGCATGACAGTTTAGCAGTGCACATTTAATATGTTTCAGTTAGCTGTTCTCTTGTATGACAGTTTAGCAGTGCACGTTTAATATGTTTCAGTTAGCTGTTCTCTTGTATGACAGTTTAGCAGTGCACATTTAATATGTTTCAGTTAGCTTTTCACTTGTATGACAGATTAGCAGTGCACATTTAATATGTTTCAGTTAGCTGTTCTCTTGTGTGACAGTTTAGCGGTGCATATTTAATATGTTTGTTAGCTGTTCTCTTGTATGACAGTTTAGCGGTGCACATTTAATATGTTTGTTAGCTGTTCTCTTGTATGACAGTTTAGCAGTGCACATTTAATATGTTTGTTAGCCGTTCTCTTGTATGACAGTTTAGCGGTGCACATTTAATATGTTTCAGTTAGCTGTTCTCTTGTATGACAGTTTAGCGGTGCACATTTAATATGTTTCAGTTAGCTGTTCTCTTGTATGACAGTTTAGCGGTGCACATTTAATATGTTTGTTAGCTGTTCTCTTGTATGACAGTTTAGCGGTGCACATTTAATATGTTTCAGTTAGCTGTTCTCTTGTATGACAGTTTAGCGGTGCACATTTAATATGTTTCAGTTAGCTGTTCTATTGTATGACAGTTTAGCGGTGCACATTTAATATGTTTCAGTTAGCTGTTCTCTTGTATGACAGTTTAGCAGTGCACATTTAATATGTTTCAGTTAGCTGTTCTCTTGTATGACAGTTTAGCAGTGCACATTTAATATGTTTCAGTTAGCTGTTCTCTTGTATGACAGTTTAGCAGTGCACATTTAATATGTTTCAGTTAGCTGTTCTCTTGTATGACAGTTTAGCGGTGCACATTTAATATGTTTCAGTTAGCTGTTCACTTGTATGACAGTTTAGCGGTGCACATTTAATATGTTTCAGTTAGCTGTTCTCTTATATGACAGTTTAGCAGTGCACATTTAATATGTTTCAGTTAGCTGTTCTCTTATATGACAGTTTAGCAGTGCACATTTAATATGTTTCTGTTAGCTGTTCTCTTGTATGACAGTTTAGCAGTGCACATTTAATATGTTTCAGTTAGCTGTTCTATTGTATGACAGTTTAGCGGTGCACATTTAATGTGTTTCAGTTAGCTGTTCTCTTGTACAGGGAGTGCAGAATTATTAGGCAAATGAGTATTTTGACCACATCATCCTCTTTATGCATGTTGTCTTACTCCAAGCTGTATAGGCTCGAAAGCCTACTACCAATTAAGCATATTAGGTGATGTGCATCTCTGTAATGAGAAGGGGTGTGGTCTAATGACATCAACACCCTATATCAGGTGTGCATAATTATTAGGCAACTTCCTTTCCTTTGGCAAAATGGGTCAAAAGAAGGACTTGACAGGCTCAGAAAAGTAAAAAATAGTGAGATATCTTGCAGAGGGATGCAGCACTCTTAAAATTGCAAAGCTTCTGAAGCGTGATCATCGAACAATCAAGCGTTTCATTCAAAATAGTCAACAGGGTCGCAAGAAGCGTGTGGAAAAACCAAGGCGCAAAATAACTGCCCATGAACTGAGAAAAGTAAAGCGTGCAGCTGCCAAGATGCCACTTGCCACCAGTTTGGCCATATTTCAGAGCTGCAACATCACTGGAGTGCCCAAAAGCACAAGGTGTGCAATACTCAGAGACATGGCCAAGGTAAGAAAGGCTGAAAGACGACCACCACTGAACAAGACACACAAGCTGAAACGTCAAGACTGGGCCAAGAAATATCTCAAGACTGATTTTTCTAAGGTTTTATGGACTGATGAAATGAGAGTGAGTCTTGATGGGCCAGATGGATGGGCCCGTGGCTGGATTGGTAAAGGGCAGAGAGCTCCAGTCCGACTCAGACGCCAGCAAGGTGGAAGTGGAGTACTGGTTTGGGCTGGTATCATCAAAGATGAGCTTGTGGGGCCTTTTCGGGTTGAGGATGGAGTCAAGCTCAACTCCCAGTCCTACTGCCAGTTTCTGGAAGACACCTTCTTCAAGCAGTGGTACAGGAAGAAGTCTGCATCCTTCAAGAAAAACATGATTTTCATGCAGGACAATGCTCCATCACACGCGTCCAAGTACTCCACAGCGTGGCTGGCAAGAAAGGGTATAAAAGAAGAAAATCTAATGACATGGCCTCCTTGTTCACCTGATCTGAACCCCATTGAGAACCTGTGGTCCATCATCAAATGTGAGATTTACAAGGAGGGAAAACCGTACACCTCTCTGAACAGTGTCTGGGAGGCTGTGGTTGCTGCTGCACGCAATGTTGATGGTGAACAGATCAAAACACTGACAGAATCCATGGATGGCAGGCTTTTGAGTGTCCTTGCAAAGAAAGGTGGCTATATTGGTCACTGATTTGTTTTTGTTTTGTTTTTGAATGTCAGAAATGTATATTTGTGAATGTTGAGATGTTATATTGGTTTCACTGGTAAAAATAAATAATTGAAATGGGTATATATTTGTTTTTTGTTAAGTTGCCTAATAATTATGCACAGTAATAGTCACCTGCACACACAGATATCCCCCTAAAATAGCTATAACTGAAAACAAACTAAAAACTACTTCCAAAACTATTCAGCTTTGATATTAATGAGTTTTTTGGGTTCATTGAGAACATGGTTGTTGTTCAATAATAAAATTAATCCTCAAAAATACAACTTGCCTAATAATTCTGCACTCCCTGTATGACAGTTTAGCGGTGCACATTTAATATGTTTCTGTTAGCTGTTCTCTTGTATGACAGTTTAGCAGTGCACATTTAATATGTTTCAGTTAGCTGTTCACTTGTATGACAGTTTAGCGGTGCACATTTAATATGTTTCTGTTAGCTGTTCTCTTGTATGACAGTTTAGCAGTGCACATTTAATATGTTTCAGTTAGCTGTTCTCTTGTATGACAGTTTAGCAGTGCACGTTTAATATGTTTCAATTAGCTGTTCTCTTGTATGACAGTTTAGCAGTGCACATTTAATATGTTTCAGTTAGCTGTTCTCTTGTATGACAGTTTAGCAGTGCACGTTTAATATGTTTCAGTTAGCTGTTCTCTTGTGTGACAGTTTAGCAGTGCACATTTAATATGTTTCAGTTAGTTTTTCTCTTGTATGAAAGTTTAGCAGTGCACATTTAATATGTTTCAGTTAGCTGTTCTCTTGTATGACAGTTTAGCGGTGCACGTTTAATATGTTTCAGTTAGCTGTTCTCTTGTATGACAATTTAGCGATGCATATTTAATATGTTTCAGTTAGCTGTTCTCTTGTATGACAGATTAGCAGTGCACATTTAATATGTTTCAGTTAGCTGTTCTCTTGTATGACAGTTTAACAGTGCACATTTAATATGTTTGTTAGCTGTTCTCTTGTATGACAGTTTAGCAGTGCACATTTAATATGTTTCAGTTAGCTGTTCTCTTGTATGACAGTTTAGCAGTGCACATTTAATATGTTTCAGTTAGCTGTTCTCTTGTATGACAGTTTAGCAGTGCACGTTTAATATGTTTCAGTTAGCTGTTCTCTTGTATGACAGTTTAGCGGTGCACGTTTAATATGTTTCAGTTAGCTGTTCTCTTGTATGACAGTTTAGCAGTGCACATTTAATATGTTTCAGTTAGCTGTTCTCTAGTATGACAGTTTAGCAGTGCACATTTAATATGTTTGTTAGCTGTTCTCTTGTATGACAGTTTAGCAGTGCACATTTAATATGTTTCAGTTAGCTGTCCTATTGTATGACAGTTTAGCAGTGCACATTTAATATGTTTCAGTTAGCTGTTCTCTTGTATGACAGTTTAACAGTGCATGTTTAATATGTTTCAGTTAGCTGTTCTCTTGTATGACAGTTTAACAGTGCATGTTTAATATGTTTCAGTTAGCTGTTCTCTTGTATGACAGTTTAGCAGTGCACATTTAATATGTTTCAGTTAGCTGTTCTCTTGTATGACAGTTTAACAGTGCATGTTTAATATGTTTCAGTTAGCTGTTCTCTTGTATGACAGTTTAGCAGTGCACATTTAATATGTTTCAGTTAGCTGTTCTCTTGTATGACAGTTTAGCAGTGCACATTTAATAGGTTTCAGTTAGCTGTTCTCTTGTATGACAGTTTAGCAGTGCACATTTAATATGTTTCAGTTAGCTGTTCTCTTGTATGACAGTTTAGCGGTGCACATTTAATATGTTTCAGTTAGCTGTTCTCTTGTATGACAGTTTAGCAGTGCACATTTAATAGGTTTCAGTTAGCTGTTCTCTTGTATGACAGTTTAGCAGTGCACATTTAGGCCCCTATTTATCAAAGTCTGGCGGACCTAATCCGACAGTGCGGATCAGGTCCGCCAGACCTCGCGGAATGCGGAGCAATACGCTCTCCGTATTCAGCATTACAAGAGCTGCTGTTGAAACGCCGCCCCCTGCAGACTCGCGGTCAATCGCGGCCGCCAGCGGGGGGTGTCAATCAACCCGATCGGGTTGATTTCCGCCGATGTTTGTCCGCCTGCTCAGAGCAGGCGGACAGGTTATGGAGCAGCGGTCTTTGTTACTGCTGCTTCATAACTGCTGTTTCTGGCGAGTCTGAAGACTCGCCAGAAACACGGGCCGTCAAGCTCATTTCGGAGCTTGATAGATAGGACCCATAATATTCTGTTAGCTGTTCTCTTGTATGACAGTTTAGCAGTGCAGGTTTAATATGTTTCTGCTAGCTATTTCAAACTGCATATGCACAAGTCAGTGTGTGCAAGTAGGAAAACGTATTCACTAGCCGATCGTGATTGGAAAAACTTAACATACCTAAATATAGACACAATAGGTGGGCGGGGCCTAAGAAACTATGAATATTTAAAGGTTTCATGTAGATGTGGGGCCAGTTGCTTCTTTAGTATGTAACAATAAGTAATCAAAATTATGTATTGGGTCTAGACTGTCCCTTTAATATCTTAATCAATAGAAAAAAAAAATGTGTCACAAACTGGCAACTTTCAACTAAATTTGAGGTCCCATAAATGCTGCCGTTTGGTTTCAATTAAACTAATATTTAGGAGCCGTACACACATTTTACTACTTGTGAAAAAAGAAACTGTGGTTGACAAATCAGTTTAAAATTTAGGAGCCAGACTATGGTATTTGTATAGAACTATATGTAAAATAATCCAAAAAGTTAGGAGCCAATGGTAACAAGTTAGGAGCCAATGGCAACAGTCTAGGAGCCATTGGCTCCCTGTGTTTGTCACGCTCCCACAAGCACCGACACTCCTGAGCAAGAAACTGTTGGCAACTGGAAGCTTCGTGCACATATTCTTGATTCCAGCAACCATAATCCGCTCGGGAGAAGAGGTCCCTAGAAGAACTTTACCCATGTGTTTAACACATAGTTATCTATAATCAGTAATAAAAAAATTATATGATCTAACTTGTTACAGAAAGTATTTTTTACATTAGAATATACCTTTAAAGGGACAGTATACACCAATTTTCATGTAACTGCATGTAACAGACACTACTATAAAGAATAATAGGAACAGATACTGATCTAAAAATCCAGTAAAAAACCTTTTAAAAAACATAATTTATGCTTACCTGATAAATTTATTTCTCTTGTAGTGTGTTCAGTCCACGGGTCATCCATTACTTATGGGATATATTCTCCTCCCCAACAGGAAGTTGCAAGAGGATCACCCAAGCAGAGCTGCTATATAGCTCCTCCCCTCACATGTCATATCCAGTCATTCGAACGAAACAAGACGAGAAAGGAAAAACTATAGGGTGCAGTGGTGAATGAAGTTTTAATTAAAATTTAGAACTGCCTCAAAAAAGACAGGGCGGGCTGTGGACTGAACACACTACAAGAGAAATAAATTTATCAGGTAAGCATAAATTATGTTTTCTCTTGTTAAGTGTGTTCAGTCCACGGGTCATCCATTACTTATGGGATACCAATACCAAAGCTAAAGTACACGGATGATGGGAGGGACAAGGCAGGAACATTAAACAGAAGGAACCACTGCCTGTAGAACCTCTCTCCCAAAAACAGCCTCCGAAGAAGCAAAAGTGTCAAATTTGTAAAATTTTGAAAAGGTATGAAGTGAAGACCAAGTTGCAGCCTTGCAAATCTGTTCAACAGAGGCCTCATTCTTAAAGGCCCAGGTGGAAGCCACAGCTCTAGTGGAATGAGCTGTAATTCTTTCAGGAGGCTGCTGTCCAGCAGTCTCATAGGCTAAACGTATTATGCTACGAAGCCAAAAAGAGAGAGAGGTGGCCGAAGCCTTTTGACCTCTCCTCTGACCAGAATAAACGACAAACAGAGAAGAAGTTTGCCGAAAATCTTTAGTTGCCTGTAAGTAGAACTTCAGGGCACGGACTACGTCCAAATTATGCAAAAGACGTTCCTTCTTTGAAGAAGGATTAGGACACAATGAAGGAACAACAATCTCTTGATTGATATTCCTGTTAGAAACAACCTTAGGTAAAAACCCAGGTTTAGTACGCAGAACTACCTTGTCCGAATGAAAAATCAGATAAGGAGAATCGCAATGTAAGGCAGATAACTCAGAGACTCTTCGAGCCGAGGAAATAGCCATCAAAAACAGAACTTTCCAAGATAAAAGCTTAATATCAATGGAATGAAGGGGTTCAAACGGAACACCCTGAAGAACTTTAAGAACCAAGTTTAAGCTCCACGGAGGAGCAACAGTTTTAAACACAGGCTTAATCCCAGCCAAAGCCTGACAAAAAGCCTGGACATCTGGATTCTCTGCCAGACGTTTGTGTAAAAGAATAGACAGAGCAGAAATCTGTCCTTTAACGAACTAGCGGATAAACCCTTTTCTAAACCTTCTTGTAGAAAAGCCAATATCCTAGGAATCCTAACCTTACTCCATGAGTAACTCTTGGATTCACACCAATATAAATATTTACGCCATATCTTATGGTAAATTTTTCTGGTAACAGGTTTCCGAGCCTGTATTAACGTATCAATAACCGACTCCGAAAAACCACGCTTTGATAGAATCAAGCGTTCAATCTCCATGCAGTCAGCCTCAGAGAAATTAGGCTTGGATGGTTGAAAGGACCCTGAATTAGAAGGTCCTGCCTCAGAGGCAGAGACCATGGTGGACAGGACGACATGTCCATTAGGTCTGCATACCAGGTCCTGCGTGGCCACGCAGGCGCTATCAGAATCACCGATGCTCTCTCCTGTTTGATCCTGGCAATCAGTTGAGGTAGCAACGGAAATGGTGGAAACACATAAGCCATGTTGAAAACCCAAGGGGCTGCTAGTGCATCTACCAGCACCGCTCCCGGGTCCCTGGACCTGGATCCGTAACAAGGAAGCTTGGCGTTCTGGCGAGATGCCATGAGATCCAGCTCCGGTTCGCCCCAACGAAGAATCAGTTGAGCAAACACCTCCTGGTGAAGTTCCCACTCCCCCGGATGAAAGGTCTGGCGACTTAGAAAGTCCGCCTCCCAGTTCTTCACGCCTGGGATGTAGATCGCTGACAGGTGACAAGAGTGCGACACTGCCCAGCGAATTATCTTCGAGACTTCCAACATCGCTAGGGAACTCCTGGTTCCCCCTTGATGATTGATGTAAGCCACAGTCGTGATGTTGTCCGATGAACCTCAGTGTTGCTAACTGAGGCCAAGCTAGAAGAGCATTAAATATTGCTCTTAATTCCAGAATGTTTATTGGGAGGAGTTTCTCCTCCTGAGTCCACGATCCCTGAGCCTTCAGGGAGTTCCAGACTGCACCCCAGCCTAGTAGGCTGGCATCTGTTGTTACAATCGTCCAATCTGGTCTGCGGAAAGTCATTCCTTTGGACAGATGAACCCGCGACAACCACCAGAGAAGAGAATCTCTGGCCTCCTGGTCCAGATTTAGTAAAGGGGACAGATCTGAGTAATCCCCATTCCACTGACTTAGCATGCATAGTTGCAGCGGTCTGAGATGTAGGCGCGCAAATGGCACTATGTCCATTGCCGCGACCATTAAGCCGATTACTTCCATGCACTGAGCTACTGATGGGCTTGGAATGGAATGAAGGACATGGCAAGCATTTAGGATTTTTGATAACCTGGACTCCGTCAGGTAAATCTTCATCTCTACAGAATCTATAAGAGTCCCTAGAAAGGGAACCCTTGTGAGTGGGAACAGAGAACTCTTTTCCATGTTCACTTTCCACCCATGCGACCTCAGAAATGCTAGAACTATCTCTGTATGAGACTTTGCATTTTGAAAAGTTGACGCTTGTATCAGGATGTCGTCTAGGTACGGAGCCACCGATATGCCTCGCGGTCTTAGTACCGCCAGAAGCGAGCCCAGAACCTTTGTAAAAATTCTCGGGGCCCTAGCCAACCCGAAGGGAAGAGCTACAAACTGGTAATGCCTGTCTAGAAAGGCAAACCTTAGGTACCGATAATGATCCTTGTGAATCGGTATGTGAAGGTAGGCATCCTTCAAGTCCACTGTGGTCATATACTGACCCACCTGGATCATGGGTAGGATGGTTCGAATAGTTTCCATTTTGAACGATGGAACTCTTAGGAATTTGTTTAAGATCTTCAGGTCCAAGATTGGCCTGAAGGTTCCCTCTTTTTTGGGAACCACAAACAGATTTGAGTAAAAACCTTGCCCTTGTTCCGTCCGCGGAACCGGGTGGATCACTCCCATTACTAATAGGTCTTGTACACATCGTAGAAATGCCTCTTTCTTTATTAGGTTTGTTGATAACCTTGACAGATGAAATCTCCCTTGTGGAGGAGACGTTTTGAAGTCCAGAAGGTATCCCTGAGATATGATCTCCAACGCCCAGGGATCCTGGACATCTCTTGCCCAGGCCTGGGCGAAGAGAGAAAGTCTGCCCCCCACTAGATCCGTTTCCGGATAGGGGGCCCTTTCTTCATGCTGTCTTAGGGGCAGAAGTAGGTTTTCTGGCCTGCCTGCCCTTGTTCCAGGACTGGTTGCCTTTCCAACCCTGTGTGTAACGAGTAGCAGCCCCTTCCTGTTTTGGAGCGGAGGAAGTTGATGCTGCTCCTGCCTTGAAATTACGAAAGGCACGGAAATTAGACTGTTTGGCCTTTGATTTGGCCCTGTCCTGAGGAAGGGTGTGACCCTTACCTCCAGTAATGTCAGCAATAATTTCTTTCAAGCCGGGCCCGAATAAGGTTTGCCCTTTGAAAGGAATATTAAGCAATTTAGATGTAGAAGTTACATTTGCTGACCAGGATTTAAGCCATAGCGCTCTGCGCGCCTGGATGGCGAATCCAGAGTTCTTAGCCGTTAATTTGGTTAAATGCACAACGGCATCCGAAACAGATGCATTAGCTATCTTAAGGGCTTTAAGCTTGTTCATAATCTCATCCAATGGTGCTGTGCGAATAGCCTCTTCCAGAGGCTCAAACCAGAATACCGCTGCAGCAGTGACGGGCGCAATGCATGCAAGGGGCTGTAATATAAAACCTTGTTGAACAAACATTTTCTTAAGGTAACCTTCTAATTTTTTATCCATTGGATCTGAGAAAGCACAACTATCCTCCACCGGGATAGTGGTACGCTTGGCTAAAGTAGAAACTGCTCCCTCCACCTTAGGGACCGTCTGCCATAAGTCTCGTGTGGTGGCGTCTATTGGGAACATTTTTTAAATATCGGAGGAGGGGAAAAGGGCACACCGGGTCTATCCCACTCCTTGCTAATAATCTCTGTAAGCCTTTTAGGTATAGGAAAAACGTCAGTACACACCGGTACCGCATAGTATTTATCCAGCCTACATAATTTCTCTGGGATTGCAACCGTGTCGCAATCGTTCAGAGCCGCTAACACCTCCCCTAGCAATACACGGAGGTTCTCAAGCTTAAATTTAAAATTTGAAATTTCTGAATCCGGTCTCCCCGGATCAGATCCGTCACCCACAGAATGAAGCTCTCCGTCCTCATGTTCTGCAAATTGTGACGCAGTATCGGACATGGCTCTCGTGTCATCGGCGCGCTCTGTTCTAAACCCAGAGCTATTGCGCTTGCCTCTTAACTCAGGCAAATTAGATAATACTTCTTTCATAACATTAGCCATATCATGCAAAGTGATTTGTAAGGGCCTTGATGTACTTGGCGCCACAATCTCACGCACCTCCTGAGCGGGAGGCGAAGGTACTGACACATGAGGAGTTAGGCGGCATAACTTCCCCCTCGTTGTCTGGTGATAATTTCTTTACCGGTAAAGACTGACTTTTATTTAAAGTAACATCAATACTCCACATTGGCTTTTAAACATAATGAACAAGCAGATTCATCTGTATTAGACATGTTTAAACAGACTAGCAATGAAGGCTAGCAAGCTTGGAAAAAATCTTTCAATAAATTTACAAGCAATAGAAAAAATGCTGCAGCGCTTTTAAAAACACAAAAAAACTGTCACAGTTGAAATAACAATGAACTAATTCAGTTATAGCCAACAAATTTAACAGTAAATGTATGAATTTAGCAGAGGATTGCACCCACTAGCAAACGGATGATTAACCCCTCAATACCCAAAAACGGATAATCAATTTAAGATTTAACGCTTTTATCACAGTCAAACACACTGTCACAGGTCTGCTGTGACTGATTACCTCCCTCAAAAATGAATTTTGAAGACCCCTGCGCCCTCTGGAGACGTCCTGGATCAAGGAGGAAGAAGCAGGAAGACTGTGCAAGAATTTTAACTGCGCAACAAGGCGCTAAAAAAGGTCCCTCCCACTCATATTACAACAGTGGGAGACCTGTTACAACGGTTTCTATGCAGAAATATACGTTAGCCATATGGAAAAAAATCATGCCCAAAAAGATTTATCACCAAAGTACCTTACAAAACGAATAACATGCCAGTAAACGTTTTAAAAAAAACAACTTTCCAGTGTTATGCAAAGTTATCACTAAGCCTGCTACCAGTCGCTTCTACTGCAGTTAAGGCTCATACATTTATTTCAGTATTAACAGTATTTTCTCAGTCAAATTCTAGTCCCTAGAAATTAACTCAACTGCGCATACATTTATCAGCCTGATACCAGTCGCTACTACTGCATTAAAGGCTGTACTTACATCATATGGGTAACAGCAGTGTTTTCTTAGTCAATTCCATTCCTAGAAAATATTACTGCACATACCTCATTTGCGGGGGACCCCGCATGCTATTCCCTTTTCTGAAGTTACCCCACTCCTCAGAATGTGCGAGAACAGCCAGTGGATCTTAGTTACGTCTGCTAAGATCATCGAAAACGCAGGCAGATTCTTCTTCTAAATACTGCCTGAGAGAAAAACAGCACACTCCGGTGCCATTTAAAAATAACAAACTTTTGATTGAAGAAATAAATTAAGTATAAAACACCACTCCTCTCGCGGACCTCCTTCTATGTTGAGACTTGCAAGAGAATGACTGGATATGACATGTGAGGGGAGGAGCTATATAGCAGCTCTGCTTGGGTGATCCTCTTGCAACTTCCTGTTGGGGAGGAGAATATATCCCATAAGTAATGGATGACCCGTGGACTGAACACACTTAACAAGAGAAACTTGCTTAGAAGCTCCCGGTTTAGCACTGTTGATGAGGTTAGGCTGGGACACCCAGTGAAAGGGGCTGAAAAGCATAAAGAGCAAACCGGCACCCCCCGGCATATGAAAAGACCCATTACACAACTAGAAGTCTGTAGACATCAGTATACATCTAATACTTTGGGACTTGGTTAGGAGTTTGAAAATCAGCAGAATGTTATTTAACCCGTTCCGGGAATATTTTGTCTACAAACCACATCCAGAATTACGTTAAAAACGTTCCTTCGATGAAGAAGGGTTAGGACATAAGAAAGGAACCACAATCTCTTGATTGAGGTTGCAAATTGACACCACCTTAGGAAAAAAACCTAACTTGGTTCGTAGAACAGCCTTATCAGCATGGAAGCCAGATAAGGAGGACGCATTGCAAGGCAGCAATCACAGATACTCTGCGCGCAGAAGCAATAGCCCGTAGAAAAGGAGATAAAAGAATTAGCAACCCTCAAGGCCGTAAATCTTTCCTGAGTAACGTCGAGGGGACCCTCCACCCCGATCAAATCCTAGAAGGAGTCACACCAGAAGGTCATTTATCCAGCAACCGCAGCACAGCCGCCGCTGGTTGAAACAAACAACCCGTATGTTGAAACATTTTTCTTAACAGAGTTTCCATCCTTTATCCCTGGGCTCTTTAAACGAAGAGCTATCCTCAACGGGATAGTAATACCCTTGCAATGGTAAAGATAGCACCATCCCTTTTAGGGACGGAACCTCACAACTCCATTGAGATTTCAGGACCGGGAACAAGAAGGGAACAAGGAATCCAATCCTGTCCATTCATTCTTAATAATGTTCGCCATCTAACAGGAGCAGGGAAGGATAAGGTACCACCCTGTCCTCAAACTTTATCCAATTTATGAATCAAAAGGTTCATCAGGCAATTTGGCCTCTGGAACCTCTGAATTTCGCCAAAAACTTCCTTTAGAAGAAAGTGCAATTTCCTAAAACTAAAGTCTGATTCCTCCGGCAGCCGGAGGTTTAGAGACAGCAGACTCCGACCCAAAATGTTCATACTCTGAAAGAAAGAACTTCAGCCTCAGATAACCCTATCAGTTAAATCCAAAAAATTATCTGATGTACTCTGGGAAGGAGTGCAATATGTAACCTTTCGCTTGCGCTTAGCAGGGCGAGGTAAAGCATTAAAGGCTGCAGACACCGCCATCTGAACTGCGCAGTAACGTCTGGAGAAAAGGCCCCCTACAGATGGAGGATCAGAAATGCTACAGGAAACTGCATGTGTAGAGAGATAAGAATGTAGGGTACGCACCTCAATGGACGACAAATCCTCAGAGGTGGACGGCTCCGTGGTATCAAACATGTTTGAAATGATCACATTATCAAGGCATATGGAACATAACAGAGGGTGGAACTAAGGCCACCTCACTATATAAACAGGAATTACTCTTTAGGAATAGAGGGAGTGCCCTCTAAAGTAACAGAATTATAGAAATAAAACATTTTATTTTAAAAAATGGCACCTTTATATCCCAATGGCTGGGGCATTCACACCTCCCATGACCCAGACAGTACAGAGATTTAGGTTCCTCTCTGATAGACGCCCGGTCACAAAAGAATCACATGGTGCACAATGCAGGACAGTCCATGCTATGAGAAAAATCGCGCCAAGCTTGTAAGCTGCATGGCTCTCAAAGTGAAAGTCAAACCGGTATATTCCATAACAGCCTATGAGCCCATAACATCTCTCACATAAAAGCAGCATAAACTCATCAACGCCGATTGCCCAGGAGCTGTTAATATGAGTCGGGATGGTTTCGCAGAAGAACTCCCCCTGCATCTCCGGACTCTAACTTTCACCCAAGCCCTCACTGAGGGGCTGACAAGGCTACTTAAAACTCCAGTCCCATTCTGAAGAGTACTACCCTCCATAAGAGACTACCTTTATTCTTCTGACACTTCTCTGCCAACCTCCTGTGACGAAAGGCAAAGAATGACTGGGGGATGAGGGAAGTGAGGGAGGTATTTAAGCTTTTGGCTGGGGTGTGTCTGCCTCCTCCTGGTGGCCAGGTTCTGTATTTCCCAATAGTAATGAATGCAGCTGTGGACTCTTCCTGTTTAGGAAGAAACTAAGCATAACTATACATTTGTACAAAACCATCCCCAGATGGACTATATTAGTACTCACAATAAAAAGATCTATTTGTTACTGAAACTAAACTCATGAGCAGAGTGTTCTTTACAAAGATTAAAGTGTTTTTTTTTCATTTAATAGCCAAATGCAACAACATATTGTTATGTTATGTGCTGACAAGGTAAATGCAAAATATAATACGGGCCAACGGAAGGCGCAAGGCCTTTGCTGATGTCACTAGTGCGTCAGTCACAAGGGTCTCACCATTCCCAGAGGGCTAAAGTACTCACAACAAGCACAAACATCCCTACTACACAACAGTTCTGTCTATGAATGGCTATTGATTGTGAAAATAAATACATATTATCCAGTGATAAACTTAGCTAACAAGATATAGGAACAGCAGCTATATGGCTGATCAGAGCCTGCTATATAATGAAGCAAATGTGGCAAATAGATAAAACCAACATTTTTATTTCATGATTCCGATTTTAAATAACTTTCCATTTTACTTCTATTATCAAATTTTATTTATTTTCTTGCTATCCTTTGTTGAAAAGCAGCAAGGTAAGTTCAGGAGTGTGCACGTGTATTCAGCACTATATGGCAGTAGTTTTGCAACAATGTTATACATTAACAAGAGCTCTAGGCAGCACTATTTCCTGTGAGTGCCCAGACATGTGAACGCTACCTATCTAGATATCTTCAACAAAGAATAACATGAGAATGAAGCAAATTTGATAACAGAAATAAATTGGAAACTTTTTTTAAATTCTATTCTCTATCTGAATCATGATCCTTTAACTTCTCTGGCAGCCAAGGGGATAACATGTAAACTCAGGTGCAGCATCATTAACGCACTGATCTGAGGAGCTGGCAGCCAAGGGGAGGTGCAGCATCATTAACTCACTGATATGAGGAGCTGGCAGCCAAGGGGAGGTGCAGCATCACTAACGCACTGATCTGAGGAGCTGGCAGCCAAGGGGAGGTGCAGCATCATTAACTCACTGATCTGAGGAGCTGGCAGCCAAGGGGAGGTGCAGCATCACTAACGCACTGATCTGAGGAGCTGGCAGCCAAGGGGAGGTGCAGCATCACTAACGCACTGATCTGAGGAGCTGGCAGCCAAGGGGAGGTGCAGCATCACTAACTCACTGATCTCAGGAGCTGGTAGCCAAGGAGAGGTGCAGCATCACTAACTCACTGATCTCAGGAGCTGGTAGCCAAGGAGAGGTGCAGCATCACTAACTCACTGATCTCAGGAGCTGGTAGCCAAGGAGAGGTGCAGCATCACTAACGCAGTGATCTGAGGAGCTGGCAGCCAAGGGGAGGTGCAGCATCATTAACTCACTGATCTGAGGAGCTGGCAGCCAAGGAGAGGTGCAGCATCACTAACTCACTGATATGAGGAGCTGGCAGCCAAGGGGAGGTGCAGCATCACTAACGCACTGATATGAGGAGCTGGCAGCCAAGGGGAGGTGCAGCATCACTAACTCACTGATCTGAGGAGCTGGCAGCCAAGGGGAGGTGCAGCATCACTAACGTACTGATATGAGGAGCTGGCAGCCAAGGGGAGGTGCAGCATCACTAACTCACTGATCTCAGGAGCTGGTAGCCAAGGAGAGGTGCAGCATCACTAACGCACTGATCTGAGGAGCTGGCAGCCAAGGGGAGGTGCAGCATCACTAACGCACTGATATGAGGAGCTGGCAGCCAAGGGGAGGTGCAGCATCACTAACGCACTGATCTGAGGAGCTGGCAGCCAAGGGGAGGTGCAGCATCATTAACGCACTGATATGAGGAGCTGGCAGCCAAGGGGAGGTGCAGCATCATTAACGCACTGATATGAGGAGCTGGCAGCCAAGGGGAGGTGCAGCATCACTAACGCACTGATATGAGGAGCTGGCAGCCAAGGGGAGGTGCAGCATCATTAACGCACTGATCTGAGGAGCTGGCAGCCAAGGGGAGGTGCAGCATCACTAACGCACTGATATGAGGAGCTGGCAGCCAAGGGGAGGTGCAGCATCCCTAACTCACTGATATGAGGAGCTGGCAGCCAAGGGGAGGTGCAGCATCACTAACTCACTGATATGAGGAGCTGGCAGCCAAGGGGAGGTGCAGCATCACTAACGCACTGATATGAGGAGCTGGCAGCCAAGGGGAGGTGCAGCATCACTAACGCACTGATATGAGGAGCTGGCAGCCAAGGGGAGGTGCAGCATCACTAACGCACTGATATGAGGAGCTGGCAGCCAAGGGGAGGTGCAGCATCATTAACGCACTGATCTGAGGAGCTGGCAGCCAAGGGGAGGTGCAGCATCATTAACGCACTGATATGAGGAGCTGGCAGCCAAGGGGAGGTGCAGCATCCCTAACTCACTGATATGAGGAGCTGGCAGCCAAGGGGAGGTGCAGCATCACTAACGCACTGATATGAGGAGCTGGCAGCCAAGGGGAGGTGCAGCATCACTAACGCACTGATATGAGGAGCTGGCAGCCAAGGGGAGGTGCAGCATCACTAACGCACTGATATGAGGAGCTGGCAGCCAAGGGGAGGTGCAGCATCACTAACGCACTGATATGAGGAGCTGGCAGCCAAGGGGAGGTGCAGCATCACTAACTCACTGATCTGAGGAGCTGGCAGCCAAGGGGAGGTACAGCATCATTAACTCACTGATATGAGGAGCTGGCAGCCAAGGGGAGGTGCAGCATCACTAACTCACTGATATGAGGAGCTGGCAGCCAAGGGGAGGTGCAGCATCACTAACGCACTGATCTGAGGAGCTGGCAGCCAAGGGGAGGTGCAGCATCACTAACGCACTGATCTGAGGAGCTGGCAGCCAAGGGGAGGTGTAGCATCATTAACGCACTGATCTGAGGAGCTGGCAGCCAAGGGGAGGTGTAGCATCATTAACGCACTGATCTGAGGAGCTGGCAGCCAAGGGGAGGTGCAGCATCACTAACTCACTGATCTGAGGAGCTGGCAGCCAAGGGGAGGTGCAGCATCATTAACGAACTGATATGAGGAGCTGACAGCCAAGGGGAGGTGCAGCATCATTAACGCACTGATATGAGGAGCTGGTAGCCAAGGGGAGGTGCAGCATCACTAACTCACTGATCTGAGGAGCTGGTAGCCAAGGGGAGGTGCAGCATCATTAACGCACTGATATGAGGAGCTGGCAGCCAAGGGGAGGTGCAGCATCACTAACGCACTGATCTGAGGAGCTGGCAGCCAAGGGGAGGTGCAGCATCACTAACGCACTGATCTGAGGAGCTGGCAGCCCTGTAAAACTAATAAACATAATAAGAACATGAGAGTTGTGTGCTTCCTTACTAGACTCATGGGAAACAGTGACAGCTTTATTTGTGGTTCATGTTGCTTTAGATCAGACACACAAGGTATTAATAGCCATCAGCAGACATTCCCATATTCTATTTGCCCTGAGATTTATCCCATGCTGGTGGGATTTTTCCAACCCTGCAAAGCCAATATTTCCCATTCCCAAGCCAACATAAGACAACTACTTCCTCCCCCATTTACACCGTCTTTTAGAGGACATCCCAGGATACCAAATGTTCCCCTGAGAGCTGCACGAACAGCGGGTGACTCTAGAGCAGAAGTGGGCATTTAGTATCCCTAAAGACACAAACCCCTTGGAGAACGTCCCCTCTGCCTCTTCAGTGCAGCAGGAAATCATTTTCCATGTATTGAAGATTTACTCTCTCTCTCCACTCCTATGAATTTACTTTCTCCCACAAACAGTGGATTTAAACACTTTTTGATGAGGATCTAATATGTTTTCTTAAAGCGATAGTAAAGTTTAATGAATTAGTGCACAGTATCTAAAAATAATCTTAAAAAACAGGGGCACTTTAATTAATTCTACTTTACAACGCTTCTTTTTCAAAATACTTAACGTTGCGGAAAAACATACCGCAGATCCTCCGCCCGCATCCATGACTTATAAAATTGCTGAATGCGATACACTGTATCAAGATCACTCATTTTTTAAAGCATAAAAAAGTAACATCTTAAAGGGATATTTTAGTTAAAAAACTATTTAATGAGCATATTTTATTTTTGCACAAATTGCTGTGTTTAACCTCTACAAAGGGGATAAATATTCAAGTTGCGCCCTTGTGCCATTACAGATGAGGATACAGCTGGTTAATCAATAAGATGCTGGCATACACGTGCATACTCTAATTACTGCCCATATTCTTATCTGAAGCAGGACAGGAGTGTTCCAGAAGTGCAACTTTGGCTACATGTTTACATTTTTATTGTTAACTCATTGGCAGCCAAGAGGTTAACCACACTCAGAAATATTTCACTTAATTGTGACATTTGAAGAGCTGTAACATTTTGAACAGTGACATTTTATTAAAAAAATAAGATAAATTATATATTAACTACATCTCTTAAAGGGACACAAAACTGCAATAATAAATTGCTGTAATGTATTAGTGGATTTCATGACTGCACCATTGAATGACTATTTGTGTGTGTGTTTAATCGTCTCAAAGGTTTTGATTTATCAAGCCCTTCTCTGCCCTCTGACTGCAGGTGCGCACAAGCAAACTTGAAGTCAGGATTTATCAAGCAGTGATATTCAGCCCACTGCTACCCTGCCCTGTTCTCTACCTCTTTCTTAGGTGTAAAATTTTCAATTTCCCCGGTCTCTTCAGACCAGGAAGTTTGACAGCATCTGCACACGCATGATTGTCTGTGCGCGGGCAGGGTTACACACAAGTGTACAGGAGCGCTTGTGTGCAATTCTTAATGCGGGCAGTGGTTTGCTGCCCGCTACAGTAGAAGCCGGGTAGACAGGGGTGAATATGTAAGCCCCTGTCCCCATTTGGATGATAAATCAAGCTCAAAGTGATTAAACAAATGCAGACGAGGCCGAAAGTATTGATACGCATGCATTTAAAAACAGAAACACAAAAAAGCCTGAGTGGAGTTTGCCAAAATTCAAGTTGACCAGCCACAGTCCTTCTGGGACAACGTCCTTTAGACGGACAAAACAAAAGATGAGCTTAATCACAACTCCATGTTTACAGGAGTAAAAAAGTAAAGAACACCATCCCCACCATGAAACATGGAGGCTCAGTGATGTTTTAGAATCTGTGCACGACACAATGAAATCAGAAGGCTATCAAGGCTATCAAGCCAAACGTTCTGTCCAGTAGGGATGTGCATTCCGATCTTTGAGTGGGGATCTTCACAAGAATCCATCTGGCTACAAAAATATCCGATGGACACAAGCCGCTGCTTACTTCGGCATTCAGATCCTCATGAATGATAAGAATGTACATCCCTACTGTCAAATGTCAGAAAGCTGCGTCTCAGTCATGGGTTCTCCAGCAGGATAATGACCGAAACACCTCAAAAAGCACTCAAGAATGGATAAGAAGAAAACATTGTACAGTTCCAGAGTGGTCTTCTATGAGTCAGGTCTGAATCCCATCAAACATCTGTGGAAAGAGCTGAACTCACAGTTGGGAAAAGGCACCCATCAAACCTAAGAGGACTGGATCAGACGAAAAGCGTAGAAATCGTATTCAAAGCTACAGAAAGCGCTTGATTGCAGTTATTGTCTCAAAGGGCCCTGCTACACAATATTAGGTTAAGAGAACCAATATTTTTGTCTGTATTATTCTCGTTCGTTTAACTGTTTAAAAAAAATGTGTGCAGTCATATATAAAAAGTAAAGTTTCTATTCTATTACATATGAAATAAAAAATGGTGGATACTAAATAATTTTGTAAATTTTTACTTAGTTGAAAGAAAAATTAGCATTTCCTAAAAAATTAGAAGGTACCAATACTTTCAGCCACGTCTGTAATTAAATTCAGCTACACACGTCCCATGTAACTGGCTCACCAACTGTAATAAACTTCTCCTTTAAGGGGCGTGACTGGGGTTAATAAGCAGCCTACTTAAGGATTCACATTGGATACACTAGTTGCTTGGTATTGAAGCAGTAATCTGTACTTGGCCTCCTAATCACACCTGTGATCCTTTTTTCTCTGACTGCTTGTCAGCACAGTCTCAGCGTAACTTGCTGCTTGCTTTGTGTGAGCATTACCTCCTTCACCTGAACAGCAATCCTCCTCTCCAGCTGTCACTCAGTGAAGCTCAACCCCCAACAACAGAATCAGCACATCCGGAACTCCCTGCACAGCACAAGTGAGGTTTGTGGTTACTCTCCTACAGGAACAAACTTTATATGTGTCAACTATAGTTCCCAGCTGCTTTAACCACTAACTTTGTTTTCCATAATCTTTTGTCCTTCGCCTCTGTGTCTCATCTAATACAGAACTTCAGGGGAATCCAGCTATACCTAATCTTACATTTCCATCGCATGTTTCCAAAATTACAAAAATATTACAGAATACCAAGCCATAAAAAGACAAAGAGCTGATGTTTGATTACTCAGTACATACTACAAACATGAGTTTAGCTGATTTAGCCAATCATTTAAAAGAATTATCTCACAAAGTAGACCAGTTAACCCAGGGTCTGCGTGAATTACAAGTAGAAAACCAAACATTGAAAAATATTATAAAAGAGGGGATGAGAACACCTACTTCCCCCATACAGGTACCAGACCCCCCAATAAGTCCTCCAGACAATTTCTATGGAGATAGGAAGACTTTCCGGCAATTTTATAATGCCTGTAGATTATTTATTAATTTAAAACCAAAGATGTTTCCTAATGAACGTTCTAAAGTTCTCACTATTATATCATTCCTTAGGAATGAACCTAGAGCTTGGGCGGACACCTTTTTTGAGAGAGATGATCCCATTCTTAACTCTGTTCGACAACTTTTTCTCTGCAATGGCAGAATTATACGAAGATCCTTATCGCCAGCTCACTGCAGAGAACAAGTTACGTAGCCTCAAACAGAATAAAAAAAAAGTAGAGGACTACATATCTGAATTTAAGGTGTGGCAAAAAGATACAGAGTGGAATCAAATCTCCCTCAAAAATCAGTATAGAATTGGCTTATCAGATGGCATAAAAGATGAGATTGCTAGAATTGACATCCCTGACTCATTAGAAGCTTTAATGGCCTTAACTATAAAAATAGATAGAAGGCTCAGAGAGAGAAAGCAAGAGAAGGATAGTCAAGATACACATAGCAAAACACATGCCTCTAGATCTTTTTATTTTCACAAGAATGAGACCCCAATGGAAATAGGTTTTATTAAAGGACCTCTTTCTACTGATGAAAAAAAATCGTAGAAAAGAAAAAGGTTTGTGTATGTACTGTGCATCAAAAGAACACAGCGTAACAGAATGTCCATCACTGAGAAAACAGAAATCGGTTAAGCTTCATGGGAATACTTACGTTATTACCTTACCAAATGAACATCCCACTTATCTCACTTTAAATGTCTTTCTACAGTGGGATCAACATCGCTATAATAAGGATGCCATTCTGGACTCAGGAGCATTCACCTGCTATATAGATAAAGATGTTGTAAAAGAAAAGGAAATTCCCTATATCATTAAAAAAAAAAAAAGTCTCAGTTCGTCTTATTGACGGTAATCCTTTACAAGGAGGGTTGGTGAAATATCAAACCATTCCCCTATTGGTTACGACCACCAATGGTCACAAAGAATTTCTAACATTTGATATCATAGCATCTCCAATCTTTCCTATTATCCTAGGATTGCATTGGTTTAGGTTACATCAACCTGAGGTTGTATGGTCCAACAATGGTATATCATTTACTTCCCAAAATTGCAAGACTACTTGTCTACCCTCACTTCACATAATGCTTGCTATGGAAAATACTATACCTTCTGAATACAGAGATTTTTTCACGAGTATTTGATAAAAAGGAGGCTGAGGTATTACCTCCTCACAGGGACTATGATTGTCCTATAACATTAATCCCTGGGTCAGATATTCCATATGGGCACATATTCCCTATGTCTGAAAAAGAACTAGAAAGACTAAAAGAATATATCAACGAAAACTTACAAAAAGGGTTCATCCGACCCTTAACTTCTCCTGCAGGCGCAGGAATATTTTTTGTGACTAATAAAGATCAGACGATAAGACCTATAGTGGACTATAGAGAGTTAAATAAAAGAACAATCAAAGACAGGTACCCTCTACCCCTTATACCAGAATTGATAGAGCGGTTACATGGTTCTACCATCTATACCAAACTCGATTTGAGGGGAGCCTATAATCTGATACGAGTACAGTCAGGGGACGAATGGCTCACCGCCTTTCGCATAAGATATGGTCTTTATGAGTATACGGTGATGCCATTCGGGCTATGTAATGCCCCAGCCACTTTTCAATGGTTCATCAATGATGTGTTTAGAGATCTGTTGGATACATTTGTTGTCATCTATTTGGATGATATCCTAATATATTCAGATAACATCACTGATCATGTACGCAAAACTCGAAAAATGTATTTTCCATAGTTCAGAGATACGTTTTCTGGGTTACCATAGAACACCCCAAGGTATCAACATGGAAAAAACATAATTTATGCTTACCTGATAAATTCCTTTCTTCTGTTGTGTGATCAGTCCACGGGTCATCATTACTTCTGGGATATAACTCCTCCCCAACAGGAAATGCAAGAGAATTCACCCAGCAGAGCTGCATATAGCTCCTCCCCTCTACGTCACTCCCAGTCATTCGACCAAGAATCAACGAGAAAGGAGAAACCAAGGGTGAAGTGGTGACTGGAGTATAATTTAAAAGATATTTACCTGCCTTAAAAAACAGGGCGGGCCGTGGACTGATCACACAACAGAAGAAAGGAATTTATCAGGTAAGCATAAATTATGTTTTCTTCTGTTATGTGTGATCAGTCCACGGGTCATCATTACTTCTGGGATACCAATACCAAAGCAAAAGTACACGGATGACGGGAGGGATAGGCAGGCTCATTATACAGAAGGAACCACTGCCTGAAGAACCTTTCTCCCAAAAATAGCCTCCGAAGAAGCAAAAGTGTCAAATTTGTAAAATTTGGAAAAAGTATGAAGCGAAGACCAAGTTGCAGCCTTGCAAATCTGTTCAACAGAGGCCTCATTCTTAAAGGCCCAAGTGGAAGCCACAGCTCTAGTAGAATGAGCTGTAATTCTTTCAGGAGGCTGCTGTCCAGCAGTCTCATAGGCTAAACGAATTGTGCTACGAAGCCAGAAGGAGAGAGAGGTAGCCGAAGCCTTATGACCTCTCCTCTGACCAGAGTACACGACAAACAGGGAAGACGTTTGTCGAAAATCCTTAGTTGCCTGCAAGTAGAACTTGAGGGCACGAACTACATCCAGATTGTGTAGAAGACGTTCCTTCTTTGAAGAAGGATTCGGGCACAGGGAAGGAACCACGATCTCTTGATTGATGTTCCTGTTAGTGACTACCTTAGGTAAGAACCCAGGTTTAGTACGCAGAACTACCTTATCTGAATGAAAAATCAAATAAGGAGAATCACAATGTAAAGCTGATAACTCAGAGACTCTCCGAGCCGAAGAAATAGCCATTAAAAATAACACTTTCCAAGATAACAACTTTATATCAATGGAATGAAGGGGTTCAAACGGAACTCCTTGTAGAACGTTAAGAACAAGGTTTAAACTCCATGGCGGAGCAACAGTTTTAAACACAGGCTTGATTCTAGCTAAAGCCTGACAAAAGGCCTGGACGTCTGGATTTTCTGACAGACGCCTGTGCAACAAGATGGACAGAGCTGAGATCTGTCCCTTTAATGAACTAGCCGATAAACCCTTTTCTAAACCTTCTTGTAGAAAGGACAATATCCTAGGAATCCTAACCTTACTCCAGGAGTAACCTTTGGATTCGCACCAGAATAGGTATTTACGCCATATCTTATGGTAAATCCTTCTGGTAACAGGCTTCCTAGCCTGTATCAGGGTATCAATAACCGACTCAGAAAAACCACGTTTTGATAAAATCAAGCGTTCAATTTCCAAGCAGTCAGCTTCAGAGAAGTTAGATTTTGATGTTTGAATGGACCCTGTATCAGAAGGTCCTGTCTTAGAGGTAGAGACCAAGGCGGACAGGATGACATGTCCACTAGATCTGCATACCAAGTCCTGCGTGGCCATGCAGGCGCTATTAGAATCACTGATGCTCTCTCCTGTTTGATTTTGGCAATCAATCGAGGAAGCAGCGGGAAGGGTGGAAACACATAAGCCATCCCGAAGTTCCAAGGTGCTGTCAAAGCATCTATCAGAACCGCTCCCGGATCCCTGGATCTGGACCCGTAGCGAGGAAGTTTGGCGTTCTGGCGAGACGCCATGAGATCTATCTCTGGTTTGCCCCAACGTCGAAGTATTTGGGCAAAGACCTCCGGATGAAGTTCCCACTCCCCCGGATGAAAAGTCTGGCGACTCAAGAAATCCGCCTCCCAGTTCTCCACTCCCGGGATGTGGATTGCTGACAGGTGGCAAGAGTGAGACTCTGCCCAGCGAATTATCTTTGATACTTCCATCATTGCTAGGGAGCTTCTTGTCCCTCCTTGATGGTTGATGTAAGCTACAGTCGTGATGTTGTCCGACTGAAACCTGATGAACCCCCGAGTTTTTAACTGGGGCCAAGCCAGAAGGGCATTGAGAACTGCTCTCAATTCCAGAATGTTTATTGGTAGGAGACTTTCCTCCTGATTCCATTGTCCCTGAGCCTTCAGAGAATTCCAGACAGCGCCCCAACCTAGTAGGCTGGCGTCTGTTGTTACAATTGTCCAGTCCGGCCTGCTGAATGGCATCCCCCTGGACAGATGTGGCCGAGAAAGCCACCATAGAAGAGAGTTTCTGGTCTCTTGATCCAGATTCAGAGTAGGGGACAAGTCTGAGTAATCCCCATTCCACTGACTCAGCATGCACAATTGCAGCGGTCTGAGATGTAGACGTGCAAAGGGTACTATGTCCATTGCTGCTACCATTAAGCCGATTACCTCCATGCATTGAGCTACTGACGGGAGTTGAATGGAATGAAGGACACGGCATGCATTTAGAAGCTTTGTTAATCTGTCTTCTGTCAGATAAATCTTCATTTCTACAGAATCTATAAGAGTCCCCAAGAATGGAACTCTTGTGAGAGGAAAGAGAGAACTCTTCTTTTCGTTCACTTTCCATCCATGCGACCTTAGAAATGCCAGAACTAACTCTGTATGAGACTTGGCAGTTTGAAAGCTTGAAGCTTGTATCAGAATGTCGTCTAGGTACGGAGCTACCGAAATTCCTCGCGGTCTTAGTACCGCCAGAAGGGCACCCAGAACCTTTGTGAAGATTCTTGGAGCCGTAGCTAATCCGAATGGAAGAGCTACAAACTGGTAATGCCTGTCTAAGAAGGCAAACCTTAGATACCGGTAATGATCTTTGTGAATCGGTATGTGAAGGTAAGCATCCTTTAAATCCACTGTGGTCATGTACTGACCCTTTTGGATCATGGGTAAGATTGTCCGAATAGTTTCCATTTTGAACGATGGAACTCTTAGGAATTTGTTTAGGATCTTTAAATCCAAGATTGGCCTGAAAGTTCCCTCTTTTTTGGGAACCACAAACAGGTTCGAGTAAAACCCTTGTCCTTGTTCCGACCGCGGAACCGGATGGATCACTCCCATTAATAACAGATCTTGTACACAGCGTAGAAACGCTTCTTTCTTTGTCTGGTTTGTTGACAACCTTGACAGATGAAATCTCCCTCTTGGGGGAGAGAATTTGAAGTCTAGAAGGTATCCCTGAGATATGATCTCTAGCGCCCAGGGATCCTGAACATCTCTTGCCCAAGCCTGGGCGAAGAGAGAGAGTCTGCCCCCCACTAGATCCGGTCCCGGATCGGGGGCCCTCGATTCATGCTGTCTTAGGGGCAGCAGCAGGTTTCCTGGCCTGCTTGCCCTTCCAGGACTGGTTAGGTTTCCAGCCTTGTCTGTAACGAGCAACAGCTCCTTCCTGTTTTGGTGCAGTGGAAGTTGGTGCTGCTCCTGCTTTGAAATTCCGAAAGGGACGAAAATTAGACTGTCTAGCCTTAGCTTTGGCTTTGTCTTGAGGTAGGGCGTGGCCCTTACCTCCTGTAATGTCAGCGATAATTTCTTTCAAACCGGGCCCAAATAAAGTTTGCCCCTTGAAAGGTATATTAAGTAATTTGGACTTAGAAGTTACATCAGCTGACCAGGATTTTAGCCACAGCGCCCTACGTGCCTGAATGGCGAATCCTGAGTTCTTAGCCGTAAGTTTGGTTAAATGTACTACGGCCTCCGAAATGAATGAATTAGCTAGCTTAAGGACTCTAAGCCTGTCCGTAATGTCGTCCAGCGTAGCTGAACTAAGGTTCTCTTCCAGAGACTCCATCCAAAATGCTGCCGCAGCCGTAATCGGCGCGATGCATGCAAGGGGTTGCAATATAAAACCTTGTTGAACAAACATTTTCTTAAGGTAACCCTCTAATTTTTTATCCATTGGATCTGAAAAAGCACAGCTATCCTCCACCGGGATAGTGGTACGCTTAGCTAAAGTAGAAACTGCTCCCTCCACCTTAGGGACCGTTTGCCATAAGTCCCGCGTGGTGGCGTCTATTGGAAACATCTTTCTAAATATTGGAGGGGGTGAGAACGGCACACCGGGTCTATCCCACTCCTTAGTAACAATTTCAGTTAGTCTCCTAGGTATAGGAAAAACGTCAGTACTCGCCGGTACCGCAAAGTATTTATCCAACCTACACAATTTCTCTGGTATTGCAACAGTGTTACAATCATTAAGAGCCGCTAAAACCTCCCCTAGTAATACACGGAGGTTCTCCAATTTAAATTTAAAATTTGAAATATCTGAATCCAATCTGTTTGGATCAGAACCGTCACCCACAGAATGAAGCTCTCCGTCCTCATGCTCTGCAAGCTGTGACGCAGTATCAGACATGGCTCTAGTATTATCAGCGCACTCTGTTCTCACCCCAGAGTGATCACGCTTGCCTCTTAGTTCTGGTAATTTAGCCAAAACTTCAGTCATAACAGTAGCCATATCTTGTAATGTTATCTGTAATGGCCGCCCAGATGTACTAGGCGCCACAATATCACGCACCTCCCGGGCGGGAGATGCAGGTACTGACACGTGAGGCGAGTTAGTCGGCATAACTCTCCCCTCGCTGTTTGGTGAAATTTGTTCAATTTGTACAGATTGGCTTTTATTTAAAGTAGCATCAATACAGTTAGTACATAAATTTCTATTGGGCTCCACCTTGGCATTGGAACAAATGACACAGGTATCTTCCTCTGAATCAGACATGTTTAACACACTAGCAAATAAACTTGCAACTTGGTTACAATCTTATTTAACAAAAACGTACTGTGCCTCAAAGAAGCACTAAACGATTAAATGACAGTTGAAATAATGAACTGAAAAACTGTTATAGCATCAATCCTTGAAAACAACACAACTTTTAGCAAAGGTTTGTTCCCATTAGTAAAGTAACAATAATTAAATTTGAAACTTAAAAATTACAGAACAACGTTTTTAATCACAGTCAATATATAAGTCTCACAGCTCTGCTGAGAGAATCTACCTCCCTTCAAAGAAGTTTGAAGACCCCTGAGTTCTGTTAGAGATGAACCGGATCATGCAGGAAATACAAGAGTAACTGACTGGAAATTTTTGATGCGTAGCAAAGAGCGCCAAAAACGGCCCCTCCCCCTCACACACAGCAGTGAGAGAGAAACGAAACTGTCACATTAAAACAAGCAACTGCCAAGTGGAAAAATAATGCCCAAACATTTATTCACTCAGTACCTCAGAAAATGCAAACGATTCTACATTCCAGCAAAAACGTTTAACATAATAAATACCTATTAAAAGGTTTAATGTACTTTTTACAGAGTAATTCCAGTGAAGTACCATCCCCAGAATACTGAAGTGTAGAGTATACATACATGTCATTATAACGGTATGGCAGGATTTTCTCATCAATTCCATTCAGAAAATAAAAACTGCTACATACCTCAATGCAGATTCATCTGCCCGCTGTCCCCTGATCTGAAGCCTTTACCTCCCTCAGATGGCCGAGAAACAGCAATATGATCTTAACTACTCCGGTTAAAATCATAGTAAAAACTCTGGTAGATTCTTCTTCAAACTCTGCCAGAGAGGTAATAACACGCTCCGGTGCTATTGTAAAATAACAAACTTTTGATTGAAGTTATAAAAACTAAGTATAATCACCATAGTCCTCTCACACATCCTATCTAGTCGTTGGGTGCAAGAGAATGACTGGGAGTGACGTAGAGGGGAGGAGCTATATGCAGCTCTGCTGGGTGAATTCTCTTGCATTTCCTGTTGGGGAGGAGTTATATCCCAGAAGTAATGATGACCCGTGGACTGATCACACATAACAGAAGAAATCGAAGGTTCAGGCCATATTGGATTGGCCAACACCTAAGAATAAAAGACAAGTCCAACGGCTGTTAGGATTTGCAAACTTTTATCGAAAGTTTATTAGGAAATTTTCTCATATTACAAAACCTCTAACTGAGTTAACCAAAGACTCTATACCTTTTAAATGGGGGACAGCAGCCGAAAAAGCCTTCATGTGCCTAAAAAATGCTTTTACAACTGCTCCTATATTATCTCATCTAGATCCTCAACAACAATTCCCCTTGGAGACTGATGCATCTGATTATGCAATTGGATCAGTTCTTTCCCAAAGGTCACCTTCTACAGGTTTACTTCATCCAGTTGGGTACTATTCACGTATCTTAACGAGATCTGAACTAAATTATCATGTAGGGGAAAAAGAACTGTTAGCTATGAAGAGTTCCCTAGAGAACTGGCAACACCTACTTGAGGGCACAAACGAACCCATACTGATCTATACAGATCACCGTAACCTACAATATCTTAAAACAAATAGAACCTTAACTTCCAGACAAATTCGCTGGAGCTTATTTTTTTCTCGGTTTAACTATACCATAACCTATAGACCTGCAGAAAAAAACATCAAAGCCGATACTTTATCCCGATTACCTGAAGAACCCACAACAAAACCTATTGAAGGTACTATAATACCAGTAGATAGAATAAATGGTATGCTAACACCCACAAAACAAAGGTTTGTAAAGGAACAGACATTGGATGCAACAAAAGATAACCATCAACTGGAGACAAATACAGATGGTTTATTGTATTATGCGTCAAAAATATATGTACCTCCTAACTTAAGAAACCTCATACTGTATTTATCACATGATACACAACTATCAGGACATCAAGGTGTAAATAAAACATCTGAACTCATCAAGAGATCCTATTGGTGGCCATCCATTACAAAGGACGTAAAAGAATATATAGAAACCTGTGAAATCTGTACGGTATGTAAAACCGAAAGGAAAAAACCTACCGGTTACTTACTCTCCTTACCTATCCCAACCAGGCCTTGGGAAGATATATCCATTGATTTTATAGTAGACCTATAGTAGTAGTAGTGGATTACCTATCAAAAATGGCACACTTTATTCCTTTTCATAAGGTGCCTACGAGTATGGAAACAGTTACCCTTTTGATACAACATATTATCAAATTACATGGTATCCCTACCACTATAACCTCTGACCGGGGAAGCCAATTTACTTCCAAGCTTTGGAAGCAGTTGGGGAAAGCTCTCCAATTTGAACAGAGGTTATCCACATCGTTCCATCCTCAGACGAACGGGCAGACGGAACGGACCAATCACTGGTTAGAAGAATATATCAGATGCTACTGCACTCAAAATCAGGATAATTGGTCTACCCTTCTACCTTTAGCTGAATTCTCCCACAACAATGCTGTTCACTCTTCTACAAGGTTTACACCATTTTATGCGAACTATGGATTCCATCCATCTTTTCATCTACTTCCAACTCCTTCCCATGATTGTCCGGTCGTTGATGATTTAACCAACACTATTAAAAGATACGTTCGCTCTATTAGCAGATAACATCCAAATCGCGCAAAATCGTCAAAAGAAATACTACGATCTAAGAAGGAAGCCATCGCCTCCTTATGCCATAGGAGATTTGGTATGGTCATCAACCAAACATCTGCGTCTAACTGTCCCTAGTAAGAAATTCAATAGGAACTACATTGGTCCTTTTCCCAT
This sequence comes from Bombina bombina, assembly GCF_027579735.1. Classification (NCBI taxonomy): domain Eukaryota; kingdom Metazoa; phylum Chordata; class Amphibia; order Anura; family Bombinatoridae; genus Bombina; species Bombina bombina. Next base: position 1,125,499,676 of record NC_069504.1, read on the forward strand.
CAGTAAGGTTGTCAATGAAAATGCTGTAACCCTTCAACTTCCGGAGACTTACAAAATCCACCCAACGTTCCATACCTCCTTGTTAAAACCCTACAAACATCTTCGGGATCAAACTCATCCTTTGGCTGATCCCCCTCCTATTGTTCCTGATGTGGAATATGAAATTGAACAGATTTTGGACTCTAGGAAAAGATTTGGGACTCTTCAATACCTCATAAGGTGGAAGGGGTTTTCCAGTGACGATGACTCTTGGGAACCTGCAAGGAATCTGTCGGCTCCGCGGTTACTGTCCCTTTTTCATAGACGTAACCCTGATAGACCCCGTTCCTGAACCCCAGAGGGGTTCCTTGAGAGGGGGGCTCTGTAATAAACTTCTCCTTTAAGGGGCGTGACTGGGGTTAATAAGCAGCCTACTTAAGGATTCACATTGGATACACTAGTTGCTTGGTATTGAAGTAGTAATCTGTACTTGGCCTCCTAATCACACCTGTGATCCTTTTTTCTCTGACTGCTTGTCCGCACAGTCTCAGCGTAACTTGCTGCTTGCTTTGTGTGAGCATTACCTCCTTCACCAGAACAGCAATCCTCCTCTCCAGCTGTCACTCAGTGAAGCTCAACCCCCAACAACAGAATCAGCACATCCGGAACTCCCTGCACAGCACAAGTGAGGTTTGTGGTTACTCTCCCACAGGAACAAACTTTATATGCGTCAACTATAGAACTATAGTTCCCAGCTGCTTTAACCACTAACTTTGTTTTCCATAATCTTTTGTCCTTCGCCTCTGTATCTCATCTAATACGGAACTTCAGGGGAATCCAGCTGTACCTAATCTTACATTTCCATTGCATGTCTCCAAAATTACAAAAATATTACACCAACCCAAGTACAGCTTACTATCAGGTGAGCTGCTGATTTAACCCCTTTGAGGCTATAGTGCAATAAGAAAATAATGTATCATATTGCAACATTCTCTTATTACAGTTGTATGACCCTTTAAGAGGGGAACTTCAAGGGTCACATGCTCTGTGATGACTTTCCTGTGAAGAATTTTTTGCAAACTCAGATTTAGATACTTAGGTAATTCTAAGATGCACTGCTCTAGATTTCTGATTCACTTTCATAACCTTTTAATCTGAATAGAATCAACTCAAAATGTAAAAAATGCAGTAAATGATATATTACAACTTTATATAAATACAATTATATTTTATTTAAGCACAGTTTTCTTTCCGCCATTGAGGGTCTTGAATCCTGTAGCGCCACTACACGCGTGAGAATCCTGTAGCGCCGCTACACGCGTGAGAATCCTGTAGCAGTGTAAAATATAGAAATGCATGTACAGCTCTACAGAGCTATCGGTCTATGGTATAGAAATGCCCGTACAGATCTAACAGTCTAGAGCAGTGCTTTCCAAACTGTGTGCCGTGACAGCAGAAGTGTGTAGGCGAGTCCCTGCTTCAGCATAAACTTTTTTTTTTTTTAAATTGTGGTTTCAGACTTTCCCCCTGCCTGCTACGCATATTGATACCTAGTGGGTCACAGATCATCTTAACCTAATGGCGCAGCTCAGCCGGAACTGAAACTCTTCCCATTGGCGGCACATTGGCTTCTGACTGCACGTGTAGTCTCCTCAATCAGCTCGTGACTGCATGTGTCGTCAGTGAGTGGGACAGAAGTGTGTTTGCAGCGCAGGCAGTAGTCAGTTGGACTCGCAGAGCTGAGGGCAGCAGCTTAAATGCTAAACGGAAGTCAGCAGCCAAAGTGGTTTTTTTTTGCAGACTCCACAGTGGTCCACCCTTCCAGCAGGTCTAAGATTGGGAGTTGCATTTTTACTCTATGTATGTTAATAATTATGTGGGAGCACTGGGAGCTGTTTGATTCCTAAAAAGGCTCGAAATTGAATTTAAAATTCTAAGAAAGCTTCTCACAGTCAGACGGACCAATATAATTATATAGACTTTATTAAAGGGACACTAAACCCAATTTTTATCTTTCATGATTCAGATAGAGCATGCAATTTTAATCAACTTTCTAATTTGCTCCTATTATCAAATGTTCTTAGTTCTCTTGCTATCTTTATTTAAAATGCAGGAATTTGATGCATAGGAGCCGGCCCATATTTGGTTGAGAACCTGGGTTATGCTTGCTTATTGGTGGGTAAATGTAAGCCTCAAATAAGCAAGCGTTATCCATGGTGCTGAACCTAAAATGGACTGGTTGCTAAGATTTACATTCCTGTTTTTAAAATAAGGATAGCAAGAGAACGAAGAAAAATTGATAATAGGAGTAAATTAGAAGGTTGCTTAAAATGTCATGCTCTATCTGAATCACGAAAGAATAAATTTGGGTTCAGTGTCCCTTTAAGTAGCTGTCACCCCTTCAATGTTCTTCCTATCACAAATTATTTGTAATATAGTGAAGGGATTAATTTAATTGCTCTTCTTAGAGGCTTTTGGAGTTTCGGGGAGATTTGTTTGCTTGCACTCATTGGGGAGAAGGAAATATGGGCAGCCACAGGACAGAACATAAGAAGAATTGGATTAATTGTCCCTTTGAATAATGTGGTGCATGTATCCTGATCTGTCACTCACTGGAGTGGAAGGGGACATTGCTTCTTCTTTAACACATACAACTGACATAAGTAAGAAGCTGACATCTATAAATCACAAGAGCTGCTGCTAAGACGGCACAATACTTAACTCTCATACACACTGCCAATAGCAATAGTTATACAGGAAACATATCTTGTGTCTAACAGAGAAGGCCACATTTAACAGTTTAAGCTTATTTGCAGATGAAAGTTTATTTAAAGCCGTGTTCCATTTTAAAAAGGGACATTAACCCCAATATTTTTCTTTCATAATTCAGAATATATAATTTTAAAGCAATTTTCCAATTTACTTCTGCTATTGTGTTTCATTCTCTTTGGTATCCTTTGTTGAAAGCAGTAATGCACTACTAGGAGCTATCTGAACATACTGGGTGAGCCAATGACAAAAAGGCATGCATGTGCAGCTAGCAGTCAGCAGCTAGCTCCCAGTAGTTCATTGCTGCTCCTGATATATGGATAGGAAGAGGAAGTCTAAATATGTGAGTGTCTTTATCTAATATCCACCAAATATTCAGAAACTGTGTTCATCCCAACAACCTCATACATCCCATTAAAATGGTACATAGCGTTATTAAACTTTTTTTTTTTTTTTTTAATTCTTGCACATACATACTGTTACTTGTAAATACATTTAGTTATTATATAATATATGTATGTGTCCGTATCTCTTAAAAGAAAATGTATGCTTACCTGATAAATGTATTTCTTTTTTGACACGATGAGTCTACGGATCATCTTAATTACTAATGGGATATTCATCTCCTGTCAGCAGGAGGAGGCAAAGAGCACCACATCAGAGCTGTCAAATAGCTCATCCCTTCCCTCCCACTCCAATCATTCGACCGAAGTTAGGAAGAGAAAGGAAAAGCCAAGGTGCAGAGGTGTCTGAAGTTTAAAATACCCAACAACCTGTCTTATAAGAACAGAGCGGGCCGTGGACTCGTGTCAAAAAATAAATAAATTTATCAGGTAAGCATAAATTTTCTTTTCTTTTTTATGACACGATGAGTCCACAGATCATCTTAATTACTAATGGGATTCAATACCAAAGCTAGAGTAAAGTACACAGATGATACGGGAAGGACAAGACATGGAACCTAAACGGAAGGCAGCACTGCTTGAAGAACCTTTCTCCCAAAATCGGCATAAGTCGAAGCAAAAGTGTCAAAATAGTAGAAATTTGAAAATGTGTGAAGAGAGGACCAAGGTGCTCAAGTGGAGCCCTTTGAAGAACCTTGAAAACTAAATTAAGACTCCATGGAGGAGTAATTGGATTGAACACAGGCTTGATCCTGACCAAGGCCTGACAAAAAGATTGTACATCTGGAATATCCGCCAGACGTTTGTGTAACACAATAGATACAGACGATATTTGCCTCTTTAGTGAACTCGGCGGTAAACCCTTCTCCAAATCCTCTTGGATAAAAGACAAAATTCTAGGAATACTAACTCCACTCCATGAGGAGCCCTCAGATTCACACCAATAGAGAAATTTATGCCAAATCTTATGGAAAATCCTTCTAGAAACAGGCTTAGAAGCCTGAGCCATCGTCTCTATGACCGAGTCAGAAAAACCCTGCTTGGATAAAATTAAGCGGTCAATCTTCAAGCAGACAACTGCAGAAAAACTAGAATTAGGTGAAGGATGGGCCCCTGAATTAGAAGGTCTTTCCTCAAAGGAAGTCTCCAAGGTGGTAGAGATGTCATCTCCATCAGATCTGCATACCAAATCCTGTGATGCCAGGCCGGTGCTATGAGGATCACTGAGGCCCTTTTCCGTTTGATTCGAGCAATTACTCGAGGAAGAAATAGCAAACGGAGGAAACAGGTATGCCAGATTGAAGGTCCAAGGGGCCGCCAGAGCATCTATCAGTTCCGCCTGGGGGTCCCTGGATCTCGACCCGTATCTCGGGAGCTTGGCATACTTCCGCAATGCCATGAGATCTAATACCAGCTGACCCCACTTGAGAATCAGGCTGGAAAACACTTACGGATGGAGTTCCCACTCCCCCGGATGAAAGGTCTGCCTGTTCAGGAAGTCCGCCGCCCAGTAGACCACCCCTGGGATGTGGATTTCTGACAGGCAGCGAGAATGGGCCTCCGCCCACTGAAGTATTCTGTTGTCCGACTGGAAACTGATAAACTGTACCAAGGCTAACTGAGGCCAGGCCAGAAGAGCAATGTAGATCGCTCTTAGTTCCAGAAAGTTTATGGGTAGAACAGACTCTGACAGAGTCCATGTTCCCTGAGCCTTTAAAGAGCCCCAGACTGCTCCCCACCCTAGAAGGCCGGCATCTGTTATCACAGTCACCCAAGATAGTCTGCAAAAGCAGGATCCCTGGAAGAGATGATCCAGAGACAACCACCATTGTAGAGAGTCCCTTGTCTTTGAGAAGTATTTGAAAAGATAAGTCTCTTCACTCCAATGCTTGAGCATGTCTAACTGCAGAGGTCTGAAGAAACTGAGCAAACGGAATGATGACCATTGCCGCCACCACCAGTCCGATTACCTCCATGCACTGAGCCGCCAAAGGCCGAGGAGTGGACTGAAGGGTTAGACATGTATCGCAAATCTTAGATTTCCTGACTTCATTCAGAAACATCTTCATTGATAGGGAATCTATAATGGTATTTGGGACCAAGAAACTCTTTTCCAAATTTACCTTCCACCCATGATCGCAGGAAGGCTAACACCCAGTCCCTGTAGGATCTGGCTTGTTGTAAGGATGGCACCTGGACTAAGATGTCGTCTAGATAGGACGCCACTACAATGCCCCGTAACCGAAGACCCGACAACTGCGAACCCAGAACCCTTGTGAAAATTCTGGGAGCTGCGACAAGATCGAAGAAAACAGCCACGAACTGGAAGTATGCGTCCAGAAAGGCAACCCTTAGGAACTTGTGATGATCCCTGTAATTGGGAGCATGCAGGTATGCGTCCTTTAAATCCCCTGTTGTCATAAATTGACCCTCTTGGATTGAAGGAAGAATGGAATGAATAGTTTCCATCTTGAAGGATGGTATTCTGAGAAATTTATTTAGACTCTTGAAAAAGATTCCCTCATTTTTGGGAATCACGAACAGATTGGAAGAAAATCCCAGACCCTGTTCCTGATATGGAACAGGAACTCTCCCTCCCAGGCCGGAGAGGTCCTTGATACAAAGTAAGAACGCCTCTCTTTTGTCTGGTCTACAGATAATCTTGATAACAGAAACCTGCCTCTGGGAGGAAACCTTTTGAACTCTAGTTTGTATCCCTGTGACACTATTTCAATTGCCCAGGGATCCTGAACATCTCAAACCCAAGCCCAAGCGAAGGAGTCTGCCCCCTACAAGATCCTGCATGTATGTATGTACTGGGTACTTGTAAAGCGCGGCTAATCACCCGTTAGGGTCTCAAGGCGCTGCTCATTTCATCGACCTTGGAAGGATGAAAGGCTGAATGGACCTCGCCGGGGGTCGAACCTGCAACCTTTGGGTTGCTACAGAGCTCAGCCACCGTGCCTAGCATGCTGAGCTATCTGTCCGGCCTGGTTTTGATTCAATAGCAGGCTCTTGGATTGTTTTCCCTTATTCCAAGACTGATTGGGTCTCCAGGAAGGTTTAGACTGATCCTGCTTGGAGAAGGAAGCGGAAGAATTTCCCTTGAAATATTGAAAAGGAACGAAAATTACTCCGTCGTCCCTTTTGGTTGTTTCTCTTATCCTGAGTGAGAAGAAGACCCTTACCTCCTGTAATCTCATAGATAATTCCCGTCAAGTCAGATCCAAACAAGGCCCTCCCCTTGTAAGGAATCGCTAAAAACCTTAGACTTAAAGGAAACATCCGCAGACCAAGGTCTTAACCATAAGGTTCTGCGAGATAGAACAGAGAAACCTGAAATCTTTGCTCCCAGATTGATAACTTGAAGGGAAGCATCCGTAATAAAGGAATTAGTCAATTTAAGAGCTTGTATCCTATCCTGGATTTCATCCAGGGGAGTCTCTGTCCTAATAGCAGCATACCAATATGCCGCCGCACTAGTGACGGAAGCAATGCAGACAGCTGGCTGCCATTGTAAGCCCTGGTCTACATTCTCTTTGAGTAACCCCACTAATCTTTTGATCTCCATTCTATTCTTGAAAGTACAACTATTCTCTATGGGTATAGTAGTTCTCTTTGGAAACAGCTCCTTTTTAAATATAGGAGATAGAGAAAAAGGGCCAGTCATACCGGAGCCCTTCAGGGTAACTAGAACCTCCTTGGGTAGCAAACGGAGGTGAACCAGAAAAACCACTTCAATATCAGACAAAGGAACCACCCATACGAAGTCTGAGATGTCTCCCTTATCTACTACCGAAGTATCTTACACTTTAAACTTCAGGGAATAAAACATTCGGAATAGTTTGTGATTTCTTGCTAAGAACAACAGAAGGAGTCACTCTAGTGATGATAACCCTTGCATAGTAGGGTCACTTGGACCATCAGACTGACGTATGGATGATTAATCCCATAAGGTCTTAACTGAATTATATAAAAAAAAAACACCTAAAAAAGGAAATTTATGCTTACCTGATAAATTGATTTCTTCTATGATACGACGAGTCCACGGATTCATCCTTTACTTGTGGGATATTATCCTCCTGCTAACAGGAAGTGACAAAGAGCACCACAGCAGAGCTGTCTATATAGCTCCTCCCTTGACACCACCCCCCAGTCATTCGACCGAAGGTATAGGAAGAAAAAGGAGAAACTAAAAAGGTGCAGAGGTGACTGAAGTTTTAAACCAAAAAATATAATCTGTCTTAAATTGACAGGGCGGGCCGTGGACTCGCAGTATCATAGAAGAAATCAATTTATCAGGTAAGCATAAATTTCCTTTTCTTCTATAAGATACGACGAGTCCACGGATTAATCCTTTACTTGTGGGATACAATACCAAGGCTACAGGACACGGATGAACGGGAGGGACAAGATAGATACCTAAACAGAAGGCACCACTGCTTGAAGAACTTTTTTTTTTGCCTCCGAAGAAGCAAAAGTATCAAATTTGTAAAAATTGGAAAAGGTATGAAGGGAAGACCAAGTCGCAGCCTTACAAATCTGTTCAACAGAAGCATTGTTTTTAAAAGCCCATGTGGAAGCCACCGCTCTAGTGGAATGAGCTGTAATTCTTTCAGGAGGCTGCTGTCCAGCAGTCTCGTATGCCAAACGATTGATGCTTTTCAGCCAAAAAGAAAGAGGTAGCCGTAGCTTTTTGACCTCTACGTTTTCCAGAATAGACAACAAACAGAGAAGATGTTTGACGGAAATCCTTGGTCGCTTGCAAGTAAAACTTCAAGGCACGAACCACGTCCAAATTATGTAACAGACGCTCCTTCTTAGAAGAAGGGTTAGGACACAGAGAAGGAACAACAATTTCCTGATTAATATTCTTATTTGAAACAACCTTAGGAAGGAATCCAGGTTTAGTACGCAAAACCACCTTATCAGAATGGAATATAAGATAAGGCGAGTCGCATTGTAACGCAGATAGCTCAGAAACTCTTTGAGCAGAAGAGATAGCTACTAAAAACAGAACTTTCCAAGATAGAAGTTTAATATCTATGGAATGCATGGGTTCAAACGGAACCCCTTGAAGAACATTTAAAACTAAATTTAAAGGTATGCACCAGCAAATTTCCCTCCCATACCCTTTAGACTTTGAATATATAGTTAGAGTATTTATTAGGTTTAACTGCCTCACCTTCTATACCTATCTACCTTTATACCAGTTGCACTCCATATAGAGATTCCTATCATAGCTCCGCCTCCCCCCCAATACCTTAATATCTGAGTATACTTATAGCTCCCAAAAGAGGTTTATAGTTCTGTCTCCAGAATTTCACTATCCACTGATTAGACCTCAGTGGAGATCTCCTTCTATTAAAACTATTAGAGAGAGACCATACATTTGAAATCCATCTCATATATAATATCATACTATAATTGTACGTTTTTTATTTGTTAATGGTAGCACAACCTCTTATTTTGGTTAGAATATGTTATAGACTGAGCCTATTGACATATGGGAACTGAACTTTTATATAGCTCTATGTCACACCTATTTTCAAAGTTAACAAGTTATATGCAGAATTGTTTGTTTTACTTATGTTTTTAAGTATGAGAATCTGCTAATTATTATGGGACTTTGTGAGTGAAACTTCGCTGTATTATATTAACTGGCTATTGTGTATCCGCGCTCCTGAAAACCTGGGCAGTTATCCCTAGCTCACTCAGCCCACGCTTGCTTGTAAATACATGTACTGATAACATTTGTCCTGTACTGTAAAGGATGTTTTGCCCAACATGGCGCACTGGAGATTTGACAAAGTGGGACCATGGAAAATATTACAACTATCTGATAACCACATATAAATCCCTAAAGTTATACAGAACCTGAGCTCTATAGCAAGATAACTACAAATGTCTTGTGCTATTATTGTATGATCTATGGCTGTAAGGAATTTGCTGTAGAGGTTTGTGGAGGGTATTATGACAGCCAGATAGTATTTCCAATATGTATGGCTGTTGTATATTTCTTTAGAAGGGTTCCGTAAGCTACTCTAAGCCTGATCTGCTGGTTGCGGCCGAACCAGTGGAGTTGGCATTTTACACTTTGCTATTTCCTGTTGTGGTATCACATAGCCTGTACCCGCTAGAAGTCTTAGCATGTATATAGTTTCCATACCCTACAAACCCTGATGTTGTAGGTATGTAGTTTCAGATACAGCACCACCTCATCATAAGAGCACATCATTTATTAATGTTAGGCTCCTCTCCCCCCTTTCCCGCCGGTACTTGTTGCCTGCGGGTCATACCCCTATTCCCTTTTCCCTTATCGCCTGTAGGTGCCATCTCCCCAGGAGAGGAGCTCATATGGAAGCCCCCTATATCTCATTATATACCATGTATGATATCATTTGTCTTATATCTCATAGTGCATACATCCTCATACCCCTCTTTGAGAATAACTGCTTCAGAATGTAATTTTACTCATTTTATACACAAAAGCCCAGGGACTTTTATCAGGTTTCTACTTAAGCATACTTATAAAGATCAGCCAACATAATAACAACCTGGGAAATTTGTTGGCTCCAATATCACTTATGGCTCCGCCCCCCCGCCCACAATATTTAGCTACCGTCCACCCTTATTTTAGGTGGACAAACAAGCGGTATTTACCCGCTATCGATATTGTACTGTTCTAAGTTGCTCCTATGCTTTTGTCTATAAAGAAAATGAGGCAACTTGTCCTCCAATAACATGCATTTAGTAGGAGCAACTTGTTGTGACACCCTATAATTTGTCCATTTCCAGATAATTAATACATCCATATTATAATTAATCTACCATCCTATAAGAAGTATAAGATTTTCAGGCTGTTTAAATTCTATCACTTGGTTATGTGTTTATATAAGAAACAAAAAGAAAAAAGAGGTAATGCTTGATTATATGTATTTGATCTTGTATTCGCATACAATGCCCTTCATTTTCATTACATTCTTTTGGTGAGATACATGTATGATATCTGAATTAAGATTTCTTTATTCTTTTATATGAAAAGGCTTCATTGTTCAATGGATAAACAATGTCTTGTATGCAAAATTTACCAAAGTAATGCAAAAAGTATATTCTGTATATGTACTTTCTTTTTCTCGTATTGCCTCAATAAAAATCTTTGATTCTAAAAAAAAAAAAACTAAATTTAAACTCCATGGCGGAGCAACAGGTTTAAACACAGGCTTAATTCTAATCAAAGCCTGACAAAACGACTGAACGTCTGGGACATCTGCCAGACGCTTGTGTAGTAAGATTGACAAAGCAGGAATCTGTCCCTTTAAGGAACTAGCTGATAATCCCTTCTCCAATCCTTCTTGGAGAAAGGACAAAATCCTAGGAATCCTGATCTTACTCCATGAGTAGCCTTTGGATTTGCACCAATAAAGATATTTACGCCATATCTTATGATAAATTTTCCTAGTGATAGGCTTTCGAGCCTGAATCAAGGTATCAATGACCGACTCTGAGAATCCCCGCTTAGATAAAATCAAGCGTTCAATCTCCCGGCAGTCAGCCGCAGAGAAACTAGATTTGTATGTTGGAACGGACCCTGAATGAGAAGGTCCTGTCTCAGTGGCAGTTTCCATGGTGGCAGAGATGACATTTTCACCAGATCTGCATACCAAGTCCTGCGTGGCCACGCAGGCGCTATCAAGATTACCGAAGCCTTCTCCTGTTTGATTCTGGCAATCAGACGAGGTAGGAGAGGAAACGGAGGAAACACATAAGCCAGGTTGAACGACCACGGTACTGCTAGAGCATCTATCAGTACTGCTTGAGGATCCCTCGATCTGGACCCGTAACAAGGAAGTTTGGCATTCTGACGAGATGCCATCAGATCCAATTCTGGTGTGCCCCATTGATGAATCAATTGTGCAAACACCTCCGGATGGAGCTCCCACTCCCCCGGATGAAAAGTCTGACGACTTAGAAAATCCGCTTCCCAGTTCTCCACTCCTGGGATATAGATTGCTGATAGATGGCAAGAGTGAGTCTCTGCCCATCGAATTATTTTGGAAACCTCTATCATCGCTAGAGAACTCTTTGTTCCCCCTTGATGATTGATATATACAGTCGTGATATTGTCAAACTGGAATCTTATAAACTTGGCCGAAGTCAGCTGAGGCCACGCCTGAAGCACGTTGAATATCGCTCTCAGTTCTAGTATATTTATTGGAAGTAGGGCCTCCTGCTGAGTCAACACACCCTGAGCCTTCAGGGAATTCTATACTGCGCCCCAGCCCAAAAGGCTGGCGTCCGTCGTCACTATGACCCGTTCTGGCCTTCGGAAGCACATTCCCTGGGACAGATGATCCTGTGACAACCACCAAAGAAGAGAGTCTCTGGTCTCTAGATCCAGATTTATCCGCAGAGATAAATCCACATAATCCCCATTCCACTGTCTGAGCATGCACAGTTGCAGTGGTCTGAGATGCAAGCGAGCAAACGGAACTATGTCCATTGCTGCTACCATTAGTCCAATTACCTCCATACACTGAGCCACTGTCGGCCGAGGAATGGAATGAAGTGCTCGGCAAGTGGTTAAGATTTTTGATTTTCTGACCTCCATCAGAAAAATCTTCATGTCTACCGAGTCTATCAGAGTTCCTAGGAACGGAACTCTTGTTAGAGGAACAAGTGAACTCTTTTTTATGTTCACCTTCCACCTGTGAGATCTTAGAAAAGCCAACACGATGTCCGTGTGAGATTTGGCTAGATGGTAAGTTGACGCCTGAATCAAAATATCGTCCAGATAGGGCGCCACTGCTATGCCCCGCAGCCTTAGAACCGCCATAAGGGACCCTAACACCTTTGTGAAAATTCTGGGAGCTGTGGCCAACCCGAAAGGAAGGGCCACAAACTGGTAATGTTTGTCCAGGAAGGCAAACCTGAGGAACTGGTGATTATCTTTGTGGATAGGAATGTGAAGATACGCATCCTTCAAATCCACGGTGGTCATATATTGACCCTCCTGGATCATTGGTAAAATTGTCCGAATGGTCTCCATCTTGAAGGATGGGACTCTGAGAAATTTGTTTAGAGATCTAAAATCGGTCTGAAGGTTCCCTCTTTTTTGGGAACCACGAACAGATTGGAGTAAAACCCCTGCCCCTGTTCCACCTTTGGAACTGGGCAGATTACACCCATGGTATATAGGTCTTTTACACAGCGTAAGAACGCCTCTCTTTTTGTCTGGTTTACAGACAAACGTGAAAGATGAAATCTCCCCCTTGGGAGAGAATCTTTGAATTCTAGACAATACCCCTGGGTCACGATTTCTAATGCTCAGGAATCCTGAACGTCTCTTGCCCAAGCCTGAGCGAAAAGAGAAAGTCTGCCCCCTACTAAATCCGGTCCCGGATCGGGGGCTGCCCCTTCATGCTGTCTTGGTAGCAGCAGCGGCTTCTTGGCCTGTTTACCTTTATTCCAGGTCTGGTTAGGTCTCCAGATTGACTTGGATTGAGCAAAATTACCCTCCTGCTTTGTGGCAGAGGAGGAAGTAGAGGGTCCACCATTAAAGTTTCGAAAGGAACGAAAATTATTTTGTTTGGCCCTCATTTTATTCGTCTTGTCCTGAGGAAGGGCATGGCCTTTACCTCCAGTATTGTCGGAAATGATCTCCTTCAGTTCAGGCCCGAATAGGGTCTTACCTTTGAAAGGAATAGCTAACAGCTTAGATTTTGATGACACATCAGCAGACCAGGACTTAAGCCATTCTTTGCCGCTAATTTAGCCATTTGAAAAGCGGCATCTGTAATAAAAGAATTAGCTAGCTTGAGAGCCTTAATTCTATCCAAAATATCATCTAATGGGGTCTCAACCTTAAGAGACTCCTCTAGAGCCTCAAACCAAAAAGCAGCTGCAGTAGTTACAGGAACAATGCACGCTATAGGTTGCAGAAGAAAACCCTGATGAATAAACAATTTCTTTAGAAGACCCTCTAATTTGTTATCCATAGGATCTTTGAAAGCACAACTGTCCTCAATAGGTATAGTTGTACGCTTAGCCAGGGTAGAAATAGCTCCCTCCACCTTAGGGACCGTCTGCCACGAATCCCGAATGGTTCCAGATATGGGAAACATTTTCTTAAAAGTAGGAGGGGGAGAGAATGGAATGCCTGGTCTATCCCATTCCTTAGTAACAATGTCCGAAATCCTCTTAGGGACTGGAAAAACATTAGTGTAAGTAGGGACCTCTAGATATCTATCCATTTTACACAATTTCTCTGGTGGAATTACAAAAGGGTCACAATCATCCAGAGTCGCTAAAACCTCCCTGAGCAACAAGCGGAGGTGTTCAAGCTTAAACTTAAAGGCCGTCATATCTGAGTCTGTCTGAGGGAACATCTTTCCTGAATCAGAAAGCTCTCCCTCAGACAGCAATTCCCCCACCCCCAAATCAGAACACTGTGAGGGTACATCGGAGATGGCCAATAAAGCATCAGAGGGCTCCGCATTTACTCTAATACCGGACCTACTGCGCTTACCCTGCAAACCAGGCAGTTTAGATAATACCTCTGTGAGGGTAGTAGACATAACTGCTGCCATATCTTGTAGGGTGAAAGAATTAGACGCACTAGAAGTACTTGGCGTCGCTTGGGCAGGCGTTAAAGGTTGTGACACTTGGGGAGAAGTAGATGGCATAACCTGATTCTCTTCTGACTGAAAATCATCCTGAGGCTTACTTTTATCAGCTAAAATATGTTCTTCACAATGTAAGGCCCTTTCAGTACATGAGGGACACATTTTAAGTGGGGGTTCCACAATGTCTTCTAAACACATGGAACATTGACTTTCCTCAATATCAGACATGTTAAAACAGGCTAGTAATGACCACAAACAGACTTGAAACACTTTATTTTATGAAAAAAAATAACAATCTGAAAAAACGGTACTGCGCCTTTAAGAGAAAAAAAAAAAAAAAAAAAAACATAATTTATGCTTACCTGATAAATTCCTTTCTTCTGTTGTGTGATCAGTCCACGGGTCATCATTACTTCTGGGATATAACTCCTCCCCAACAGGAAATGCAAGAGGATTCACCCAGCAGAGCTGCATATAGCTCCTCCCCTCTACGTCAGTCCCAGTCATTCGACCAAGAATCAACGAGAAAGGAGTAACCAAGGGTGAAGTGGTGACTGGAGTATAATTTAAAAGATATTTACCTGCCTTAAAACAGGGCGGGCCGTGGACTGATCACACAACAGAAGAAAGGAATTTATCAGGTAAGCATAAATTATGTTTTCTTCTGTTATGTGTGATCAGTCCACGGGTCATCATTACTTCTGGGATACCAATACCAAAGCAAAAGTACACGGATGACGGGAGGGATAGGCAGGCTCATTATACAGAAGGAACCACTGCCTGAAGAACCTTTCTCCCAAAAATAGCCTCCGAAGAAGCAAAAGTGTCAAATTTGTAAAATTTGGAAAAAGTATGAAGCGAAGACCAAGTTGCAGCCTTGCAAATCTGTTCAACAGAGGCCTCATTCTTAAAGGCCCAAGTGGAAGCCACAGCTCTAGTGGAGTGAGCTGTAATTCTTTCAGGAGGCTGCTGTCCAGCAGTCTCATAGGCTAAACGTATTATGCTACGAAGCCAAAAAGAGAGAGAGGTAGCAGAAGCTTTTTGACCTCTCCTCTGTCCAGAGTAAACGACAAACAAGGAAGAAGTTTGGCGAAAATCTTTAGTTGCCTGCAAGTAGAACTTGAGGGCACGAACTACATCCAGATTGTGTAAAAGACGTTCCTTCTTTGAAGAAGGATTTGGACACAAGGATGGGACAACAATCTCTTGATTGATGTTCCTGTTAGTGACTACCTTAGGTAAGAACCCAGGTTTAGTACGCAGAACTACCTTGTCTGAGTGAAAAATCAGATAAGGGGAATCACAATGTAAGGCTGATAACTCAGAGACTCTTCGAGCCGAGGAAATAGCCATTAAAAACAGAACTTTCCAAGATAACATTTTTATATCAATGGAATGAAGGGGTTCCAACGGAACACCCTGTAAAACGTTAAGAACTAAGTTTAAACTCCATGGTGGAGCAACAGCTTTAAACACAGGCTTGATCCTAGCTAAAGCCTGACAAAAGGACTGGACGTCTGGATTTTCTGACAGACGTCTGTGTAACAAGATGGACAGAGCTGAAATCTGTCCCTTTAATGAACTAGCTGATAAACCTTTTTCTAAACCTTCTTGTAGAAAAGACAATATCCTAGCGATCCTAACCTTACTCCAGGAGTAACCTTTGGATTCGCACCAGTATAGGTATTTCCGCCATATTTTATGGTAAATCCTTCTGGTAACAGGCTTCCTAGCCTGAATCAGGGTATCAATAACCGACTCAGAAAAACCACGTTTTGATAAAATCAAGCGTTCAATTTCCAAGCAGTCAGCTTCCGAGAAGTTAGATTTTGATGTTTGAATGGACCCTGTATCAGAAGGTCCTGTCTTAGAGGTAGAGACCAAGGCGGACAGGATGACATGTCCACTAGATCTGCATACCAAGTCCTGCGTGGCCAAGCAGGTGCTATTAGAATTACTGATGCTCTCTCCTGTTTGATTTTGGCAATCAATCGAGGAAGCAGCGGGAAGGGTGGAAACACATAAGCCATCCTGAAGTTCCAAGGTGCTGTCAAAGCATCTATCAGAACTGCTCCCGGATCCCTGGATCTGGACCCGTAGCGAGGAAGTTTGGCGTTCTGGCGAGACGCCATGAGATCTATCTCTGGTGTGCCCCAACGTCGAAGTATTTGGGCAAAGACCTCCGGATGAAGTTCCCACTCCCCCGGATGAAGAGTCTGGCGACTCAAGAAATCCGCCTCCCAGTTCTCCACTCCCGGGATGTGGATTGCTGACAGGTGGCAAGAGTGAGACTCTGCCCAGCGAATTATCTTTGATACTTCCATCATTGCTAGGGAGCTTCTTGTCCCTCCCTGATGGTTGATGTAAGCTACAGTCGTGATGTTGTCCGACTGAAACCTGATGAACCCCCGAGTTATTAACTGGGGCCAAGCCAGAAGGGCATTGAGAACTGCTCTCAATTCCAGAATGTTTATTGGAAGGAGACTCTCCTCCTGATTCCATAGTCCCTGAGCCTTCAGAGAATTCCAGACAGCGCCCCAACCTAGTAGGCTGGCGTCTGTTGTTACAATTGTCCAGTCTGGCCTGCTGAATGGCATCCCCCTGGACAGGTGTGGCCGATGAAGCCACCATAGAAGAGAATTTCTGGTCTCTTGATTCAGATTCAGAGTAGGGGACAAATCTGAGTAATCCCCATTCCACTGACTTAGCATGCATAATTGCAGCGGTCTGAGGTGTAGGCGTGCAAAAGGTACTATGTCCATTGCCGCTACCATTAAGCCGATCACCTCCATGCATTGAGCTACTGACGGGTGTTGAATGGAATGAAGGACGCGGCATGCATTTTGAAGTTTTGTTAACCTGTCTTCTGTCAGGTAAATCTTCATTTCTACAGAATCTATAAGAGTCCCCAAGAATGGAACTCTTGTGAGAGGAAAGAGAGAACTCTTCTTTTCGTTCACTTTCCATCCATGCGACCTTAGAAATGCCAGAACTAACTCTGTATGAGACTTGGCAGTTTGAAAGCTTGAAGCTTGTATTAGAATGTCGTCTAGGTACGGAGCTACCGAAATCCCTCGCGGTCTTAGTACCGCTAGAAGGGCACCCAGAACCTTTGTGAAGATTCTTGGAGCCGTAGCCAATCCGAATGGAAGAGCTACAAACTGGTAGTGCCTGTCTAAGAAGGCAAACCTTAGATACCGGTGATGATCTTTGTGGATCGGTATGTGAAGGTAAGCATCCTTTAAATCCACTGTGGTCATGTACTGACCCTCTTGGATCATGGGTAAGATTGTCCGAATAGTTTCCATTTTGAACGATGGAACTCTTAGGAATTTGTTTAGAGTCTTTAAATCTAAGATTGGCCTGAAAGTTCCCTCTTTTTTGGGAACCACAAACAGGTTTGAGTAGAACCCTTGTCCTTGTTCCGACCACGGAACCGGATGGATCACTCCCATTGTTAACAGATCTTGTACGCAGCGTAGAAACGCTTCTTTCTTTATCTGGTTTGTTGACAACCTTGACAGATGAAATCTCCCTCTTGGGGGAGATAATTTGAAGTCTAGAAGGTATCCCTGAGATATGATCTCTAGTGCCCAGGGATCCTGAACATCTCTTGCCCAGGCCTGGGCGAAGAGAGAGAGTCTGCCCCCTACTAGATCCGGTCCCGGATCGGGGGCTCTCGGTTCATGCTGTCTTTGGGGCAGCAGCAGGTTTCCTGGCCTGCTTGCTTTTGTTCCAGGACTGGTTAGGCTTCCAGCCTTGCCTGTAACGAGCAACAGCTCCTTCCTGTTTTGGTGCAGTGGAGGTTGATGCTGCTCCTGTTTTGAAATTCCGAAAGGGACGAAAATTAGACTGTCTAGCCTTAGCTTTGGCCTTGTCTTGAGGTAGGGCGTGGCCCTTACCTCCCGTAATGTCAGCGATAATTTCTTTCAACCCGGGCCCGAATAAGGACTGCCCCTTGAAAGGTATATTAAGTAATTTGGACTTAGAAGTAACATCAGCTGACCAGGATTTTAGCCACAGTGCCCTGCGTGCCTGTATGGCGAATCCTGAGTTCTTAGCCGTAAGTTTGGTTAAATGTACTACGGCCTCCGAAATGAAAGAATTAGCTAGTTTAAGGACTCTAAGCCTGTCCGTAATGTCGTCTAGCGTAGAGGAACTAAGGTTCTCTTCAAGCGACTCAATCCAAAATGCTGCCGCAGCCGTAATCGGCGCGATACATGCAAGGGGTTGTAATATAAAACCTTGTTGAACAAACATTTTCTTAAGGTAACCCTCTAATTTTTTATCCATTGGATCTGAGAAAGCACAGCTATCCTCCACCGGGATAGTGGTACGCTTAGCTAAAGTAGAAACTGCTCCCTCCACCTTGGGGACCGTTTGCCATAAGTCCCGAGTGGTGGCGTCTATTGGAAACATCTTTCTAAATATTGGAGGGGGTGAGAACGGCACACCGGGTCTATCCCACTCCTTAGTAACAATTTCAGTTAGTCTCTTAGGTATAGGAAAAACGTCAGTACTCGCCGGTACCGCAAAGTATTTATCCAACCTACACAGTTTCTCTGGTATTGCAACAGTGTTACAATCGTTGAGAGCTGCTAAGACCTCCCCTAGTAGTACACGGAGGTTCTCCAATTTAAATTTAAAATTTGAAATATCTGAGTCCAGTCTGTTTGGATCAGAACCGTCACCCACAGAATGAAGCTCTCCGTCCTCATGCTCTGCGAGCTGTGACGCAGTATCAGACATGGCCCTAGCATTGTCAGCGCACTCTGTTCTCACCCCAGAGTGATCACGCTTGCCTCTTAGTTCAGGTAATTTAGACAAAACTTCAGTCATAACAGTAGCCATATCTTGTAATGTTATCTGTAATGGCCGCCCAGATGTACTAGGCGCCAAAATATCACGCACCTCCCGGGCGGGAGATGCAGGTACTGTCGCGTGAGGCGAGTTAGTCGGCATAACTCTCCCCTCGCTGTTTGGTGAAATTTGTTCACATTGTACAGATTGACTTTTATTTAAAGTAGCATCAATACAGTTAGTACATAAATTTCTATTGGGCTCCACCTTGGCATTGGAACAAATGACACAGATATCTTCCTCTGAGTCAGACATGTTTAACACACTAGCAAAAAAACTTACAACTTGGTTATAATCTTTTTTAGCAAAAAAACGCACTGTGCCTCAAAGAGGTACTAACGATTAAATGACAGTTGAAATAATGAACTGAAAAACAGTTATTGCATCAAACTTTAAAACCACACAACTTTTAGCAAAGGTTTGTTCCCATTAGTAGAAAACAACACTAATTAAATTTGTACATAAGAAAAACAAAACAACGTTTTTTATACACAGTCACTATAAGAATTCTCACAGCTCTGCTGAGAGAATTTACCTCCCTTCAAAGAAGTATGAAGACCCCTGAGATCTGTCAGAGATGAACCGGATCATGCAGGAAATATAAAAGTAGCTGACTGGAATTTTTTGATGCGTAGCAAAGAGCGCCAAAAACGGCCCCTCCCTCTCCCACACAGCAGTGAAGAGAAACGAAACTGTCACAATTAGAGCAAAAAACTGCCAAGTGGAAAATAATGCCCAAATATTTATTCACACAGTACCTCAGCAATGTAAACGATTCTACATTCCAGCAAAAACGTTTAACATGAGAATAGTTATTAAAAGGATTAGTGACCTTTAACACAGTAGTTCCGGTGAAATACCATCCCCAGAATACTGAAGTGTATACATACATGTCATTTTAACGGTATGGCAGGCTTTTCTCATCAATTCCATTCAGAAAATAAAAACTGCCACATACCTCAATGCAGATTCATCTGCCCGCTGTCCCCTGATCTGAAGCCTTTACCTCCCTCAGATGGTCGAGAACAGCAATATGATCTTAACGACTCCGGTTAAAATCATAGTAAAAAATCTCTGTCAGATTCTTCCTCAAACTCTGCCAGAGAAGTAATAACACGCTCCGGTGCTATTTTAAAATAACAAACTTTTGATTGAAGTCATAAAAACTAAGTATAATCACCATAGTCCTCTCACACATCCTATCTAGTCGTTGGGTGCAAGAGAATGACTGGGACTGACGTAGAGGGGAGGAGCTATATGCAGCTCTGCTGGGTGAATCCTCTTGCATTTCCTGTTGGGGAGGAGTTATATCCCAGAAGTAATGATGACCCGTGGACTGATCACACATAACAGAAGAAAAGCATACCATTTTTCCAAAACTGCTTTAAAACGATAAAATTATCACAATTTTATGATAAATGCCTCCCAACTTGTCAGCTAAGTTTGCCCCACAAGGAAAGGAATACTTAACGTTTTATAGCATAACGTTTTTTTGGTATGGGTTAACTTCAAACCAAAACACCCCCTGCACCTCGCCACAGCCCTGCTGTGGCGCCTACCCTCCCTCAGGGGTCTGTAAACCTTCGATTAGGCCCAAACTGTCTCTGAAAGGCCCACCGGAGTTGGAGCTTACTGCTTGTCTGGGAAAAACTGCGCAACTGAGGCGTGAAAATAGGCCCCGCCCATCTCACTCAATGTCTCACAGCCTAAAATAACCGCACCAGAGCGGTCTAAAGCCTAGCCATGTGGGTTCATATACCCATTAAGTGAAGCCATGTGTACCCTCCATGCTTAAATAAAGTAAAAAACGTTTGCCATAAAAAACGTTATCTGTAACTCCCAACATAAAACATTTGCCCACAAACATCATATCAGTGTCAACCATTTTTTATAGCCCAATATACAGGTCCAGTAATACCCCTCTTTATACATTAGGATTACTGCTTACCCTTTCCCTCATGGGGATACTGTCAGCCAATTCTGAAATAACAGTCTCTCCAGAAAAAAACAAAATTTATGCTTACCTGATAAATTCCTTTCTCCTGTAGTGTGGTCAGTCCACGGGTCATCATTACTTCTGGGATATTATCTCCTCCCCAACAGGAAGTGCAAGAGGATTCACCCAGCAGAGCTGCTATATAGCTCCTCCCCTCTACGTCACCTCCAGTCATTCGACCAAGGACCAACGAGAAAGGAGAAGCCAAAGGGTGTAGTGGTGACTGGAGTATAATTCAAAAAATTTTTTACCTGCCATAAAAAACAGGGCAGGCCGTGGACTGACCACACTACAGGAGAAAGGAATTTATAAGGTAAGCATAAATTTTGTTTTCTCCTGTTAAGTGTGGTCAGTCCACGGGTCATCATTACTTCTGGGATACCAATACCAAAGCTAAAGTACACAGATGACGGGAGGGACAGGCAGGCTCTTTATACGGAAGGAACCACTGCCTGAAGAACCTTTCTCCCAAAAACAGCCTCCGAAGAAGCAAAAGTGTCAAATTTGTAAAATTTGGAAAAAGTATGAAGAGAAGACCAAGTTGCAGCCTTGCAAATCTGTTCAACAGAAGCCTCATTCTTAAAGGCCCAAGTGGAAGCCACAGCTCTAGTAGAATGTGCTGTAATTCTCTCAGGAGGCTGCTGTCCAGCAGTCTCATAGGCTAACCGAATTATGCTACGAAGCCAAAAAGAGAGAGAGGTAGCCGAAGCTTTTTGACCTCTCCTCTGACCAGAATAAACGACAGACAGGGAAGAAGTTTGTCGAAAATCCTTAGTTGCCTGTAGATAAAATTTCAGGGCACGGACTACATCTAGATTGTGTAGCAGACGTTCCTTTTTCGAAGAAGGATTAGGACACAAAGATGGAACCACAATCTCTTGATTGATATTCCTGTTAGTGACCACCTTAGGTAGGAACCCAGGTTTAGTACGCAGAACTACCTTGTCTGAATGAAAAATCAGATAAGGAGAATCACAATGTAAAGCGGATAACTCCGAGACTCTTCGAGCCGAGGAAATCGCCATTAAAAATAGAACTTTCCAAGATAACAGCTTGATATCAATGGAATGAAGGGGTTCAAACGGAACACCCTGTAAAACATTAAGAACTAAGTTCAAACTCCATGGTGGAGCAACAGTTTTAAACACAGGCTTGATCCTAGCTAAAGCCTGACAAAAAGCTTGAACGTCCGGAACTTCTGACAGACGTTTGTGTAAAAGAATGGACAGAGCTGAAATCTGTCCCTTTAAGGAACTAGCGGATAAACCCTTTTCTAAACCTTCTTGTAGAAAAGACAATATCCTCGGAATCCTAACCTTACTCCATGAGTAACTCTTGGATTCGCACCAATATAAGTATTTGCGCCATATATCTTATGGTAAATCTTTCTGGTAACAGGCTTCCTAGCCTGTATTAAGGTATCAATAACTGACTCAGAAAAACCACGTTTTGATAAAATCAAGCGTTCAATTTCCAAGCAGTCAGCTTCAGAGAAATTAGATTTTGATGTTTGAAGGGACCCTGGATCAGAAGGTCCTGTTTCAGAGGTAGAGACCAAGGTGGACAGGATGACATGTCCACTAGATCTGCATACCAAGTCCTGCGTGGCCATGCAGGCGCTATTAGAATCACTGATGCTCTCTCCTGTTTGATTCTGGCAATCAATCGAGGAAGCATCGGGAAGGGTGGAAACACATAAGCCATCCCGAAGGTCCAAGGTGCTGTCAAAGCATCTATCAGAACCGCTCCCGGATCCCTGGATCTGGACCCGTAACGAGGAAGCTTGGCATTCTGTCGAGACGCCATGAGATCTATCTCTGGTTTGCCCCAACGTCGAAGTATTTGGGCAAAGACCTCCGGATGAAGTTCCCACTCCCCCGGATGAAAAGTCTGACGACTTAAGAAATCCGCCTCCCAGTTCTCCACTCCCGGGATGTGGATTGCTGACAGGTGGCAAGAGTGAGACTCTGCCCAGCGAATTATCTTTGATACTTCCATCATTGCTAGGGAGCTTCTTGTCCCTCCCTGATGGTTGATGTAAGCTACAGTCGTGATGTTGTCCGACTGAAACCTGATGAACCCCCTAGTTGTTAACTGGGGCCAAGCCAGAAGGGCATTGAGAACTGCTCTCAATTCCAGAATGTTTATTGGTAGGAGACTCTCCTCCTGATTCCATTGTCCCTGAGCCTTCAGAGAATTCCAGACAGCGCCCCAACCTAGTAGGCTGGCGTCTGTTGTTACAATTGTCCAGTCCGGCCTGCTGAATGGCATCCCCCTGGACAGATGTGGCCGAGAAAGCCACCATAGAAGAGAATTTCTGGTCTCTTGATCCAGATTCAGAGTAGGGGACAAGTCTGAGTAATCCCCATTCCACTGACTTAGCATGCACAATTGCAGCGGTCTGAGATGTAGGCGTGCAAAGGGTACTATGTCCATTGCCGCTACCATTAAGCCGATCACCTCCATGCATTGAGCTACTGACGGGTGTTGAATGGAATGAAGGACACGGCATGCATTTTGAAGCTTTGTTAACCTGTCTTCTGTCAGGTAAATCTTCATTTCTACAGAATCTATAAGAGTCCCCAAGAAGGGAACTCTTGTGAGTGGAAAGAGAGAACTCTTCTTTTCGTTCACCTTCCACCCATGCGACTTTAGAAATGCCAGTACTAACTCTGTATGAGACTTGGCAGTTTGGAAGCTTGAAGCTTGTATCAGAATGTCGTCTAGGTACGTAGCTACCGAAATTCCTCGCAGTCTTAGTACCGCCAGAAGAGTACCCAGAACCTTTGTGAAGATTCTTGGAGCCGTAGCCAATCCGAATGGAAGAGCTACAAACTGGTAATGCCTGTCTAGAAAGGCAAACCTTAGATACCGGTAATGATCTTTGTGAATCGGTATGTGAAGGTAAGCATCCTTTAAATCCACTGTGGTCATGTACTGACCCTTTTGGATCAGGGGTAAAATTGTCCGAATAGTTTCCATTTTGAACGATGGAACTCTTAGGAATTTGTTTAGGATCTTTAAATCCAAGATTGGCCTGAAAGTTCCCTCTTTTTTGGGAACCACAAACAGATTTGAGTAAAACCCTTGTCCTTGTTCCGACCGCGGAACCGGATGGATCACTCCCATTAATAAAAGATCTTGTACGCAGCGTAGAAACGCCTCTTTCTTTATTTGGTTTGTTGACAACCTTGACAGATGAAATCTCCCTCTTGGGGGAGAGGATTTGAAGTCCAGAAGGTATCCCTGAGATATGATCTCTAACGCCCAGGGATCCTGGACATCTCTTGCCCAAGCCTGGGCGAAGAGAGAAAGTCTGCCCCCCACTAGATCCGTTCCCGGATCGGGGGCCCTCGATTCATGCTGTCTTAGGGGCAGCAGCAGGTTTCCTGGCCTGCTTGCCCTTGTTCCAGGACTGGTTAGGTCTCCAGCCTTGTCTGTAGCGAGCAACAGCTCCTTCCTGTTTTGGTGCAGAGGAAGTTGATGCTGCTCCTGCTTTGAAATTACGAAAGGAACGAACATTAGACTGTCTAGCCTTAGATTTGGCTCTGTCTTGAGGCAGGGCATGGCCTTTACCTCCTGTAATGTCAGCGATAATTTCTTTCAACCCGGGCCCGAATAAGGTCTGCCCTTTGAAAGGAATATTAAGCAATTTAGATTTAGAAGTAACATCAGCAGACCAGGATTTTAGCCACAGTGCTCTGCGCGCCTGAATGGCGAATCCGGAATTCTTAGCCGTAAGTTTAGTTAAATGTACTACGGCATCCGAAATAAATGAGTTGGCTAACTTAAGGGCTTTAAGCTTGTGAGTAATCTCATCTAAAGGAGCTGATTCAAGTGTCTCTTCCAGAGACTCAAACCAAAATGCTGCTGCAGCCGTGACAGGCGCAATGCATGCAAGAGGTTGCAATATAAAACCTTGTTGAACAAACATTTTCTTAAGGTAACCCTCTAACTTTTTATCCATTGGATCTGAAAAGGCACAGCTATCCTCCACCGGGATAGTGGTACGCTTAGCTAAAGTAGAAACTGCTCCCTCCACCTTAGGGACCGTCTGCCATAAGTCCCGTGTGGTGGCGTCTATTGGAAACATCTTTCTAAATATTGGAGGGGGTGAGAACGGCACACCGGGTCTATCCCACTCCTTAGTAACAATTTCAGTAAGTCTCTTAGGTATAGGAAAAACGTCAGTACTCGACGGTACCGCAAAATATTTATCCAACCTACACAATTTCTCTGGTATTGCAACTGTGTTACAATCATTCAGAGCCGCTAACACCTCCCCTAGTAATACACGGAGGTTCTCCAGCTTAAATTTAAAATTTGAAATATCTGAATCCAGTCTGTTTGGATCAGAACCGTCACCCGCAGAATGAAGCTCTCCGTCCTCATGTTCTGCCAATTGTGACGCAGTGTCTGACATGGCCCTAATATTATCAGCGCACTCTGTTCTCACCCCAGAGTGATCACGCTTACCTCTTAGTTCTGGTAATTTAGCCAAAACTTCAGTCATAACAGTAGCCATATCCTGTAATGTGATTTGTAATGGCCGCCCAGATGTACTTGGCGCTACAATATCACGCACCTCCCGAGCGGGAGACGCAGGTACTGACACGTGAGGCGAGTTAGTCGGCATAACTCTCCCCTCGTTGTTTGGTGAAATATGTTCAATTTGTACAAATTGACTTTTATTTAAAGTAGCATCAATACAGTTAGTACATAAATTTCTATTGGGCTCCACTTTGGCATTAGCACATATAGCACAGATATCTTCCTCTGAATCAGACATGTTTAACACACTAGCAAATAAACTAGCAACTTGGAAATACTTTTCAAGTAATTTACTATAATATGAAAACGTACTGTGCCTATAAGAAGCACAGAAAAAGTTATGACAGTTGAAAATTGATAAACTGAAAAGTTATAGCATCAAATCTTTGTAAAAAACACACTTTTAGCAAAGGATTGCTCCCATTAGCAAAGGATAACTAGCCCTGATAGCAGAAAAAAAATACAGAAATAAACGTTTTTTATCACAGTCAACTACAATCTCACAGCTCTGCTGTGAGTGATTACCTCCCTCAAAACAAGTTTTGAAGACCCCTGAGTTCTGTAGAGATGAACCGGATCATGCAGGGAAGACAATAAACTTCTGACTGAATTTTTTGATGCGTAGCAAAAGCGCCAAAAAAGGCCCCTCCCCCTCATACACAACAGTGAGAGAGATCAGTAAACTGTCATAAATTAAATAAAAACGACTGCCAAGTGGAAAAATAGTGCCCAAAACATTTTTTCACCCAGTACCTCAGAAAATTAAACGATTTTACATGCCAGCAAAAAACGTTTAACATAAATAAATTAAGTGTTATTAAAAGCCTGTTGCTAGTCTCTGCAAAATAGGCTAAGTCTTATGCATACAGTATAATTCCAGTGAAGTGCCATTCCCCAGAATACTGAAGTGTAAAATATACATACATGACAGCCTGATACCAGTTGCTGCTACTGCATTTAAGGCTGAGTTTACATTATATCGGTATGGCAGAATTTTCTCATCAATTCCATTGTCAGAAAATAATAAGCTGCTACATACCTCTTGCAGATTAATCTGCCCGCTGTCCCCTGATCTGAAGTTTACCTCTCCTCAGATGGCCGAGAAACAGCAATATGATCTTAACTACTCCGGCTAAAATCATAGAAAAACTCAGGTAGATTCTTCTTCAAATTCTACCAGAGAAGGAATAACACACTCCGGTGCTATTATAAAATAACAAACTTTTGATTGAAGGTATAAAACTAAGTAAAATCACCACAGTCCTCTCACACATCCTATCTATTCGTTGGGTGCAAGAGAATGACTGGGGGTGACGTAGAGGGGAGGAGCTATATAGCAGCTCTGCTGGGTGAATCCTCTTGCACTTCCTGTTGGGGAGGAGATAATATCCCAGAAGTAATGATGACCCGTGGACTGACCACACTTAACAGGAGAAAATGATTGAACATACCGCAATGCTTGTAGCATGAAAAACATTCCTCACACTGAAGTTTCTTAAGTACTCCTCAGCCATTCTGTGGGAACTACTCTGGATCTTAGTAACAACTGCTAAGATCATCAGTCTCCAGGCAGAAGTCTTTATCCATCTGCTGCCTGGGAGAAAATAGCACACACCGGTACCATTGAAAATAAAAAAGTCTTGCTTGAAGAAAATAAAAACTAACATTTTATCACCTCTTTCACTTTACCCTTCCTATTACTTAGAGTAGGCAAAGAGAATGACTGGGGGGTGGAGTCAAGGGAGGAGCTATATAGACAGCTCTGCTGTGGTGCTCTTTGCCACTTCCTGTTAGCAGGAGGATAATATCACACAAGTAAAGGATGAATCCGTGGACTCGTCGTATCTTATAGAAGAAAGACCGTTAATGTCTCTAAGATTTAAAGTGGAAACTTTTTACTTATAACGGCAGCAAAAAAGTGCTAAGAAAATGCATGACATACATAAGTACAGCAGACTCTTATACACCTCGGCATAACCCCGCTGAGGTGCCTGCCAGTCCTACTGTTAAAATCCTAATAGTTGTAGCGCTGTCTCTAAGCGGAACACTCTGACATAACTTTTTGCGCTCCCTCCGATAACCGGAAGGTACTAGGGAGGAGGTGTCTAAGCGCAACCACTAGAATCCACTAATCCCCTTCTTTCCGATAACCGGAAGCACTAAAAAGGTGTGCGCAACCAAACTGGTGCCACACAAGCCCCGCCCCTCGTGGGCATTTCAATATCGCTCTCCCGGTCGCCATTAAAATATAAAGTCAAACGACGGGAGCAAAATAAGACTGCTCAGTTTCCTGTCTTACTCTTTAGGCAGCTGCTTAGCCCAAAAAATAACTCAAGATGATCTCGCTCTCCACATGTCAGTATGAAATCTCCCAGTCGGCTATGTATTATTATGAAACCGCCGGGAGAAGAGAGTCACATGTACAGTCCCAGTGCCACCCTCACACTGATCTCGCTCTCCACATGTCAGTATGAAATCTCCCGGTCGGCTATGTATTATGAAACCGCCGAGAGAGGAGAGTCACATGTACAGTCCCAGTGCCTGCGTCCAAGCTGCCAAGTGTCCCCTAAAGCAGTGTTTTTCAACCAGTGTGCCGTGAGAGATCCTCAGGTGTGCCACGGCAGACTGACAACAGTGTGACATATTTTTTAAACTTTGCTTGTTTTTTACTCCCAGTGCAGGGGTAGTTTATAGGAGGCATGGCATAACAGCACAATACATACAGTATGTGTGTTTGTGTGTATGTGTATATATATATATGCTGTATTAGGCTACAATGTGTGATTTTTTTTAAATTTTGGGATGGTGGTGTGCCACAGGATTTTTTAATGTAAAAAAGTGTGCCACGGCAAAAAAAAGGTTAAAAATCACTGCCCTAAAGTAACTAGGAGATGCATTCTGATAGCCCCCTTAATAAGGAGCCCAATTTCGATGAGGTCTCTGTATAAAAAAAATCAAAAACTTTTTCTGAGATTTTTCCCCCCAGAAATAAAGTCAGCACAAACCTCATCTTCTGCCTGGCACCAAGGCAGTCTCCAGGTTTAAGAGGTACCTATCCCTCCCATGGACCTGTGAAATTAACAGAAAGTCCTGAGTTAGAATCTCTCAGGTTTTCCAGAGGTAGGGCAGCATCAATATAAGGGAGGCACAGTGAGAATGATGTCCCACAAGTTCCCATTGCTCTAAAGCCACCAAATCTCTACTGAAGAGACTGATATGGACAACGGCTACACCCTAGAACAAAGCAGCACACTCTGGCACTACTTTAAAAAAAATAGATTAGATTCTTCAATCAAGAGTTTAACACCTCACTTTACCTCTTCCTATCACTAACGTAGGCAAAGAGAATGACTGGAGTGGGAGGGAAGGGAGGAGCTATTTAACAGCTCTGCTGTGGTGCTCTTTGCCTCCTCCTGCTGACCAGGAGGTGAATATCCCATTAGTAATTAAGATGATCTGTGGACTCATCGTGTCATAAAAAAAGAAAACAAGTTAGTTTAACCTCCTGTTTGCTAGTACAACTGAATTACTGTGTCACGAAATGATGTAGGTCTAAAAAGTGTGTCACCAACATGAAAAGTTTGGAAAGCTCTGGTCTAGGGTATAGCAATGCACGTACAGCTCTACAGATCTAACAGTCTAGGGTATAGCAAATGCACGTACAGCTCTACATATCTAACAGTCTAGGGTATAGAAATGCACGTACAGCTCTACATATCTAACAGTCTAGGGTATAGAAATGCATGTACAGCTCTACAGAGATCCAACAGTCTTAAAATTAGGCCCTTGCTCTCTGATTGAGAGTCTACAAAACATCCACGGGTGCCCCCCACTGGCCACCATCAGCCATACCAAAAATGTAGCTTGGTGCGGCTGGATCATTTATAGGCCTTGCAACTGTGTGTGTGAAATTTTTTTTATTTTTTCAAATCTTTATTAACAATTTTTTCCAGTACATATTTTGGATCATATTTTGGATCGGTTACAATTATATAAATCATGTTCCTGTTATTAATCATGGATTGTTATAAATATACTTAGTCAAAAGGTTTGGCTTGCTTCTTTTATCCCACTTTATATTATATTCTGGGTTTCTTCCTTCATTGATTTAATATACGGCTCCCATTTATTCAAAAAGGAATTTTCTCCTATTGGTGTCATTCAGCACGTCATATTTCTCTATTGTTAATTGATACCATAATGCCTTCTTAAATATAGAAATAGAGGGGGGGAGCGGGGGGTTTCAATCCAAAGTTTAGTTATTATCTTTCTGGCTATCAATATGACCATTGTGATAAAGAACTTATTTTTAGAGATCTTCAACTTAGGTATTTGTAATAGGAGAATTGTTTTTTTATCTAATTGACACTGTATTTTAAGTATATTTGAAACCCAGAATGATATCTGGGACCAGTATTGGTAAATTGTTGGGCACTCCCAAAAATAATGGGATATATTGGGAAGGCCATATGAGCATGTTGGGCAGGTTGCATTACCTTCCTTTGTCCATTTACTCCTCTTTCTTACTGTAACAATCACTATGGAGGATTCTTTATTGTGATTCCCTCAAATTACCGGCCATTGTAGTTTGTTTAACAGTATACTAAAGTAAAGCTGTTCCTTAGTAGTTGCTATATCTATTATCTGTTTATATTTATCAATGATCTTTGGAGCATTTTCCTCATTAATTTTATCAACAATTTTTTTGTATATATTGGTGATGTTATAATTACCTTTTACGTAATTTTCACACAGTTCTGTAATAATATTTTTGTTAGTCACATTTGGTGAGGCTCTAGATACTGTTTTTAATTAGAATATATATTTCTTGTTTGATATAATTTTATTTATATAATATAGATAGCTATAGATATATCTCATAAGGATGGGCAAACATTTCTGGCTCCTAGATTTTGATTGAACAAATTTGTCGAGCCCTGGGTTGAGTAATTTCTTGAAATACTTATTTACCAAAAGGTGGTTGGTTGATTCATGGAATAGACTTCCAGTAGAGGTGGTAAGGACAAATGCTATTAGGAAATTCCACATTTGCAGAAGAAAGTGTGGACAGAAATGACTAGTCATCTGTAGCATGTTGAAGGGTCAGAGCTCTGCATTCCCATGGAACGCACACTGGGCACTCTATATGTGGAAAAAATAATTTGGGGGGGGGGGGGTTACAGTTAAATCTAGCAAAATAAATAAAGTACATTGGAAAGTTGTTTTACTGCTTATAATTAAATATGTTATGGGGAATTAAATATCAGTTTTAATATTAATTTAATATTACTCAGCCCAGAACAAGTTACACAGTTATGCGTTTATAGAGACAGAATCATAGACTGGGTAACTATGCTGCCAGTTTTCAGGGGTACAATCACACAGTGCAATCTGAGGATATAAATTACTATTATCCCACCCGGGCGCATGCTAGTAAACATTGTTTCACTTAAGGTTTTATTTTACTATAAATATCTCACTGTCAATAAGGATTAATTGCTAATATGAATGACCACAGAGGAAGAGAGAGTCCTCGTGAAACTCTTGCTTATGCAATTAGCCACATGACTGGCGTTCCCTACGGGAATCTTGTGATGTGCCAACATGATCCATAAAGGAAAAAAAAAAGGATATAATAAAATACTTGTGTGAATCTTAATGAGCCAAGCATGAGCATTGCTAAATCTCTCTCACATCAGGACAATAGCACAGACGGCTGCCTGAGCCACTAGCAGAGGGAGGGCGTGTTTTATATACTACCGGGCTCACCCATCACATGTTATTAGGCTGCTAGCTACACAATAACAGGGGAGTTGTTTATGTCACATGAGAACTCATAAAGCAACGATAACATTGTTTTAGTGACAGGAAAGAAATTAAAGTTTGCAAGAAATACATAAAATGGTAACATGCCAATATGAGGGGGTCTAGACTATATTTTGGGGGTATAAAAGGGAAATGAAACCCTACATTTTCCGTTCATGATTCAGCTAGAACATGCAAGGTTAAACAACTTTCTAATTTACTTCTTTTTCTAATTTGCTTCTTTCTCTTGGTATCCTTTGTTGAAAAGCATACTTAGGTAGGAGCAACCATGCACTACAGGGAGCTAGCTTCTGATTGATGCTGCACATATATGCCTCGTCATAGACTCACCTGATGTGTTCGGCTAGTTCCCAGTATTGCAGTGCTGTTCCTTCAACAAAAGGACAGCAAGAAAACTAATTAAATCCCCCTACTCCCCCCACTTTACATATCGCCTTGCTCAGTGTACAGCAGTGAGCACGTAAAAGTGCACTAAGGCAGCAAGGACCTTTGAGGAAGGCGGGTGTGACAATACTGAATGAGGGGGCGTAGTTTTTGTGTTTTATATATAAAATAACCCACACACACACACGTGACATTACACCCGTGGCTACTACATCTGGTTAAACAAAACATATATATAGTACTGGTACATACTGAGTATAATTCACACATACTTCATAGCCAGGACTATGCAGTGATTACATCACTGCATTACATATTTCTATATTTGTCCTGAAAAATTGTGTTTATTTTACCAGGTGATATTTTAGTTTTTTCTAAAGGTTACATGATGTACAAAGGTTTCCCCTGCAAGATGCTATATTTAGGAAGAATTACCCAGCATGAATATGTTGACAGTTGAACAGATAATACATGCCTGCTGTACAATACAAGCTGCTAGCTCTGTATAGAGCATACTTACACAGCACGTTATATACACACACCTCTAGTACTGTAAAAAGTAGTGCAGCTCTACAGACAACACACGCACACCTCTAGTACTGTATAAAGTAGTGCAGCTCTACAGACAGCACACACACCCCTGTAGTACTGTATAAAGTAGCCCAGTTCTACAGACAACACACACACCCCTCTAGTACTGTATAAATTAGCGCAGTTCTACAGACAACACACGCACCCCTGTAGTACTGTATAAAGTAGCGCAGCTCTACAGACAACACACGCACACCTCTAGTACTGTATAAAGTAGTGCAGCTCTACAGACAACACACGCACACCTCTAGTACTGAAAAAAGTAGTGCAGATCTACAGACAACACACGCACACCTCTAGTACTGTATAAAGTAGTGCAGCTCTACAGACAACACACACACCTCTCTAGTACTGTATAAAGTAGTGCAGCTCTACAGACAGCACACACCCCTCTAGTACTGTATAAAGTAGTGCAGCTCTACAGACAGCACACACACCCCTCTAGTACTGTATAAAGTAGTGCAGCTCTACAGACAACACACACCCCTCTAGTACTGTATAAAGTAGTACAGCTCTACAGACAACACACACCCCTCTAGTACTGTATAAAGTAGTGCAGCTCTACAGACAACACACACCCCTCTAGTACTGTATAAAGTAGTGCAGCTCTACAGACAACACACACCCCTCTAGTACTGTATAAAGTAGTGCAGCTCTACAGACAACACACACACCCCTATAGTACTGTATAAAGTAGTGCAGCTCTACAGACAACACACACACACACACACCTCTAGTACTGTATAAAGTAGTGCAGCCCTACAAACACACACACCCAGCCCTCTAGTACTGTATAAAGTAGTGCAGCTCTACAGACAACACCCCCCCCCCAGTACTATAAAAAGTAGTGCAGCTCTGCAGACAACACACACACCCCTCTAGCACTGTATAAAAGTAGTGCAGCTCTACAGACAACACACGCACCCCTCTAGTACTGTTCAAAGTAGTGCAGCTGTACAGACAACACACACACCCCTCTAGTACTGTATAAAGTAGTGCAGCTCTACAGACAGCACACGCACCCCTCTAGTACTGTTCAAAGTAGTTTAGCTGTACAGACAACACACACACCCCTCTAGTACTGTATAATGTAGTGCAGCTGTACAGACAACACACACACCCCTCTAGTACTGTATAAAGTAGTGCAGCTCTACAGACAACACACGCACACCTCTAGTACTGAAAAAAGTAGTGCAGATCTACAGACAACACACGCACACCTCTAGTACTGTATAAAGTAGTGCAGCTCTACAGACAACACACACACCTCTCTAGTACTGTATAAAGTAGTGCAGCTCTACAGACAGCACACACACCTCTCTAGTACTGTATAAAGTAGTGCAGCTCTACAGACAGCACACACACCCCTCTAGTACTGTATAAAGTAGTGCAGCTCTACAGACAGCACACACACCCCTCTAGTACTGTATAAAGTAGTGCAGCTCTACAGACAACACACACCCCTCTAGTACTGTATAAAGTAGTACAGCTCTACAGACAACACACACCCCTCTAGTACTGTATAAAGTAGTGCAGCTCTACAGACAACACACACCCCTCTAGTACTGTATAAAGTAGTGCAGCTCTACAGACAACACACACCCCTCTAGTACTGTATAAAGTAGTGCAGCTCTACAGACAACACACACACCCCTATAGTACTGTATAAAGTAGTGCAGCCCTACAAACACACACACCCAGCCCTCTAGTACTGTATAAAGTAGTGCAGCTCTACAGACAACACCCCCCCCCCCAGTACTATAAAAAGTAGTGCAGCTCTGCAGACAACACACACACCCCTCTAGCACTGTATAAAAGTAGTGCAGCTCTACAGACAACACACGCACCCCTCTAGTACTGTTCAAAGTAGTGCAGCTGTACAGACAACACACACACCCCTCTAGTACTGTATAAAGTAGTGCAGCTCTACAGACAGCACACGCACCCCTCTAGTACTGTTCAAAGTAGTTTAGCTGTACAGACAACACACACACCCCTCTAGTACTGTATAATGTAGTGCAGCTGTACAGACAACACACACACCCCTCTAGTACTGTATAAAGTAGTGCAGTTCTACAGACAGCACACGCACCCCTCTAGTACTGTTCAAAGTAGTTTAGCTGTACAGACAACACACACACCCCTCTAGTACTGTATAATGTAGTGCAGCTGTACAGACAACACACACACACTCTAGTACTGTATAAAGTAGTGCAGCTCTACAGACAACACACGCACCCCCTACAGTACTGTATAAAGTAGTGCAGCTCTACAGACAACACACACACCCCTCTAGTACTCTATAAAGTAGTGCAGCTCTACAGACAACACACACACCCCTTTAGTACTGTATAAAGTAGTGCAGCTCTACAGACAACACACACACACCTCTAGTACTGTAAAAAGTAGTGCAGCTCTGCAGACAACACACACACCCCTCTAGCACTGTATAAAAGTAGTGCAGCTCTACAGACAGCACACGCACCCCTCTAGTACTGTTCAAAGTAGTGCAGCTCTACAGACAACACACACCCCTCTAGTACTGTATAATGTAGTGCAGCTGTACAGACAACACACACACCCCTCTAGTACTGTATAATGTAGTGCAGCTGTACAGACAAAACACACACCCCTCTAGTACTGTATAAAGTAGTGTAGCTCTACAGACAACACCCCCCCTCTAGTACTGTATAAAGTAGTGCAGCTCTACAGAAAACACACGCACCCCTCTAGTACTGTATAAAGTAGTGCAGCTCTACAGACAACACACACACCCCTCTAGTACTGTATAAAGTAGTGCAGCTCTACAGACAACACACACACACCTCTAATACTGTATAAAGTAGTGCAGCTCTACAGACAACACACACACCCCTCTAGTACTGTAAAAAGTAGTGCAGCTCTACAGACAGCACACGCACCCCTCTAGTACTGTTCAAAGTAGTGCATCTCTACAGACAACACACACCCCTCTAGTACTGTATAATGTAGTGCAGCTGTACAGACAACACACACACACCCCTCTAGTACTGTATAATGTAGTGCAGCTGTACAGACAACACACACACCCCTCTAGTACTGTATAAAGTAGTGCAGCTCTACAGACAACACACACGCACCTTTAGTACTGTATAAAGTAGTGCAGCTCTACAGACAACACACACACCCCTCTAGTACTGTATAATGTAGTGCAGCTGTACAGACAACACACACACCCCTCTAGTACTGTATAAAGTAGTGCAGCTCTACAGACAACACACACGCACCTCTAGTACTGTATAAAGTAGTGCAGCTCTACAGACAACACCGCCCCCCTCTAGTACTGTAAAAAGTAGTGCCGCTCTGCAGACAACACACACACCCCTCTAGCACTGTATAAAGTAGTGCAGCTCTACAGACAACACACACACCCTCCCCTCTAGTACTGTATAAAGTAGTGCTGCTCTACAGACAACACCCCCCCTCTAGTACTGTATAAAGTAGTGCTGCTCTACAGACAACACACACACACACACCCTCTAGTATTGTATAAAGTAGTGCAGCTCTACAGACAACACACACACCCCTCTAGTACTGTATAAAGTAGTGCAGCTCTACAGACAAAACACACACCCCTCTAGTACTGTATAAAGTAGTACAGCTATACAGACAACACACACACCCCTCTAGTACTGTATAAAGTAGTGCAGCTCTACAAACACACACGCACCTCTAGTACTGTATAAAGTAGTGCAGCTCTACAGACAACACCGCCCCACTCTAGTACTGTAAAAGGTAGTGCAGCTCTGCAGACAACACACACACCCCTCTAGCACTGTATAAAGTAGTGCAGCTCTACAGACAGCACATGCACACCTCTAGTACTGTATAAAGTAGTGCAGCTCTACAGACAGCACACGCACCCCTCTAGTACTGTATAAAGTAGTGCAGCTCTACAGACAACACACACGCACCTCTAGTACTGTATAAAGTAGTGCAGCTCTACAGACAACACCGCCCCCCTCTAGTACTGTAAAAGGTAGTGCAGCTCTGCAGACAACACACACACCCCTCTAGCACTGTATAAAGTAGTGCAGCTCTACAGACAACACACACACCCTCCCCTCTAGTACTGTATAAAGTAGTGCAGCTCTACAGACAACACACACGCACCTTTAGTCCTGTATAAAGTAGTGCAGCTCTACAGACAACACACACACCCCTCTAGTCCTGTATAAAGTAGTGCAGCTCTACAGACAACACACACACCCCTCTAGTCCTGTATAAAGTAGTGCAGCTCTACAGACAACACACACACCCCTCTAGTACTGTATAAAGTAGTGCAACTCTACAGACAACACACACACACCCCTCTAGTACTGTATAAAGTAGTGCAGCTCTACAGACAACACACACACACACCCCTCTAGTACTGTATAAAGTAGTGCAGCTCTACAGACAACACACACACACCCCTCTAGTACTGTATAAAGTAGTGCAGCTCTACAGACAACACACACACACACCCCTCTAGTACTGTATAAAGTAGTGCAGCTCTACAGACAACACACACACACACCCCTCTAGTACTGTATAAAGTAGTGCAGCTCTACAGACAACACACACACACACACCCCTCTAGTACTGTATAAAGTAGTGCAGCTCTACAGACAACACACACAAGTCATGTGAGACAGAACAAACCACTAGGACTGTATAACATACCCCAAGGCAGAACATACAGTGATCTGAGATGTCATCGCAGAAAATGCATCATGTCTGCAGAAAGAGCAGGACACATGCAGGAACTGTTAGTGCTTTAACTTTGCAGCACTGCTCCACATCAGGTTGTTCTCTTCAAAGAGTGCTGTGCGCTGGCTGTATTGTGTAAGTTTTCCTTAAGACAGCACATCCACAGCAAAGTGCTGTTTAAAGTGAACTGTCAAATATGCAGTAAAGGTGCAAAGCAGCAGCCTATTGACTGACTGGCTCTCAGATTGTTTTTAATCCCAACCCCTAGCCTTTCCCAGCTGTTTTTTCTGAATATAAGCCATTCTTATGAGCAATGGACATTTTTTATTATTACATTTCTATGTTAGACCAAGAGAAAAGGAAACATTTATTCAAGAGACTTTTTACAAATTTTTTTTGTGTGCAGCTAATTTGCAATCCAATTTTCAACTGCTGAAATATATTATAAAAAAACTTTAAAAATTTAATTATTCTACAGTTAATCAACACATTGCATTTGAAGTGGTGATTTAGTTTAACTGCCTAATTTAAAATTGATTTTTATTTAAAAATAACCTGCAGAACATTTTTCACTAAACAAATCTCATCGCAGAAAGTAAAAAAAAAAGTTCTGCCTCTGGGATAACATACATACTGTCATGTGAGGTAGAACAAACCTCTAGGACTATATAACATAAATACTGTCATGTGAGGTAGAACAAACCTCTAGTAACTGTATAACATACATACTGTCATGTGAGGTAGAACAAACCTCTAGTAACTGTATAACATACATACTGTCATGTGAGGTAGAACAAACCTCTAGTAACTGTATAACATACATACTGTCATGTGAGGTAGAACACACCTCTAGTAACTGTATAACATACATACTGTCATATGAGGTAGAACAAACCTCTAGTAACTGTATAACATACATACTGTCATGTGAGGTAACACACACCTCTAGTAACTGTATAACATACATACTGTCATGTGAGGTAACACACACCTCTAGTAACTGTATAACATACATACTGTCATGTGAGGTAGAACAAACCTCTAGTAACTGTATAACATACATACTGTCATGTGAGGTAGAACAAACCTCTAGTAACTGTATAACATACATACTGTCATGTGAGGTAACACACACCTCTAGTAACTGTATAACATACATACTGTCATGTGAGGTAGAACAAACCTCTAGTAACTGTATAACATACATACTGTCATGTGAGGTAGAACAAACCTCTAGGACTGTATAACATAAATACTGTCATGTGAGGTAGAACAAACCTCTAGTAACTGTATAACATACATACTGTCATGTGAGGTAACACACACCTCTAGGACTGTATAACATACATACTGTCATATGAGGTAGAACACACCTCTAGTAACTGTAGAACATACATACTGTCATGTGAGGTAGAACAAACCTCTAGTAACTGTATAACATACATACTGTCATGTGAGGTAGAACAAACCTCTAGTAACTGTATAACATACATACTGTCATGTGAGGTAGAACACACCTCTAGTAACTGTATAACATACATACTGTCATATGAGGTAGAACAAACCTCTAGGACTGTATAACATAAATACTGTCATGTGAGGTAGAACAAACCTCTAGTAACTGTATAACATACATACTGTCATGTGAGGTAGAACAAACCTCAAGTAACTGTATAACATACATACTGTCATGTGAGGTAGAACAAACCTCTAGTAACTGTATAACATACATACTGTCATGTGAGGTAACACACACCTCTAGGACTGTATAACATACATACTGTCATATGAGGTAGAACACACCTCTAGTAACTGTAGAACATACATACTGTCATGTGAGGTAGAACAAACCTCTAGTAACTGTATAACATACATACTGTCATGTGAGGTAGAACACACCTCTAGTAACTGTATAACATACATACTGTCATGTGAGGTAACACACACCTCTAGTAACTGTATAACATACATACTGTCATGTGAGGTAGAACACACCTCTAGTAACTGTATAACATACATACTGTC
This sequence comes from Bombina bombina, assembly GCF_027579735.1. Taxonomy (NCBI): domain Eukaryota; kingdom Metazoa; phylum Chordata; class Amphibia; order Anura; family Bombinatoridae; genus Bombina; species Bombina bombina. The sequence continues at coordinate 1,125,538,417 of NC_069504.1, forward strand.
ATGTGAGGTAACACACACCTCTAGTAACTGTATAACATACATACTGTCATATGAGGTAACACACACCTCTAGTAACTGTGTAACATACATACTGTCATGTGAGGTAGAACACACCTCTAGGACTGTATAACATACATACTGTCATGTGAGGTAGAACAAACCTCTAGTAACTGTATAACATACATACTGTCATATGAGGTAACACACACCTCTAGTAACTGTATAACATACATACTGTCATGTGAGGTAGAACACACCTCTAGGACTGTATAACATACATACTGTCATGTGAGGTAGAACAAACCTCTAGTAACTGTATAACATACATACGGTCATGTGAGGTAGAACAAACCTCTAGTAACTGTATAACATACATACGGTCATGTGAGGTAGAACAAACCTCTAGTAACTGTATAACATACATACTGTCATGTGAGGTAGAACAAACCTCTAGTAACTGTATAACATACATACTGTCATGTGAGGTAGAACAAACCTCTAGTAACTGTATAACATACATACTGTCATGTGAGGTAGAACAAACCTCTAGTAACTGTATAACTTACATACTGTCATGTGAGGTAGAACACACCTCTAGGACTGTATAACATACATACTGTCATGTGAGGTAAAACAAACCTCTAGTAACTGTATAACATACATACTGTCATGTGAGGTAAAACAAACCTCTAGTAACTGTATAACATACATACTGTCATGTGAGGTAGAACAAACCTCTAGTAACTGTATAACATAAATACTGTCATGTGAGGTAAAACAAACCTCTAGTAACTGTATAACATACATACTGTCATGTGAGGTAGAACAAACCTCTAGGACTGTATAACATACATACTGTCATGTGAGGTAACACACACCTCTAGTAAGTAACTGTATAACATACATACTGTCATGTGAGGTAAAACAAACCTCTAGTAACTGTATAACATACATACTGTCATGTGAGGTAGAACACACCTCTAGTAACTGTATAACATACATACTGTCATGTGAGGTAAAACAAACCTCTAGTAACTGTATAACATACATACTGTCATATGAGGTAGAACACACCTCTAGTAACTGTATAACATACATACTGTCATGTGAGGTAGAACAAACCTCTAGTAACTGTATAACATACATACTGTCATGTGAGGTAACACACACCTCTAGGACTGTATAACATACATACTGTCATGTGAGGTAGAACAAACCTCTAGTAACTGTATAACATACATACTGTCATGTGAGGTAAAACACACCTCTAGTAACTGTATAACATACATACTGTCATGTGAGGTAAAACAAACCTCTAGTAACTGTATAACATACATACTGTCATATGAGGCAGAACACACCTCTAGGACTGTATAACATAAATACTGTCATGTGAGGTAGAACACACCTCTAGGACTGTATAACATAAATACTGTCATATGAGGTAGAACACACCTCTAGTAACTGTATAACATACATACTGTCATGTGAGGTAGAACACACCTCTAGTAACTGTAGAACATACATACTGTCATGTGAGGTAGAACAAACCTCTAGTAACTGTAGAACATACATACTGTCATGTGAGGTAGAACAAACCTCTAGTAACTGTATAACATACATACTGTCATATGAGGTAGAACACACCTCTAGTAACTGTAGAACATACATACTGTCATGTGAGGTAGAACACACCTCTAGGACTGTATAACATACATACTGTCATGTGAGGTAGAACACACCTCTAGGACTGTATAACATACATACTGTCATGTGAGGTAAAACACACCTCTAGTAACTGTAGAACATACATACTGTCATGTGAGGTAGAACAAACCTCTAGTAACTGTATAACATACATACTGTCATGTGAGGTAGAACAAACCTCTAGTAACTGTATAACATACATACTGTCATGTGAGGTAGAACACACCTCTAGTAACTGTAGAACATACATACTGTCATGTGAGGTAGAACAAACCTCTAGTAACTGTATAACATACATACTGTCATGTGAGGTAGAACAAACCTCTAGTAACTGTATAACATACATACTGTCATGTGAGGTAGAACACACCTCTAGTAACTGTATAACATACATACTGTCATGTGAGGTAGAACAAACCTCTAGTAACTGTATAACATACATACTGTCATGGGAGGTAAAACAAACCTCTAGTAACTGTAGAACATACATACTGTCATGTGAGGTAGAACAAACCTCTAGTAACTGTATAACATACATACTGTCATGTGAGGTAGAACAAACCTCTAGTAACTGTATAACATACATACTGTCATATGAGGTAGAACACACCTCTAGTAACTGTATAACATACATACTGTCATGTGAGGTAGAACAAACCTCTAGTAACTGTATAACATACATACTGTCATGTGAGGTAAAACACACCTCTAGTAACTGTATAACATACATACTGTCATGTGAGGTAAAACACACCTCAAGTAACTGTATAACATACATACTGTCATGTGAGGTAGAACAAACCTCTAGTAACTGTATAACATACATACTGTCATGTGAGGTAGAACACACCTCTAGTAACTGTATAACATACATACTGTCATGTGAGGTAAAACACACCTCTAGTAACTGTATAACATACATACTGTCATGTGAGGTAGAACAAACCTCTAGTAACTGTATAACATACATACTGTCATGTGAGGTAAAACACACCTCTAGTAACTGTATAACATACATACTGTCATGTGAGGTAAACACATCTCTAGTAACTGTAGAACATACATACTGTCATGTGAGGTAGAACACACCTATAGGACTGTATAACATACATACTGTCATATGAGGTAGAACACACCTATAGGACTGTATAACATACATACTGTCATGTGAGGTAGAACACACCTATAGGACTGTATAACATACATACTGTCATGTGAGGTAAAACAAACCTCTAGTAACTGTATAACATACATACTGTCATGTGAGACAGAACACACCTCTAGTAACTGTATAACATACATACTGTCATGTGAGGTAAAACAAACCTCTAGTAACTGTATAACATACATACTGTCATATGAGGTAGAACACACACCTCTAGGACTGTATAACATACATACTGTCATGTGAGACAGAACACACCTCTAGTAACTGTATAACATACATACTGTCATGTGAGGTAAAACAAACCTCTAGTAACTGTATAACATACATACTGTCATGTGAGGTAAAACAAACCTCTAGTAACTGTATAACATACATACTGTCATGTGAGACAGAACACACCTCTAGTAACTGTATAACATAAATACTGTCATGTGAGGTAAAACAAACCTCTAGTAACTGTATAACATACATACTGTCATGTGAGGTAAAACAAACCTCTAGTAACTGTATAACATACATACTGTCATGTGAGACAGAACACACCTCTAGTAACTGTATAACATACATACTGTCATGTGAGGTAAAACAAACCTCTAGTAACTGTATAACATACATACTGTCATGTGAGACAGAACACACCTCTAGTAACTGTATAACATACATACTGTCATGTGAGGTAAAACAAACCTCTAGTAACTGTATAACATACATACTGTCATGTGAGGTAAAACAAACCTCTAGTAACTGTATAACATACATACTGTCATGTGAGGTAGAACACACCTCTAGGACTGTATAACATACATACTGTCATGTGAGGTAACACACACCTCTAGGACTGTATAACATACATACTGTCATGTGAGGTAGAACACACCTCTAGGACTGTATAACATACATACTGTCATGTGAGGTAGAACACACCTCTAGTAACTGTATAACATACATACTGTCATGTGAGGTAAAACAAACCTCTAGTAACTGTATAACATACATACTGTCATGTGAGGTAAAACAAACCTCTAGTAACTGTATAACATACATACTGTCATGTGAGGTAACACACACCTCTAGTAACTGTATAACATACATACTGTCATATGAGGTAACACACACCTCTAGTAACTGTGTAACATACATACTGTCATGTGAGGTAACACACACCTCTAGTAACTGTGTAACATACATACTGTCATGTGAGGTAGAACACACCTCTAGGACTGTATAACATACATACTGGCATGTGAGGTAAAACACACCTCTAGTAACTGTGTAACATACATACTGTCATGTGAGGTAGAACACACCTCAAGTAACTGTATAACATACATACTGTCATGTGAGGTAACACATACCTCTAGGACTGTATAACATACCTACTGTCATGTGAGGTAGAACACACCTCAAGTAACTGTATAACATACATACTGTCATGTGAGGTAGAACAAACCTCTAGGACTGTATAACATACATACTGTCATGTGAGGTAACACACACCTCTAGGACTGTATAACATACATACTGTCATGTGAGGTAACACACACCTCTAGGACTGTATAACATACATACTGTCATGTGAGGTAACACACACCTCTAGTAACTGTATAACATACATACTGTCATATGAGGTAACACACACCTCTAGTAACTGTATAACATACATACTGTCATATGAGGTAACACACACCTCTAGGACTGTATAACATACACACTGTCATATGAGGTAACACACACCTCTAGTAACTGTATAACATACACACTGTCATATGAGGTAACACACACCTCTAGGACTGTATAACATACATATTGTCATGTGAGGTAACACACACCTCTAGGGCTGTATAACATACATATTGTCATGTGAGGTAACACACACCTCTAGTAACTGTATAACATACATACTGTCATGTGAGACAGAACACACCTCTAGTAACTGTATAACATACATACTGTCATGTGAGGTAACACACACCTCTAGTAACTGTATAACATACATACTGTCATGTGAGGTAACACACACCTCTAGGACTGTATAACATACATATTGTCATGTGAGGTAACACACACCTCTAGTAACTGTATAACATACATACTGTCATGTGAGACAGAACACACCTCTAGTAACTGTATAACATACATACTGTCATGTGAGGTAACACACACCTCTAGGACTGTATAACATACATACTGTCATGTGAGGTAACACACACCTCTAGGACTGTATAACATACATACTGTCATGTGAGGTAACACATACCTCTAGGACTGTATAACATACATACTGTCATGTGAGGTAACACACACCTCTAGGACTGTATAACATACATACTGTCATGTGAGGTAACACACACCTCTAGGACTGTATAACATACATACTGTCATGTGAGGTAACACACACCTCTAGGACTGTATAACATACATACTGTCATGTGAGGTAACACACACCTCTAGGACTGTATAACATACATACTGTCATGTGAGGTAACACACACCTCTAGGACTGTATAACATACATACTGTCATGTGAGGTAACACACACCTCTAGGACTGTATAACATACATACTGTCATGTGAGACAGAACACACCTCTAGTAACTGTATAACATACATACTGTCATGTGAGACAGAACACACCTCTAGTAACTGTATAACATACATACTGTCATGTGAGACAGAACACACCTCTAGGACTGTATAACATACATACTGTCATGTGAGACAGAACACACCTCTAGTAACTGTATAACATACATACTGTCATGTGAGGTAACACACACCTCTAGGACTGTATAACATACATACTGTCATGTGAGGTAAAACACACCTCTAGGACTGTATAACATACATACTGTCATGTGAGGTAACACACCTCTAGGACTGTATAACATACATACTGTCATGTGAGGTAACACACACCTCTAGGACTGTATAACATACATACTGTCATGTGAGGTAACACACACCTCTAGGACTGTATAACATACATACTGTCATGTGAGGTAAAACACACCTCTAGGACTGTATAACATAAATACTGTCATGTGAGGTAGAACAAACCCCTAGGACTGTATAACATACATACTGTCATGTGAGGTAGAACAAACCTCTAGTAACTGTATAACATACATACTGTCATGTGAGGTAAAACACACCTCTAGGACTGTATAACATAAATACTGTCATGTGAGGTAGAACAAACCCCTAGGACTGTATAACATACATACTGTCATGTGAGGTAGAACAAACCTCTAGTAACTGTATAACATACATACTGTCATGTGAGGTAAAACACACCTCTAGGACTGTATAACATACATACTGTCATGTGAGGTAACACACACCTCTAGGACTGTTACACACCTCTAGGACTGTATAACATACATACTGTCAAGTGAGGTAGAACAAACCCCTAGGACTGTATAACATACATACTGTCATGTGAGGTAGAACAAACCTCTAGTAACTGTATAACATACATACTGTCATGTGAGGTAAAACACACCTCTAGTAACTGTATAACATACATACTGTCATGTGAGGTAGAACAAACCTCTAGTAACTGTATAACATACATACTGTCATGTGAGGTAAAACACACCTCTAGTAACTGTATAACATACATACTGTCATGTGAGGTAAACACACCTCTAGTAACTGTATAACATACATACTGTCATGTGAGGTAGAACAAACCTCTAGTAACTGTATAACATACATACTGTCATGTGAGGTAAAACACACCTCTAGTAACTGTATAACATACATACTGTCATGTGAGGTAGAACAAACCTCTAGTAACTGTATAACATACATACTGTCATGTGAGGTAAAACACACTTCTAGTAACTGTATAACATACATACTGTCATGTGAGGTAGAACAAACCTCTAGTAACTGTATAACATACATACTGTCATGTGAGGTAAAACAAACCTCTAGTAACTGTATAACATACATACTGTCATGTGAGGTAGAACACACCTCTAGTAACTGTATAACATACATACTGTCATATGAGGTAACACACACCTCTAGTAACTGTATAACATACATACTGTCATGTGAGGTAGAACACACCTATAGGACTGTATAACATACATACTGTCATGTGAGGTAAAACACACCTCAAGTAACTGTATAACATACATACTGTCATATGAGGTAGAACACACCTCTAGTAACTGTATAACATACATACTGTCATGTGAGGTAACACACACCTCTAGTAACTGTATAACATACATACTGTCATGTGAGGTAAAACACACCTCAAGTAACTGTATAACATACATACTGTCATGTGAGGTAGAACAAACCTCTAGTAACTGTATAACATACATACTGTCATGTGAGGTAAAACACACCTCAAGTAACTGTATAACATACATACTGTCATGTGAGATAGAACAAACCTCTAGTAACTGTATAACATACATACTGTCATGTGAGGTAAAACACACCTCTAGTAACTGTATAACATACATACTGTCATGTGAGGTAGAACACACCTCTAGTAACTGTATAACATGCATACTGTCATGTGAGGTAGAACACACCTCTAGTAACTGTATAACATACATACTGTCATGTGAGGTAGAACAAACCTCTAGTAACTGTATAACATACATACTGTCATGTGAGGTAGAACAAACCCCTAGTAACTGTATAACATACATACTGTCATGTGAGGTAGAACAAACCCCTAGGACTGTATAACATACATACTGTCATGTGAGGTAGAACAAACCTCTAGTAACTGTATAACATACATACTGTCATGTGAGATAGAACAAACCTCTAGTAACTGTATAACATACATACTGTCATGTGAGGTAAAACACACCTCTAGTAACTGTATAACATACATACTGTCATGTGAGGTAGAACACACCTCTAGTAACTGTATAACATGCATACTGTCATGTGAGGTAAAACACACCTCTAGTAACTGTATAACATACATACTGTCATGTGAGGTAGAACAAACCTCTAGTAACTGTATAACATACATACTGTCATGTGAGGTAGAACAAACCCCTAGGACTGTATAACATACATACTGTCATGTGAGGTAGAACAAACCCCTAGGACTGTATAACATACATACTGTCATGTGAGGTAGAACAAACCCCTAGGACTGTATAACATACATACTGTCATGTGAGGTAGAACAAACCTCTAGTAACTGTATAACATACATACTGTCATGTGAGGTAGAACACACCTCTAGGACTGTATAACATACATACTGTCATGTGAGGTAGAACAAACCTCTAGTAACTGTATAACATACATACTGTCATGTGAGGTAAACACACCTCTAGTAACTGTATAACATACATACTGTCATGTGAGGTAGAACAAACCTCTAGTAACTGTATAACATACATACTGTCATGTGAGGTAGAACAAACCTCTAGTAACTGTATAACATACATACTGTCATGTGAGGTAGAACAAACCTCTAGTAACTGTATAACATACATACTGTCATGTAAGGTAAAACACACCTCTAGGACTGTATAACATACATACTGTCATGTGAGGTAGAACAAACCTCTAGTAACTGTATAACATACATACTGTCATGTAAGGTAAAACACACCTCTAGGACTGTATAACATACATACTGTCATGTGAGGTAGAACAAACCTCTAGTAACTGTATAACATACATACTGTCATGTGAGGTAGAACAAACCTCTAGTAACTGTATAACATACATACTGTCATGTGAGGTAGAACAAACCTCTAGTAACTGTACAACATACATACTGTCATGTAAGGTAAAACACACCTCTAGGACTGTATAACATACATACTGTCATGTAAGGTAAAACACACCTCTAGTAACTGTATAACATACATACTGTCATGTGAGGTAAAACACACCTCTAGGACTATATAACATACATACTGTCATGTGAGGTAAAACACACTTCTAGGACTGTATAACATACATACTGTCATGTAAGGTAAAACACACCTCTAGGACTATATAACATACATACTGTCATGTGAGGTAAAACACACCTCTAGGACTATATAACATACATACTGTCATGTGAGGTAAAACACACCTCTAGGACTATATAACATACATACTGTCATGTGAGGTAAAACACACCTCTAGGACTGTATAACATACATACTGTCATGTGAGGTAGAACAAACCTCTAGGACTGTATAACATACATACTGTCATGTGAGGTAAAACAAACCTCTAGCAACTGAATAACATACATACTGTCATGTGAGGTAACACACACCTCTAGGACTGTATAACATACATACTGTCATGTGAGGTAGAACAAACCTCTAGGACTGTATAACATACATACTGTCATGTGAGGTAAAACAAACCTCTAGGACTGTATTACGTACATAATGTCATGTGAGGTAGAACAAACCTCTAGTAACTGTATAACATACATACTGTCATGTGAGGTAACACACACCTCTAGTAACTGTATAACATACATACTGTCATGTGAGGTAGAACAAACCTCTAGTAACTGTATAACATACATACTGTCATGTGAGGTAGAACAAACCTCTAGTAACTGTATAACATACATACTGTCATGTGAGGTAGAACACACCTCTAGGACTGTATAACATACATACTGTCATGTGAGGTAGAACAAACCTCTAGTAACTGTATAACATACATACTGTCATGTGAGGTAGAACACACCTCTAGGACTGTATAACATACATACTGTCATGTGAGGTAACACACACCTCTAGGACTGTATAACATACATACTGTCATGTGAGGTAAAACACACCTCTAGTAACTGTATAACATACATACTGTCATGTGAGGTAGAACAAACCTCTAGTAACTGTATAACATACATACTGTCATGTGAGGTAAAACAAACCTCTAGTAACTGTATAACATACATACTGTCATGTGAGGTAGAACACACCTCTAGTAACTGTATAACATACATACTGTCATATGAGGTAACACACACCTCTAGTAACTGTATAACATACATACTGTCATGTGAGGTAGAACACACCTATAGGACTGTATAACATACATACTGTCATGTGAGGTAAAACACACCTCAAGTAACTGTATAACATACATACTGTCATATGAGGTAGAACACACCTCTAGTAACTGTATAACATACATACTGTCATGTGAGGTAACACACACCTCTAGTAACTGTATAACATACATACTGTCATGTGAGGTAACACACACCTCTAGTAACTGTATAACATACATACTGTCATGTGAGGTAACACACACCTCTAGGACTGTATAACATACATACTGTCATGTGAGGTAGAACACACCTCTAGTAACTGTATAACATACATACTGTCATGTGAGGTAAAACACACCTCAAGTAACTGTATAACATAAATACTGTCATATGAGGTAGAACAAACCTCTAGTAACTGTATAACATACATACTGTCATGTGAGGTAAAACAAACCTCTAGTAACTGTATAACATACATACTGTCATGTGAGGTAGAACAAACCTCTAGGACTGTATAACATACATACTGTCATGTGAGGTAGAACAAACATCTAGTAACTGTATAACATACATACTGTCATGTGAGGTAAAACACACCTCAAGTAACTGTATAACATACCTACTGTCATGTGAGGTAACACACACCTCTAGGACTGTATAACATACATACTGTCATATGAGGTAGAACACACCTCTAGTAACTGTATAACATACATACTGTCATGTGAGGTAGAACAAACCTCTAGTAACTGTATAACATACATACTGTCATGTGAGGTAGAACACACCTCTAGTAACTGTATAACATGCATACTGTCATGTGAGGTAGAACAAACCTCTAGTAACTGTATAACATACATACTGTCATGTGAGGTAGAACAAACCCCTAGGACTGTATAACATACATACTGTCATGTGAGGTAGAACAAACCTCTAGTAACTGTATAACATACATACTGTCATGTGAGGTAAAACACACCTCTAGTAACTGTACAACATACATACTGTCATGTAAGGTAAAACACACCTCTAGGACTGTATAACATACATACTGTCATGTAAGGTAAAACACACCTCTAGTAACTGTATAACATACATACTGTCATGTGAGGTAAAACACACCTCTAGGACTATATAACATACATACTGTCATGTGAGGTAAAACACACTTCTAGGACTGTATAACATACATACTGTCATGTAAGGTAAAACACACCTCTAGGACTATATAACATACATACTGTCATGTGAGGTAAAACACACCTCTAGGACTGTATAACATACATACTGTCATGTGGGTAAAACACACCTCTAGGACTATATAACATACATACTGTCATGTGAGGTAAAACACACCTCTAGGACTGTATAACATACATACTGTCATGTGAGGTAGAACAAACCTCTAGGACTGTATAACATACATACTGTCATGTGAGGTAGAACAAACCTCTAGTAACTGTATAACATACATACTGTCATGTGAGGTAGAACAAACCTTTAGTAACTGTATAACATACATACTGTCATGTGAGGTAGAACAAACCTCTAGTAACTGTATAACATACATACTGTCATGTGAGGTAGAACACACCTCTAGGACTGTATAACATACATACTGTCATGTGAGGTAACACACACCTCTAGGACTGTATAACATACATACTGTCATGTAAGGTAGAACAAACCTCTAGTAACTGTATAACATACATACTGTCATGTGAGGTAGAACACACCTCTAGGACTGTATAACATACATACTGTCATGTGAGGTAGAACAAACCTCTAGTAACTGTATAACATACATACTGTCATGTGAGGTAGAACACACCTCTAGGACTGTATAACATACATACTGTCATGTGAGGTAGAACAAACCACTAGTAACTGTATAACATACATACTGTCATGTGAGGTAGAACACACCTCTAGGACTGTATAACATACATACTGTCATGTGAGGTAGAACAAACCTGTAGTAACTGTATAACATACATACTGTCATGTGAGGTAGAACACACCTCTAGTAACTGTATAACATACATACTGTCATGTGAGGTAGAACACACCTCTAGGACTGTATAACATACATACTGTCATGTGAGGTAGAACACACCTCTAGGACTGTATAACATACATACTGTCATGTGAGGTAGAACACACCTCTAGGACTGTATAACATACATACGGTCATGTGAGGTAGAACAAACCTCTAGTAACTGTATAACATACATACTGTCATGTGAGGTAGAACACACCTCTAGGACTGTATAACATACATACTGTCATGTGAGGTAGAACACACCTCTAGGACTGTATAACATACATACGGTCATGTGAGGTAGAACAAACCCCTAGGACTGTATAACATACATACTGTCATGTGAGGTAAAACACACCTCTAGGACTGTATAACATACATACTGTCATGTGAGGTAGAGCAAACCTCTAGTAACTGTATAACATACATACTGTCATGTGAGGTAGAACACACCTCTAGTAACTGTATAACATACATACTGTCATGTGAGGTAAAACAAACCTCTAGTAACTGTATAACATACATACTGTCATGTGAGGTAGAACACACCTCTAGTAACTGTATAACATACATACTGTCATGTGAGGTAGAACAAACCTCTAGGACTGTATAACATACATACTGTCATGTGAGGTAGAACACACCTCTAGTAACTGTATAACATACATACTGTCATGTGAGGTAGAACAAACCTCTAGGACTGTATAACATACATACTGTCATGTGAGGTAGAACAAACCTCTAGTAACTGTATAACATACATACTGTCATGTGAGGTAACACACACCTCTAGGACTGTATAACATACATACTGTCATGTGAGGTAGAACACACCTCTAGGACTGTATAACATACATACTGTCATGTGAGGTAACACACACCTCTAGTAACTGTATAACATACATACTGTCATATGAGGTAACACACACCTCTAGTAACTGTATAACATACATACTGTCATGTGAGGTAACACACCACCTCTAGTAACTGTATAACATACATACTGTCATATGAGGTAACACACACCTCTAGTAACTGTATAACATACATACTGTCATGTGAGGTAAAACACACCTCTAGGACTGTATAACATACCTACTGTCATGTGAGGTAACACACACCTCTAGTAACTGTATAACATACATACTGTCATGTGAGGTAACACACACCTCTAGGACTGTATAACATACATACTGTCATGTGAGGTAGAACAAACCTCTAGGACTGTATAACATACATACTGTCATGTGAGGTAACACACACCTCTAGGGCTGTATAACATACATACTGTCATGTGAGGTAAAACAAACCTCTAGTAACTGTATAACATACATACTGTCATGTGAGACAGAACACACCTCTAGTAACTGTATAACATACATACTGTCATGTGAGGTAAAACAAACCTCTAGTAACTGTATAACATACATACTGTCATGTGAGGTAAAACAAACCTCTAGTAACTGTATAACATACATACTGTCATGTGAGGTAAAACAAACCTCTAGTAACTGTATAACATACATACTGTCATGTGAGGTAAAACAAACCTCCAGTAACTGTATAACATACATACTGTCATGTGAGGTAAAACAAACCTCTAGTAACTGTATAACATACATACTGTCATGTGAGACAGAACACACCTCTAGTAACTGTATAACATACATACTGTCATGTGAGGTAAAACAAACCTCTAGTAACTGTATAACATACATACTGTCATGTGAGGTAAAACAAACCTCTAGTAACTGTATAACATACATACTGTCATGTGAGGTAGAACACACCTCTAGGACTGTATAACATACATACTGTCATGTGAGGTAAAACACACCTCTAGGACTGTATAACATACCTACTGTCATGTGAGGTAACACACACCTCTAGGACTGTATAACATACATACTGTCATGTGAGGTAGAACAAACCTCTAGTAACTGTATAACATACATACTGTCATGTGAGGTAGAACAAACCCTAGGACTGTATAACATACATACTGTCATGTGAGGTAGAACAAACCTCTAGTAACTGTATAACATACATACTGTCATGTGAGGTAAAACACACCTCTAGTAACTGTATAACATACATACTGTCATGTGAGGTAGAACAAACCTCTAGTAACTGTACAACATACATACTGTCATGTAAGGTAAAACACACCTCTAGGACTGTATAACATACATACTGTCATGTAAGGTAAAACACACCTCTAGTAACTGTATAACATACATACTGTCATGTGAGGTAAAACACACCTCTAGGACTATATAACATACATACTGTCATGTGAGGTAAAACACACTTCTAGGACTGTATAACATACATACTGTCATGTAAGGTAAAACACACCTCTAGGACTATATAACATACATACTGTCATGTGAGGTAAAACACACCTCTAGGACTGTATAACATACATACTGTCATGTGAGGTAAAACAAACCTCTAGTAACTGTATAACATACATACTGTCATGTGAGGTAAAACAAACCTCTAGTAACTGTATAACATACATACTGTCATGTGAGGTAAAACAAACCTCTAGTAACTGTATAACATACATACTGTCATGTGAGGTAAAACAAACCTCCAGTAACTGTATAACATACATACTGTCATGTGAGGTAAAACAAACCTCTAGTAACTGTATAACATACATACTGTCATGTGAGACAGAACACACCTCTAGTAACTGTATAACATACATACTGTCATGTGAGGTAAAACAAACCTCTAGTAACTGTATAACATACATACTGTCATGTGAGGTAAAACAAACCTCTAGTAACTGTATAACATACATACTGTCATGTGAGGTAGAACACACCTCTAGGACTGTATAACATACATACTGTCATGTGAGGTAGAACACACCTCTAGGACTGTATAACATACCTACTGTCATGTGAGGTAACACACACCTCTAGGACTGTATAACATACATACTGTCATGTGAGGTAGAACAAACCTCTAGTAACTGTATAACATACATACTGTCATGTGAGGTAGAACAAACCCCTAGGACTGTATAACATACATACTGTCATGTGAGGTAGAACAAACCTCTAGTAACTGTATAACATACATACTGTCATGTGAGGTAAAACACACCTCTAGTAACTGTATAACATACATACTGTCATGTGAGGTAGAACAAACCTCTAGTAACTGTACAACATACATACTGTCATGTTAGGTAAAACACACCTCTAGGACTGTATAACATACATACTGTCATGTAAGGTAAAACACACCTCTAGTAACTGTATAACATACATACTGTCATGTGAGGTAAAAACACACCTCTAGGACTATATAACATACATACTGTCATGTGAGGTAAAACACACTTCTAGGACTGTATAACATACATACTGTCATGTAAGGTAAAACACACCTCTAGGACTATATAACATACATACTGTCATGTGAGGTAAAACACACCTCTAGGACTGTATAACATACATACTGTCATGTGAGGTAAAACACACCTCTAGGACTGTATAACATACATACTGTCATGTGAGGTAAAACACACCTCTAGGACTGTATAACATACATACTGTCATGTGAGGTAGAACAAACCTCTAGGACTGTATAACATACATACTGTCATGTGAGGTAGAACAAACCTCTAGTAACTGTATAACATACATACTGTCATGTGAGGTAGAACAAACCTCTAGTAACTGTATAACATACATACTGTCATGTGAGGTAGAACAAACCTCTAGTAACTGTATAACATACATACTGTCATGTGAGGTAGAACACACCTCTAGGACTGTATAACATACATACTGTCATGTGAGGTAGAACAAACCTCTAGTAACTGTATAACATACATACTGTCATGTGAGGTAGAACACACCTCTAGGACTGTATAACATACATACTGTCATGTGAGGTAACACACACCTCTAGGACTGTATAACATACATACTGTCATGTGAGGTAGAACAAACCTCTAGTAACTGTATAACATACATACTGTCATGTGAGGTAGAACACACCTCTAGGACTGTATAACATACATACTGTCATGTGAGGTAGAACAAACCTCTAGTAACTGTATAACATACATACTGTCATGTGAGGTAGAACACACCTCTAGGACTGTATAACATACATACTGTCATGTGAGGTAGAACAAACCCCTAGTAACTGTATAACATACATACTGTCATGTGAGGTAGAACACACCTCTAGGACTGTATAAACATACATACTGTCATGTGAGGTAGAACAAACCTGTAGTAACTGTATAACATACATACTGTCATGTGAGGTAGAAACACACCTCTAGTAACTGTATAACATACATACTGTCATGTGAGGTAGAAACACACCTCTAGGACTGTATAACATACATACTGTCATGTGAGGTAGAACACACCTCTAGGACTGTATAACATACATACTGTCATGTGAGGTAGAACACACCTCTAGGACTGTATAACATACATACGGTCATGTGAGGTAGAACAAACCTCTAGTAACTGTATAACATACATACTGTCATGTGAGGTAGAACACACCTCTAGGACTGTATAACATACATACTGTCATGTGAGGTAGAACAAACCTCTAGTAACTGTATAACATACATACTGTCATGTGAGGTAAAACAAACCTCTAGTACTGTATAACATACATACTGTCATGTGAGGTAAAACAAACCTCTAGTAACTGTATAACATACATACTGTCATGTGAGGTAAAACAAACCTCCAGTAACTGTATAACATACATACTGTCATGTGAGGTAAAACAACCTCTAGTAACTGTATAACATACATACTGTCATGTGAGACAGAACACACCTCTAGTAACTGTATAACATACATACTGTCATGTGAGGTAAAACAAACCTCTAGTAACTGTATAACATACATACTGTCATGTGAGGTAAAACAAACCTCTAGTAACTGTATAACATACATACTGTCATGTGAGGTAGAACACACCTCTAGGACTGTATAACATACATACTGTCATGTGAGGTAAAACACACCTCTAGGACTGTATAACATACCTACTGTCATGTGAGGTAACACACACCTCTAGGACTGTATAACATACATACTGTCATGTGAGGTAGAACAAACCTCTAGTAACTGTATAACATACATACTGTCATGTGAGGTAGAACAAACCCCTAGGACTGTATAACATACATACTGTCATGTGAGGTAGAACAAACCTCTAGTAACTGTATAACATACTACTGTCATGTGAGGTAAAACACACCTCTAGTAACTGTATAACATACATACTGTCATGTGAGGTAGAACAAACCTCTAGTAACTGTACAACATACATACTGTCATGTAAGGTAAAACACACCTCTAGGACTGTATAACATACATACTGTCATGTAAGGTAAAACACACCTCTAGTAACTGTATAACATACATACTGTCATGTGAGGTAAAACACACCTCTAGGACTATATAACATACATACTGTCATGTGAGGTAAAACACACTCTAGGACTGTATAACATACATACTGTCATGTAAGGTAAAACACACCTCTAGGACTATATAACATACATACTGTCATGTGAGGTAAAACACACCTCTAGGACTGTATAACATACATACTGTCATGTGAGGTAAAACACACCTCTAGGACTATATAACATACATACTGTCATGTGAGGTAAAACACACCTCTAGGACTGTATAACATACATACTGTCATGTGAGGTAGAACAAACCTCTAGTAACTGTATAACATACATACTGTCATGTGAGGTAGAACAAACCTCTAGTAACTGTATAACATACATACTGTCATGTGAGGTAGAACAAACCTCTAGTAACTGTATAACATACATACTGTCATGTGAGGTAGAACAAACCTTTAGTAACTGTATAACATACATACTGTCATGTGAGGTAGAACACACCTCTAGGACTGTATAACATACATACTGTCCATGTGAGGTAGAACAAACCTCTAGTAACTGTATAACATACATACTGTCATGTGAGGTAGAACACACCTCTAGGACTGTATAACATACATACTGTCATGTGAGGTAACACACACCTCTAGGACTGTATAACATACATACTGTCATGTGAGGTAGAACAAACCTCTAGTAACTGTATAACATACATACTGTCATGTGAGGTAGAACACACCTCTAGGACTGTATAACATACATACTGTCATGTGAGGTAGAACAAACCTCTAGTAACTGTATAACATACATACTGTCATGTGAGGTAGAACACACCTCTAGGACTGTATAACATACATACTGTCATGTGAGGTAGAACAAACCCCTAGTAACTGTATAACATACATACTGTCATGTGAGGTAGAACACACCTCTAGGACTGTATAACATACATACTGTCATGTGAGGTAGAACAAACCTGTAGTAACTGTATAACATACATACTGTCATGTGAGGTAGAACACACCTCTAGTAACTGTATAACATACATACTGTCATGTGAGGTAAAACACACCTCTAGGACTGTATAACATACATACTGTCATGTGAGGTAGAACACACCTCTAGGACTGTATAACATACATACTGTCATGTGAGGTAGAACACACCTCTAGGACTGTATAACATACATACGGTCATGTGAGGTAGAACAAACCTCTAGTAACTGTATAACATACATACTGTCATGTGAGGTAGAACACACCTCTAGGACTGTATAACATACATACTGTCATGTGAGGTAGAACACACCTCTAGGACTGTATAACATACATACGGTCATGTGAGGTAGAACAAACCCCTAGGACTGTATAACATACATACTGTCATGTGAGGTAAAACACACCTCTAGGACTGTATAACATACATACTGTCATGTGAGGTAGAGCAAACCTCTAGTAACTGTATAACATACATACTGTCATGTGAGGTAGAACACACCTCTAGTAACTGTATAACATACATCTGTCATGTGAGGTAAAAACAAACCTCTAGTAACTGTATAACTACATACTGTCATGTGAGGTAGAACAAACCCCTAGGACTGTATATACATACATACTGTCATGTGAGGTAGAACAAACCTCTAGAACTGTATAACATACATACTGTCATGTGAGGTAGAACACACCTCTAGTAACTGTATAACATACATACTGTCATGTGAGGTAGAACAAACCTCTAGTAACTGTATAACATACATACTGTCATGTGAGGTAGAAACACACCTCTAGTAACTGTATAACATACATACTGTCATGTGAGGTAGAACAAACCTCTAGGACTGTATAACATACATACTGTCATGTGAGGTAGAACACACCTCTAGTAACTGTATAACATACATACTGTCATGTGAGGTAAAACAAACCTCTAGGACTGTATAACATACATACTGTCATGTGAGGTAGAACAAACCTCTAGTAACTGTATAACATACATACTGTCATGTGAGGTAACACACACCTCTAGGACTGTATAACATACATACTGTCATGTGAGGTAGAACACACCTCTAGGACTGTATAACATACATACTGTCATGTGAGGTAACACACACCTCTAGTAACTGTATAACATACATACTGTCATATGAGGTAACACACACCTCTAGTAACTGTATAACATACATACTGTCATGTGAGGTAACACACACCTCTAGTAACTGTATAACATACATACTGTCATATGAGGTAACACACACCTCTAGTAACTGTATAACATACATACTGTCATGTGAGGTAAAACACACCTCTAGGACTGTATAACATACCTACTGTCATGTGAGGTAACACACACCTCTAGTAACTGTATAACATACATACTGTCATGTGAGGTAACACACACCTCTAGGACTGTATAACATACATACTGTCATGTGAGGTAGAACAAACCTCTAGGACTGTATAACATACATACTGTCATGTGAGGTAACACACACCTCTAGGGCTGTATAACATACATACTGTCATGTGAGGTAAAACAAACCTCTAGTAACTGTATAAACATACATACTGTCATGTGAGACAGAACACACCTCTAGTAACTGTATAACATACATACTGTCATGTGAGGTAAAACAAACCTCTAGTAACTGTATAACATACATACTGTCATGTGAGGTAAAACAAACCTCTAGTAACTGTATAACATACATACTGTCATGTGAGGTAAAACAAACCTCTAGTAACTGTATAACATACATACTGTCATGTGAGGTAAAACAAACCTCCAGTAACTGTATAACATACATACTGTCATGTGAGGTAAAACAAACCTCTAGTAACTGTATAACATACATACTGTCATGTGAGACAGAACACACCTCTAGTAACTGTATAACATACATACTGTCATGTGAGGTAAAACAAACCTCTAGTAACTGTATAACATACATACTGTCATGTGAGGTAAAACAAACCTCTAGTAACTGTATAACATACATACTGTCATGTGAGGTAGAACACACCTCTAGGACTGTATAACATACATACTGTCATGTGAGGTAAAACACACCTCTAGGACTGTATAACATACATACTGTCATGTGAGGTAACAACACACCTCTAGACTGTATAACATACATACTGTCATGTGAGGTAGAACAAACCTCTAGTAACTGTATAACATACATACTGTCATGTGAGGTAACACACACCTCTAGGACTGTATAACATACATACTGTCATGTGAGGTAGAACACACCTCTAGGACTGTATAACATACATACTGTCATGTGAGGTAAAACAAACCTCTAGTAACTGTATAACATACATACTGTCATGTGAGGTAGAACACACCTCTAGTAACTGTATAACATACATACTGTCATGTGAGGTAGAACAAACCTCTAGTAACTGTATAACATACATACTGTCATGTGAGGTAAAACACACCTCTAGGACTGTATAACATACATACTGTCATGTGAGGTAGAACAAACCTCTAGTAACTGTATAACATACATACTGTCATGTGAGGTAAAACACACCTCTAGGACTGTATAACATACATACTGTCATGTAAGGTAAAAACACACCTCTAGTAACTGTATAACATACATACTGTCATGTGAGGTAGAACACACCTCTAGGACTGTATAACATACATACTGTCATGTGAGGTAGAGAACACACCTCTAGTAACTGTATAACAACATACTGTCATGTGAGGTAGAACACACCTCTAGTAACTGTATAACATACATACTGTCATGTGAGGTAGAACACACCTCTAGTAACTGTATAACATCCATACTGTCATGTGAGGTAGAACACACCTCTAGTAACTGTATAACATACATACTGTCATGTGAGGTAGAACACACCTCTAGTAACTGTATAACATCCATACTGTCATGCGAGGTAACACACACCTCTAGTAACTGTATAACATACATACTGTCATGTGAGGTAACACACACCTCTAGTAACTGTATAACATACATACTGTCATGTGAGGTAGAACACACCTCTAGTAACTGTATAACATACATACTGTCATGTGAGGGTAGAACAAACCCTCTAGTAACTGTATAACATACATACTGTCATGTAAGGTAAAACACACCTCTAGTAACTGTATAACATACATACTGTCATGTGAGGTAAAAACACACCTCCTAGTAACTGTATAACATACATACTGTCATGTGAGGTAACACACACCTCTAGTAACTGTATAACATACATACTGTCATGCGAGGTAACACACACCTCTAGTAACTGTATAACATACATACTGTCATATGAGGTGACACACACCTCTAGTAACTGTATAACATACATACTGTCATGTGAGGTAACACACACCTCTAGTAACTGTATAACATACATACTGTCATGTGAGGTAACACACACCTCTAGGACTGTATAACATACATAACTGTCATGTGAGGTAACACACACCTCTAGTAACTGATAACATACATATTGTCATGTGAGGTAACACACACCTCTAGTACTGTATAACATGCATACTGTCATGTGAGGTAGAACACACCTCTAGTAACTGTATAACATACATACTGTCATGTGAGGTAACACACACCTCTAGTAACTGTATAACATACATACTGTCATGTGAGGTAAAACACACCTCTAGTAACTGTATAACATACATACTGTCATGTGAGGTAGAACACACCTCTAGGACTGTATAACATACATACTGTCATGTGAGGTAACACACACCTCTAGGACTGTATAACATACATACTGTCATGTGAGGTAACACACACCTCTAGTAACTGTATAACATACATACTGTCATGTGAGGTAGAACACACCTCTAGGACTGTATAACATACATACTGTCATGTGAGACAGAACACACCTCTAGGACTGTATAATATACATACTGTCATGTGAGGTAGAAACACACCTCTAGGACTGTATATACTACATACTGTCATGTGAGGTAACACACACCTCTAGGACTGTATAACATCATACTGTCATGTGAGGTAACACACACCTCTAGGGCTGTATAACATACATACTGTCATGTGAGGTAACACACACCTCTAGGACTGTATAACATACATACTGTCATGTGAGGTAACACACACCTCTAGTAACTGTATAACATACATACTGTCATGTGAGGTAGAACAAACCTCTAGGACTGTATAATATACATACTGTCATGTGAGGTAGAACACACCTCTAGGACTGTATAACATACATACTGTCATGTGAGGTAACACACACCTCTAGTAACTGTATAACATACATACTGTCATGTGAGGTAGAACAAACCTCTAGTAACTGTATAACATACATACTGTCATGTAAGGTAGAACAAACCTCTAGTAACTGTATAACATACATACTGTCATGTGAGGTAGAACACACCTCTAGGACTGTATAACATACATACTGTCATGTGAGGTAACACACACCTCTAGTAACTGTATAACATACATACTGTCATGTGAGGTAGAACAAACCTCTAGTAACTGTATAACATACATACTGTCATGTGAGGTAACACACACCTCTAGTAACTGTATAACATACATACTGTCATGTGAGGTAGAACAAACCTCTAGTAACTGTATAACATACATACTGTCATGTGAGGTAGAACAAACCTCTAGTAACTGTATAACATACATACTGTCATGTGAGGTAGAACAAACCTCTAGTAACTGTATAACATACATACTGTCATGTGAGGTAGAACACACCTCTAGGACTGTATAACATACATACTGTCATGTGAGGTAGAAACACAACCTCTAGTAACTGTATAACATACATACTGTCATGTGAGGTAACACACACCTCTAGTAACTGTATAACATACATACTGTCATGTGAGGTAAAACAAACCTCTAGTAACTGTATAACATACATACTGTCATGTGAGGTAACACACACCTCTAGTAACTGTATAACATACATACTGTCATGTGAGGTAACACACACCTCTAGTAACTGTATAACATACATACTGTCATGTGAGGTAACACACACCTCTAGGACTGTATAACATACATACTGTCATGTGAGGTAACACACACCTCTAGTAACTGTATAACATACATACTGTCATGTGAGGTAGAACAAACCTCTAGTAACTGTATAACATACATACTGTCATGTGAGGTAGAACACACCTCTAGGACTGTATAACATACATACTGTCATGTGAGGTAGAACACACCTCTAGTAACTGTATAACATACATACTGTCATGTGAGGTAGAACAAACCTCTAGGGCTGTATAACATACATACTGTCATGTGAGGTAACACACACCTCTAGTAACTGTATAACATACATACTGTCATGTGAGGTAGAACACACCTCTAGTAACTGTATAACATACATACTGTCATGTGAGGTAGAACACACCTCTAGTAACTGTATAACATACATAGTGTCATGTGAGGTAACACACACCTCTAGTAACTGTATAACATACATACTGTCATGTGAGGTAGAACAAACCTCTAGTAACTGTATAACATACATACTGTCATGTGAGGTAGAACAAACCTCTAGTAACTGTATAACATACATACTGTCATGTGAGGTAGAACACACCTCTAGGACTGTATAACATACATACTGTCATGTGAGGTAGAACACACCTCTAGTAACTGTATAACATACATACTGTCATGTGAGGTAGAACAAACCTCTAGGACTGTATAACATACATACTGTCATGTGAGGTAACACACACCTCTAGGACTGTATAACATGCATACTGTCATGTGAGGTAACACACACCTCTAGTAACTGTATAACATACATACTGTCATGTGAGGTAACACACACCTCTAGGACTGTATAACATACATACTGTCATGTGAGGTAGAACACACCTCTAGGACTGTATAACATACATACTGTCATGTGAGGTAACACACACCTCTAGGACTGTATAACATACATACTGTCATGTGAGGTAGAACACACCTCTAGGACTGTATAACATACATACTGTCATGTGAGGTAGAACAAACCTCTAGTAACTGTATAACATACATACTGTCATGTGAGACAGAACACACCTCTAGTAACTGTATAACATACATACTGTCATGTGAGGTAGAACAAACCTCTAGTAACTGTATAACATACATACTGTCATGTGAGGTAAAACAAACCTCTAGGACTGTATTACGTACATAATGTCATGTGAGGTAGAACAAACCTCTAGTAACTGTATAACATACATACTGTCATGTGAGGTAGAACAAACCTCTAGTAACTGTATAACATACATACTGTCATGTGAGACAGAACACACCTCTAGTAACTGTATAACATACATACTGTCATGTGAGGTAGAACAAACCTCTAGTAACTGTATAACATACATACTGTCATGTGAGGTAAAACAAACCTCTAGGACTGTATTACGTACATAATGTCATGTGAGGTAGAACAAACCTCTAGTAACTGTATAACATACATACTGTCATGTGAGGTAGAACAAACCTCTAGTAACTGTATAACATACATACTGTCATGTGAGGTAACACACACCTCTAGTAACTGTATAACATACATACTGTCATGTGAGGTAGAACAAACCTCTAGTAACTGTATAACATACATACTGTCATGTGAGGTAGAACAAACCTCTAGTAACTGTATAACATACATACTGTCATGTGAGGTAGAACACACCTCTAGGACTGTATAACATACATACTGTCATGTGAGGTAGAACAAACCTCTAGTAACTGTATAACATACATACTGTCATGTGAGGTAGAACACACCTCTAGGACTGTATAACATACATACTGTCATGTGAGGTAACACACACCTCTAGGACTGTATAACATGCATACTGTCATGTGAGGTAACACACACCTCTAGTAACTGTATAACATACATACTGTCATGTGAGGTAACACACACCTCTAGGACTGTATAACATACATACTGTCATGTGAGGTAACACACACCTCTAGGACTGTATAACATACATACTGTCATGTGAGGTAACACACACCTCTAGGACTGTATAACATACATACTGTCATGTGAGGTAGAACACACCTCTAGGACTGTATAACATACATACTGTCATGTGAGGTAACACACACCTCTAGTAACTGTATAACATACATACTGTCATGTGAGGTAGAACAAACCTCTAGTAACTGTATAACATACATACTGTCATGTGAGGTAGAACAAACCTCTAGTAACTGTATAACATACATACTGTCATGTGAGGTAGAACACACCTCTAGGACTGTATAACATACATACTGTCATGTGAGGTAGAACACACCTCTAGTAACTGTATAACATACATACTGTCATGTGAGGTAGAACAAACCTCTAGGACTGTATAACATACATACTGTCATGTGAGGTAACACACACCTCTAGGACTGTATAACATGCATACTGTCATGTGAGGTAACACACACCTCTAGTAACTGTATAACATACATACTGTCATGTGAGGTAACACACACCTCTAGGACTGTATAACATACATACTGTCATGTGAGGTAACACACACCTCTAGTAACTGTATAACATACATACTGTCATGTGAGGTAACACACACCTCTAGTAACTGTATAACATACATACTGTCATGTGAGGTAAAACACACCTCTAGGACTATATAACATACATACTGTCATGTGAGGTAGAACACACCTCTAGGACTGTATAACATACATACTGTCATGTGAGGTAACACACACCTCTAGGACTGTATAACATACATACTGTCATGTGAGGTAGAACACACCTCTAGGACTGTATAACATACATACTGTCATGTGAGGTAACACACACCTCTAGGACTGTATAACATACATACTGTCATGTGAGGTAAAACACACCTCTAGGACTGTATAACATACATACTGTCATGTGAGGTAGAACACACCTCTAGGACTGTATAACATACATACTGTCATGTGAGGTAACACACACCTCTAGGACTGTATAACATACATACTGTCATGTGAGGTAGAACACACCTCTAGTAACTGTATAACATACATACTGTCATGTGAGGTAACACACACCTCTAGGACTGTATAACATACATACTGTCATGTGAGGTAGAACACACCTCTAGGACTGTATAACATACATACTGTCATGTGAGGTAAAACACACCTCTAGTAACTGTATAACATACATACTGTCATGTGAGGTAAAACACACCTCTAGTAACTGTATAACATACATACTGTCATGTGAGGTAGAACACACCTCTAGGACTGTATAACATACATACTGTCATATGAGGTAACACACACCTCTAGTAACTGTATAACATACATACTATCATGTGAGGTAACACACACCTCTAGGACTGTATAACATACATACTGTCATGTGAGACAGAACACACCTCTAGGACTGTATAATATACATACTGTCATGTGAGGTAGAACACACCTCTAGGACTGTATAACATACATACTGTCATGTGAGGTAGAACACACCTCTAGGACTGTATAACATACATACTGTCATGTGAGACAGAACACACCTCTAGGACTGTATAATATACATACTGTCATGTGAGGTAGAACACACCTCTAGGACTGTATAACATACATACTGTCATGTGAGGTAGAACACACCTCTAGTAACTGTATAACATACATACTGTCATGTGAGGTAGAACAAACCTCTAGTAACTGTATAACATACATACTGTCATGTGAGGTAGAACACACCTCTAGGACTGTATAACATACATACTGTCATGTGAGGTAACACACACCTCTAGTAACTGTATAACATGCATACTGTCATGTGAGGTAACACACACCTCTAGTAACTGTATAACATACATACTGTCATGTGAGGTAGAACAAACCTCTAGTAACTGTATAACATACATACTGTCATGTAAGGTAAAACACACCTCTAGTAACTGTATAACATACATACTGTCATGTGAGGTAGAACAAACCTCTAGTAACTGTATAACATACATACTGTCATGTAAGGTAAAACACACCTCTAGTAACTGTATAACATACATACTGTCATGTGAGGTAGAACAAACCTCTAGTAACTGTATAACATACATACTGTCATGTGAGGTAACACACACCTCTAGGACTGTATAACATACATACTGTCATGTAAGGTAAAACACACCTCTAGGACTGTATAACATACATACTGTCATGCTGAAGGGCAGTATAACCCTCTCGGACTATATAACATACATACTGTCATGTGATGTAACACACACCTCTAGTAAGTAACTGTATAACATACATACTGTCATGTGAGGTAAAACACACCTCTAGGACTGTATAACATACATACTGTCATGTGAGGTAACACACACCTCTAGGACTGTATAACATACATACTGTCATGTGAGGTAGAACACACCTCTAGGACTGTATAACATACATACTGTCATGTGAGGTAAAACACACCTCTAGGACTGTATAACATACATACTGTCATGTGAGGTAAAACACACCTCTAGGACTGTATAACATACATACTGTCATGTGAGGTAGAACACACCTCTAGGACTGTATAACATACATACTGTCATGTGAGGTAACACACACCTCTAGGACTGTATAACATACATACTGTCATGTGAGGTAGAACACACCTCTAGTAACTGTATAACATACATACTGTCATGTGAGGTAACACACACCTCTAGGACTGTATAACATACATACTGTCATGTGAGGTAGAACACACCTCTAGGACTGTATAACATACATACTGTCATGTGAGGTAAAACACACCTCTAGTAACTGTATAACATACATACTGTCATGTGAGGTAAAACACACCTCTAGTAACTGTATAACATACATACTGTCATGTGAGGTAGAACACACCTCTAGGACTGTATAACATACATACTGTCATGTGAGGTAACACACACCTCTAGTAACTGTATAACATACATACTGTCATGTGAGGTAACACACACCTCTAGGACTGTATAACATACATACTGTCTTGTGAGACAGAACACACCTCTAGGACTGTATAATATACATACTGTCATGTGAGGTAGAACACACCTCTAGGACTGTATAACATACATACTGTCATGTGAGGTAGAACACACCTCTAGGACTGTATAACATACATACTGTCATGTGAGACAGAACACACCTCTAGGACTGTATAATATACATACTGTCATGTGAGGTAGAACACACCTCTAGGACTGTATAACATACATACTGTCATGTGAGGTAGAACACACCTCTAGTAACTGTATAACATACATACTGTCATGTGAGGTAGAACAAACCTCTAGTAACTGTATAACATACATACTGTCATGTGAGATAGAACAAACCTCTAGTAACTGTATAACATACATACTGTCATGTGAGGTAGAACAAACCTCTAGTAACTGTATAACATACATACTGTCATGTGAGGTAGAACAAACCTCTAGGACTGTATAACATACATACTGTCATGTGAGGTAACACACACCTCTAGGACTGTATAACATGCATACTGTCATGTGAGGTAACACACACCTCTAGTAACTGTATAACATACATACTGTCATGTGAGGTAGAACAAACCTCTAGTAACTGTATAACATACATACTGTCATGTAAGGTAAAACACACCTCTAGTAACTGTATAACATACATACTGTCATGTGAGGTAGAACAAACCTCTAGTAACTGTATAACATACATACTGTCATGTAAGGTAAAACACACCTCTAGTAACTGTATAACATACATACTGTCATGTGAGGTAGAACAAACCTCTAGTAACTGTATAACATACATACTGTCATGTGAGGTAACACACACCTCTAGGACTGTATAACATACATACTGTCATGTAAGGTAAAACACACCTCTAGGACTGTATAACATACATACTGTCATGCTGAAGGGCAGTATAACCCTCTCGGACTATATAACATACATACTGTCATGTGATGTAACACACACCTCTAGTAAGTAACTGTATAACATACATACTGTCATGTGAGGTAAAACACACCTCTAGGACTGTATAACATACATACTGTCATGTGAGGTAACACACACCTCTAGTAACTGTATAACATACATACTGTCATGTGAGGTAGAACACACCTCTAGGGCTGTATAACATACATACTGTCATGTGAGGTAACACACACCTCTAGGACTGTATAACATACATACTGTCATGTGAGGTAACACACACCTCTAGTAACTGTATAACATACATACTGTCATGTGAGGTAACACACACCTCTAGGACTGTATAACATACATACTGTCATGTGAGGTAAAACACACCTCTAGGGCTGTATAACATACATACTGTCATGTGAGGTAACACACACCTCTAGGACTGTATAACATACATACTGTCATGCTGAAGGGCAGTATAACCCTCTCGGACTATATAACATACATACTGTCATGTGAGGTAACACACACCTCTAGTAAGTAACTGTATAACATACATACTGTCATGTGAGGTAAAACACACCTCTAGGACTGTATAACATACATACTGTCATGTGAGGTAACACACACCTCTAGTAACTGTATAACATACATACTGTCATGTGAGGTAACACACACCTCTAGTAACTGTATAACATACATACTGTCATGTGAGGTAACACACACCTCTAGTAACTGTATAACATACATACTGTCATGTGAGGTAGAACACACCTCTAGGGCTGTATAACATACATACTGTCATGTGAGGTAACACACACCTCTAGTAACTGTATAACATACATACTGTCATGTGAGGTAACACACACCTCTAGTAACTGTATAACATACATACTGTCATGTGAGGTAACACACACCTCTAGTAACTGTATAACATACATACTGTCATGTGAGGTAGAACACACCTCTAGGGCTGTATAACATACATACTGTCATGTGAGGTAACACACACCTCTAGGACTGTATAACATACATACTGTCATGTGAGGTAGAACACACCTCTAGGGCTGTATAACATACATACTGTCATGCTGAAGGGCAGTATAACCCTCTCGGACTATATAACATACATAGTGTCATGTGAGGTAAAACACACCTCTAGGACTGTATAACATACATACTGTCATGTGAGGTAACACACACCTCTAGTAACTGTATAACATACATACTGTCATGTGAGGTAACACACACCTCTAGGACTGTATAACATACATACTGTCATGTGAGGTAACACACACCTCTAGTAACTGTATAACATACATACTGTCATGTGAGGTAACACACACCTCTAGGACTGTATAACATACATACTGTCATGTGAGGTAACACACACCTCTAGGGCTGTATAACATACATACTGTCATGCTGAAGGGCAGTATAACCCTCTCGGACTATATAACATACATAGTGTTCCCCCCTGCTCAGCATAACCCTACATTACATAATTATACACATTATAAGCTGGCCTGTGCTTGTGTAACTTACCCCCAGCTGTGTCAACTCCATCCCAGCACACAACGCTCCAGCACAATAGAAGCAGAGTCCAGCAGGGACCTAGGATACTCATGACCACTGGGGTGTAAGAGGAGCCACCCCGCGGTACATACATGTGTACTATACATGTACACACACCAGCCTAGGATCCATGTCCCGCTATAACCTATACTGTGTGCCCAGAGCAGCCACTTCCGCCCACAGACTAACCCAATGTGACAATAGCCACTCCTCCCGCAGGGAGAGACACGCCCCGATAAACAGCCACACCTCCTGCATGGGAGGGACACGCCCTGATACAAAAGCCACTCCTCTTGTAGAGAAAGAACATGCCCGATACAACAGCCACACCTCCTGCATGGGAGGGACACGCCCTGATACAAAAGCCACACCTCTTGTAGAGAAGGAACACGCCCGATACAACAGCCACACCTCCTGCATGGGAGGGACACGCCCTGATACAAAAGCCACTCCTCCTACAGGGTAGGGAGATGCTGTCACAATGGCCACACCTCCTGCAGAGAAGGAACACGCCCCGATACAACAGCCTCTCCTCCTGCAGGGGAGGGAGATGCTGTCACAATAGCCACTCCTCCTGCAGAGAAGGAACACGCCCCAATACAACTGCCTCTCCTCCTGCAGGGGAGGGAGATGCTGTCACAATAGCCACTCCTCCTGCAGAGAAGGAACACGCCCCAATACAACTGCCTCTCCTCCTGCAGGGGAGGGAGATGCTGTCACAATAGCCACTCCTCCTGCAGAGAAGGAACACGCCCCAATACAACTGCCTCTCCTCCTGCAGGGGGGGGAGATGCTGTCACAATAGCCACTCCCCCTGCAGAGAAGGAACACGCCCCAATACAACTGCCTCTCCTCCTGCAGGGGAGGGAGATGCTGTCACAATAGCCACTCCTCCTGCAGAGAAGGAACACGCCCCGATACAACAGCCACTCCTCCTATGATGCTGAAGTTAGCTCCTTATTCTGCCAGCTTCTTATTCGAATGCTGAAGTTAGCTCCTTATTCTGCCAGCTTCTTATTCGAATGCTGAAGTTAGCTCCTTATTCGGCCAGCTTCTTATTCGAAGATTGAAGTTATCTTACTATTCACCCAGCATCCTATTCATGTTAGCTTCTTATTCATGAAATAAATTATTTATTAAACAACAATTAGCAAACTTAATATGATATTAATCATGACATTTGGCATCAAAGGTGGCACCATCATATTCATTAATTTCAATGGGAAATTCTGAATAAGGTACCAAGCTTTTACTCTTGGCTCACTCACATTTGATTTGTTTTATACTAATTGTGCATCCCTCATAAAAAAGTTAAAATTAGGTACCCAAATGATATTGATCATATAATATGGCATCAAAGCTGGCACCCTGGCATCCATCCATTTCAATGGGAAATTGTGAATAAGTAACCAATCATTTACTCTATTAAAACCATCTTGGCTCACTCACATTTTACTTATTTTATACTAATTGGGCATCCCTCTATATAAAAAGAATCAATCTAGCCTGAGCCAAATGATATTGATCATGTAATATGGCACCAAACCTGGTACCCTAATTTCAATGCATTTCAATGGGAGATTCTGAATAAGTAACTAAGCTTTTAATCTATGAACACCATCTTGGCTCACTCGGTTTTGTATTTTATGCTAATTGGGCATCCCTCTATATAAATAAATTTAATGTAGCCTGAGCCAAATTATATTGATCATGTAATATGGCATCAAACCTGGCACCCTCATTTCAATGGGAGATTTTGAATAAGTAACCAAGCTTTTAATCTATAAAAAAACATCTTGGCTCACTCACATTTGGCTTGTTTTATGCTAATTGGGCATCCCTCTATCTAAAAAGAATCAATCTAGCCTGAGCCAAATGATATTGATCATGTAATATGGCACCAAACCTGGTACCCTAATTTCAATGCATTTCAATGGGAGATTTTGAATAAGTAACCAAGCATTTACTCTATGAAAACCATCTTGGCTCACTCACATTTTACTTGTTTTATACTAATTGGTCATCCCTCTATATAAAAAGAATCAATCTAGCCTGAGCCAAATGATATTGATCATGTAATATGGCACCAAACCTGGTACCCTCATTTCAATGCATTTCAGTGGGAGATTTTGAATAAGTAACCAAGCTTTTAATCTATGAAAACCATCTTGGCTCACTCACATTTGGCTTGTTTTATGCTAATTGGGCATCCCTCTATCTAAAAAGAATCAATCTAGCCTGAAACAAATTATATTGATCATGTAATATGGCACCAAACCAGGTACCCTCATTCCAATGCATTTCAATGGGAGATTTTGAATAAGTAACCAATCTTTTAATCTATGGGAAAAAAATCATCTTGGCTCACTCACATTTGGATTGTTTTATGCTAATTGGGCATCCCTCTATATAAAACAAATTCAATCTAGCCTGAGACAAATTATATTGATCATATAATATGGCATCAAAGCTCACACCCTAGCATCCATGCATTTCAATGGGAAATTGTGAATAAGTAACCAAACATTTACTCTATTAAAACCATCTTGGCTCACTCACATTTTACTTATTTTATACTAATGGGCATTCCTCTATATAAAAAGAATCAATTTAGCCTGAGCCAAATGATATTGATCATGTAATATGGCACCAAACCTGGTACCCTAATTCCAATGCATTTCAATGGGAAATTCTGAATAAGTAACTAAGCTTTTAATCTATGAAAAACATCTTGGCTCACTCACATTTGGCTTGTTTTATGCTAATTGGGCATCCCTCTATCTAAAAAGAATCAATCTAGCCTGAGCCAAATGATATTGATCATGTAATATGGTATCAAACCTGGCACCCTAGCATCCATGCATTTCAATGGGAAATTGTGAATAAGTAACCAAGCATTTACTCTATTAAAACCATCTTGGCTCACTCACATTTGGCTTATTTTATGCTAATTGGGCATCCCTCTATCTATAAAGAATCAATCTAGCCTGAGCCAAATGATATTGATCATGTAATATGGCATCAAACCTGGCACCCTAGCATCCATGCATTTCAATGGAAACAATTCTGAATAAGGAAGCAAGCATTTCCTTTATTAAAACAATCTTGGCTCCCCCTAGATTTAGTTTGTTTTCCAGTAATTGGATATACCGCTATACAAAAAGGTATGGCACCCTAGCATCCATGCATTTCAACTAGAAATTCTGAAAAGGGAACCTTCTTGGCCTACTCACATTCGGCTTGTTTTATACTAAACATTCCTCTATATAAAAAAGTTAAATCTAGCCTAAGCCAAATTATATTAATCATAAAATATGGCACCATGCTAGGTACCCTAATATATGCATTTTAAAGGAAATTCTGAATAAGGAATGGAGGATTCCTTCTATGAAAACCTTTTTGGCTCCTCCAGATTTGCTTCTGTTCTACTAATTGAGCACCCCACTATGGGAAAAAGTTGACTCTAGACTGAGCCAAATGATATTGATCATGAAATTTGACACCATACGTTGTACTGTAGTATCCATGCATTTCAATGGGAAGTTCTGAAGAAGAAACCAAGCATTTTCTCTATAAAAAACAACTTGGCTTATCCAAATTTTGTTTGTCTTCTATTGAAAAAAGTTGAATCCTGTCTGAGCTTAATCATATTAATTATAAAATAAATGTCACCAAACCTGGCACCCTAACATCCATGCTTTTCAAAGGGAAATGCTGAATATGGAACCGAACAATTAAAATATGACACAAAACATAGAACCACAGCATCCATGCATATCAATATGAAATTATAAATAAGGAACTGAGCTTTACATACATAAAAAACATAATTTATGCTTACCAGATAAATTCCTTTCCTTCCGGATAGGGAGAGTCCACGGCTTCATTCCTTACTGTTGGGAAATACCCACTAGGAGGAGCCAAAGACACCCCAGCCAAAGGCTTAAATATCTCACCCACTTCCTCATTACCCCAGTCATCAGGGTAACATCAGGGTATAAATGGAGCCAGAAGAATAAGATACATATTAGGGAGACGCCCCTTAGACAAGAAAAAATGGGTGGGGACCATGGACTTTCCCTATCCGTAAGGAAAGGAATTAATCTGGTAAGCATAAATTATGTTTTCCTTCCTAAAATAGGGAGAGTCCACGGCTTCATTTCTTACTGTTGGCAAAACTATACCCAAGCTCTAGAGGATACTGAATGATTAACGGGAGGGAACAAAAAAAGAAGAGGCGGACCCTATTCTGAGGGCACCACAGCCTGCAAAACTTTTCTCCCGAAAGCTGCTTCAGGCGAAGCAAAAAATTATAAAATTTAGAAAAAGTATGTAAGGAGGACCAGGTTGCCGCCTTACAAATCTGATCCCCATAGAAGCCTAGTTCTTAAAGGACCAGGAGGAATCCACTGCTCTGGTAGAATGAGCCATTATGCTCTCAGGAGGCTGATGTCCCCCTGTCTCGTAAGCTAAGCGGATAACACTCCTCAACCAGAAAGATAGGGAAGTAGTAGTAGCCTACTGCCCCTTACACTTCCCAGAATAGACAACAAATAAAGAGAAAGATTGTTTAAACTCCTTGGTAGCCTGAAGATAAAACTTCATAGCCCGAACCACATCCAAATTGTGAAGCAACCATTCCTTCGAAGAAGAAGGATTAGGACACAAGGAAGGCACAACAATCTCTTGATTGATGATGTAGTCTGACACAACCTTAGGTAGAAAACCTAATTTAGTGCGTCAAACTGCCTTATCTGCATGAAAAAACAGATAAGGGGGCTCACATTGCAAAGCAGAAATCTCAGAAACTCTGCACACAGAGGCTATAGCCAACAAAAAGATAACCTTCCAAGATAACAATTTAATGTCAACAGAATGTATAGGCTCAAACAGAGTCTTTTGCAAAACACGAAGAACAAGATTCAGGCTCCAAGGTGGAGCCCCAGATCTAAACACAGATCTGATCCTAATCAGAGCCCTAACAAAGGACTGCACATCTGGAATTTTGGCCAGTTTCTTGTGCAGTAAAACCGAAAGGGACGAAATCTGTCCCCTCAGGGAACTAGCCGACAGACCCTTACCCAGTTCATCCTGGAGAAAAGATAGTATTCTGGCAACCTTAACCCTGTGCCACACTCTTCACACTAGTCTAAGTAGGTACTCCACACTTTATGGTAGAGTATCAATAACACTCTCAGAGAAACCTCTCTTGGTTAAGACTAAGTGTTCAATCCCCATGCAGTCAGCCTCAAAGAATCTAGATTTAGATGAACAAATGGACCCTGTATCAGCAGTTCCATGCAACAAGGTAACTTCCATGGCAGATATGAGGACATCCCCACCAGATCCACAAAACACGTCCTTCGTGGCCACGAAGGAGCAATCAGGATCACTAATGCCTGCTCCTGTTTGATGCGGGCCACTACACGAGGAAGAAGCGGTAAAGGAGGAAAGAGATATATGAGTTTAAACCTCCAGGGCACTGCTAGTGCATCTATAAGATCTGCTTGAGGATCCCTTGACCTAGACCCGTACCTGGGCAACTTGGCATTGAGATGGGAGGCCATGAGATCTATCTCTGGCATCCCCACTCTCTGCATATCTGCAAACACTTCTGGATGGAGAGACCATTCCCCTGGGTAAAAGGATTGCCAGCTGAGAAAATTCACTTCACAGTTGTCCACACCCGGAATCTGGATTGCTGACAGCGAACAGCAGTGGGCCTCTGCCCACTCCAGAATACGAGATACTTCCTTCATCACCAGGGAACTTCTCGTTCCCCCCTGATGGTTGATGTAGGCAACCGAGGTTATGTTGTCTGATTGGAATCTGATAAACTGGGACGAACCAAGAAGGGGCCAAGCCTTCAAGGCATTGAAGATTGCCCGTAGTTCCAATATATTGATCGGAAGGGAGGACTCTTCCTGAGTCTACAGCCCCTGTGCCTTCTTGGCACCCCAAACAGCTCCAAATCCGGATAGGCTTGCGTCTGTAATCACAATCTCCCAGGATGGTCTTAACAAGCACGTCCCTCGAGACAGATGATCTGGTCAGAGCCACCAAGAAAGCAATTCTCTCGACCGGCTGTCTAATACAATCTGTTCGGACAGATCTGAATGATCGCCATTCCACTGTCTCAACATGCATAGCTATAGAGGTCTGAGACAGATTATGGCGAGAGGAATAATGTCCATGCAGGACACCATAAGACCAATCACCTCCATACACTGAGCCACAGAGGGACACAAGGAGCTACAGAGAGCAAGACAAGCCGAAGTTAGCTTGCAACGTCTCTGGTCTGTTAGAAATATCCTCATGGATATGGAGTCTATGATAGTACCCAGGAATTCCACCCTGGTATTTGGGATAAGAGAACTATTTTCCAAGTTTATCTTCCATCCATGTGATCAAAGAAGAATGAGAAGAGACTCTGAGTGTTCTTCCGAAAGACGAAAGGATGGTGCCTGCACCAGAATATCATCCAAGTACAGTGCTACTGCGATTTCTTGGGTTCTGGCAACGGATAGAAGTGCCCCCAGAACCTTTGTAAAGATTCTTGGAGCAGTAGCTCAACTGGAAGTGCTGATCCAGGAAAGCAAACCTCAGAAACTGAAAATGTTCCCTGTGTATTGGAACATGAAGGTATGCATCCTTCAGATCTGTAGTAGTCATAAACTGTCCTTCCTGAACTAGAGAAAGAATGGACCGTACCATCTCCATCTTGAAAGAAGGAACACTGAGAAACATGTTCAAGCACTTTAGGTACAGAATTTGGTGGAAAGTTCCCTCCTTCTTTGGGACCACAAAAAGGTTTGAATAAAACCCCAAACCTCTTTCTTTGATAGGCATGGGACAATAACTCCTAAGGAGTATAGATCCCGAACGCACCCTAGAAAAGCATCCCTCTTTTCTGGTCTGGTAGACAGGTTCGAGAGTAGGAATCTGCCCTTGGATGGATGAGATTTGAAACCTATCTTGTATCCCAGGGATACGACCTCCAAGACCCAAGGATCCTGCATGACCCGGAACCAAGCATCTGAAAAAAAGGGAAACAGTCTGCCCCTTCATGATCCGATCCCGGATCGGGGACCACCATTCATGTCTATTTGTTTTCAGCAGGCTTCTTATTCTGCTTGGATTTATTCCAGGACTGAGCCAGCTTCCAAGTACTCCTGGGTTGCTCGGCTTGGAGGAGGATCGTTGTCGTTGTGATTTGTCAGAACAAAAAGAAAAAAATTAGAATATATTTGTACCTTAGACTTGTTCTTCTTATCTTGTGGTTGGAAGGCACTCTTGCCTCCGGAAACAGTAGAAATAATGGAGTCAAGGCCCGGACCAAAAACATATTACCCTTGAAGGGAAGAGAAAGGAGTCTGGACTTAGAAGTCATATCTGCAGATCAAGACTTCAACCAGAGA
This sequence comes from Bombina bombina, assembly GCF_027579735.1. Classification (NCBI taxonomy): domain Eukaryota; kingdom Metazoa; phylum Chordata; class Amphibia; order Anura; family Bombinatoridae; genus Bombina; species Bombina bombina. The sequence continues at coordinate 1,125,576,683 of NC_069504.1, forward strand.
GCCCGGCAGGCTAGGACCGCAAAGCCAGAGGCCTTTGCATTTAGGCAAATAATTTGCATGTTCGCATTACAGATAAAGGAATTAGCAATTCTCAGAGTTATAATTCTGTCTTGAATATCCTCGAGGGGAGACTCCACCTCAATGAGTTCTGACAAGGAGTTGCATCAGTAGGTAGCCGCTCCGGCAACCACGGCAATTGCAGCCGCTAGTTGAGACAAAAAAACCTGTATGTTGAAACATCTTTCTCAGAAAGGTTTCCATTTTCTATCCATCGGCTGTCTGAATAAAGAACTATCCTCAAGAGGTATAGTAGTACGTTTAGCAAGCATAGAGATAGCACCATCCACCTTAGGAATGGAGCCCCACAAATCCAGTTGAGAGTCCGGGACCGGTAACAACTTTTTAAAAGTAGACGAGGGGGAAAAGGAAGAACCAATTCTTTCTCATTCGCGCCATTTTAACCGGCATAGGAAAAGTGAAAGGAACTTTCCTGTCTTCGTAAACTCTGTCTAATTTATGTAACATAGGTTCTACAGGCAGCGCGGCCTCTGGAACCTCTAATATGGACAGAACTTTCTTCAATAAAAAATGCAAGTGCTCAATTTTAAATATAAAGGACGATTCCTCTGCAGCAGGAGGCTTAGACGCTAAGGACACAGACCCAGAAAGTTCACCCTCTGAAGCTACAGAGGTTAACTCATCATCGGATAACTGGGACATAATAGCTAAATCCGATAAATATTTTGATGACTCTGGGATAGGAGAGCTATGTTTAACCTTTCTCTTGCGTTTGTTAGAGCAAGGTAATGCACTTAGGGCAGCAGACACCGCCATTTGTAACTGCATGACAAAGTCAGTAGGAAGAAGGTCCCCTCTGGATGGAGGATTAGATGTGCTATGGGGAACTGTATGTGTAGTGGATAATGTAGCAAGGGTAGAAATCTCACAGGACGCCAAGTCCTGAGAGGAAGACGGCTCAGAGGGACTAAGAGTCTTAGCAGGCTTGTCTCCGTCCTTAAACTTTATAATGGTGTTAAGGCATGTGGAACATAATTGAGTGGGTGGGAAAACCATGGCCTCCTCACAATATAAACAGGTATGATTTAGTATAGGAGGAGTACCTTCTAACATGTCAGAGTCCTCCATAGCTCAGGTTATACCCACAGAAAGACACAAATAAAAATGTTTTTTTTAAGTTCCCCATGGCTGGGGAAACTCACCACCTCCTAGACCCAGACAGTTAACAGAGGAACTCTTTCCTCAGGTTCAAGTCTCAGCCGGAATGGAGGGAATAAACATAGATGTTATTACAAGTACAGCAATTAATAGGAGCTGTGCAACACTTTAAAAAATGAAAGTAAAACTTAAAAGTGAAATCTGTTTGTTCCAGCCAAAAACACAGTCTATCAGTCCAGGAAAAAAATCACACAAAGCAGCGCGTAAATAATTAATACACTGATTAATTAACCCCAACTGTTCAATAAACCCCCTTCAGAGGATATTTACCCTGGATCCTATCAAGGTAAAAAAGAGCCACACTGTGACCCTGTTATAGCATTTTATGTGTAAAAATTGAAACAATCTTACCTCCAGGATCCATGCTATGGAACAGAACACAGCCTCTCAAGAGTGAAAGTCTTATAGCAGCGCTCTTGACATGGACTTGAGTGAGAGAAAGCAGGCCCTGAAACTCGTCAACACTGATTGCTTAGGAGCAGTTAGCAGTAGTCTAGATGGTTTCGCAGAAAAACCCTTTCCCTGCATCTCCAGACTCTAACTTTCATCAGTACTCTCGCTGAGAGGTTGACATGACTACTTTAAACTCCAGTTCTATCTCAAAGGGCAGATACAGTTTTTCAGGACTCCCCAAATCTTCTGACACTACTCTGCCACCTCCTATGATGAAAGGCAAAGAATGACTGGGGGAATAAGGAAGTGGGTGGGATATTTAAGCCTTTGGCTGGGGTGTTTTTGCCTCCTCCTGGTGGCCAGGTGTTGTATTTCCCAACAGTAAGGAATGAAGCCGTGATATAGAAATTAGGATTCCAGGTATGGTGCAATATTTTATGTCATTTGGCTCAGGTTAGTTTGATCTTTTTTCTACAGAGGGATGCCCAATTAGTATAAAAGAAGCCAAATTTGAGTGAGCGAAGATCATTTTTATAGAGGAAAAGCTTGGTTCCTTATTCAGAACTTCCCATTGAAACCCATGGAAGTTCGGGTGACAGGATTGGTACCATATTTACTGAACAATATAATTTAGGCTACATTTAACTTTTTCCTATAGATGGATGCTCAATTAGTATAAAAGAAGCCAAATCTTGGTGAGCCAAGATGGTTTTCATAGAGGAAATGCTCAGTTCCTTATTCAGAATTTTCCTTTGAAATGCATTGAAGTTAGGGTGCTAGATTTGGTGTCATATTTTATCATCAATATCATTTGTCTCAAGCTAGAATCAACTTTTTTATATAGAGGGAAGCCCAATTATATAGAGGGAAGCCCAATTAGTATAAAAAAAATCTTGGTGAGCTAAGATGGTTTTCATAGAGGAAATGCTTAGTTAGTATAAAACAAGCCAAATGAGAGTGAGCCAATATTGTTTTAATAGAGTTAAAGCTTGGTTACTTATTCAGAATATCCTATTGAAATGTATTGATGCTAGGTCCCCAAGATGGTTTTCATAGAGGAAATGCTCAGTTCCTTATTCAGAATTTTCCTTTGAAATGCATTGAAGTTAGGGTGCTAGATTTGGTGTCATATTTTATCATCAATATCATTTGTCTCAAGCTAGAATCAACTTTTTTATATAGAGGGAAGCCCAATTATATAGAGGGAAGCCCAATTAGTATAAAAAAAATCTTGGTGAGCTAAGATGGTTTTCATAGAGGAAATGCTTAGTTAGTATAAAACAAGCCAAATGAGAGTGAGCCAATATTGTTTTAATAGAGTTAAAGCTTGGTTACTTATTCAGAATATCCTATTGAAATGTATTGATGCTAGGTCCCCAAGTTTAGTGCCATATATTATGATCAATATCATTTGACTCAAGCTAGATTGAACTATGCCCAATGAAGGCTGAAACGATCGTCTGGAGTTGCTGTGTTCCTTGTTCCGAGAAGAATGGCCTGGTATTTCGGCACTGGACTGACCGTAATAGGCGGAATCAGACTGATATACTACAGAAAAGTTCTACTCTGTGAAAAGCATTACTGGGCTAAAAAGGAGCTGCACCCAAGGTGGTAAATCGCCATAGAATAGGCTAACAATGGTATTGAGCCGGTTGTTTGTTCCTGTGAGCGTGCTTCTCTCTGTGTGTATTTAGTATAAAATAAGCCAAATATAAATTAGCCTATATGGTTTTAATAGAGTAAAAGCTTTCTTGCTTATTCAGAATCTTCCATTGAAATGCAGGAAAGCTAGGGTTCCAAGTCTGATGACATATTTTATGATCAGTATCATTTGGCTTGGGCTAGATTTAACTTTTTTATATAGAGGAATGCCCAATTAGTATAAAGCAAGCCGAATGTGAGTAGGCCAAGAAGGTTCCCTTTTCAGAAATTACAATTGAAATGCAGGGATGCTAGGGTGCAATACTTTTTCGTATAGAGGGATATCCAATTATTGGAAAACAAACAAAATCTAGGGGAGCAAAGATTGTTTTAATAAAGGAAATGCTGGGTTCCTTATTCAGAAATTCTATTGAAATGCATGGAAATTAGGGTACCAGGTTTGGTGCCATATTATATGATCAATATAATTTGCCTCAGGCTAGATTTAATTTTTTTATATAGAGGGATGACCAATTATAATAAAACATGGCAAATGTGAGTGAGCCAAGATGGTTTTTATATAGTAAAAGCTTAGTTACTTATTCAGAATCTCCCATTGAAATACATGGAAATTAGGGTACCAGGTTTGGTGGCATATTATCTGCTCAATATAATTTGGCTTAGGCTAGATTGAATTTTTTTTAATAAAGAGGGATGCCCAATTAGTATAAAACAAGCCAAATGTGAGTGAACCAAGATGGTTTTAATAGACTAAATGCTTGGTTACTTATTCACAATTTCCCATTGAAATGCATGTATGCTAGGGTGCCAGCTTTGATGCCATATTAAATGGTCAATATAATTTGGCTCAGGCTACATTTAATTTTTTTTTTATATAGAGGGATGCCCAATAAGCATAAAACAATCCAAATGTGAGTGAGCCAAGATGGTTTTCATAGATTAAAAGCTTGGTTACTTATTCAGAATTTCCCATTGAAATGCATGGATGCCAGGGTGCCAGGTTTGATACCATATTACATGATCAATATCATTTGGCTCAGGCTAGATTGATTCTTTTTAGATAGAGGGATGCCCAATTAGCATAAAATAAGCCAAATGTGAGTGAGCCAAGATGGTTTTCATAGATTAAAAGCTTAGTTACTTATTCAGAATTGCCCATTGAAATGCATTGTAATTAGGGTACCAGGTTTGGTGCCATATTATATGATCAATATCATTTGGCTCAGGCTAGATTGATTCTTTTTATATAGAGGGATGCCCAAGTAGCCTAAAACAAGCCAAATGTGAGTGAGCCAAGATGTTTTTCATAGATTAAAAGCTTGGTTACTTATTCAGAATTTCCCATTGAAATGCATGGATGCTAGGGTGCCAGCTTTGATGCCATATTACATGATCAATATCATTTGGCTCAGGTTAGATTGATTCCTTTTATATAGAGGGATGTCCAATTAGTATAAAATAAGCCAAATGTGAGTGAGCCAAGATGTTTTTCATAGATTAAAAGCTTGGTTACTTATTAAAAATCTCCCATTGAAATGCATTGAAATGAGGGTACCAGGTTTGGTGCCATATTACATGATCAATATCATTTGGCTCAGGCTAGATTGATTCTTTTTATATAGAGGGATATCCAATTAGTATAAAATAAGCCAAATGTGAGTGAGCCAAGATGTTTTTCATAGATTAAAAGCTTAGTTACTTATTCAGAATTTCCCATTGAAATGCATTGGAATTAGGGTACCAGGTTTGGTGCCATATTACATGATCAATATCATTTGGCTCAGGCTAGATTGATTCTTTTAAGATAGAGGGATGCTCAATTAGCATAAAACAAGCCAAATGTGAGTGAGCCAAGATGGTTTTCATAGATTAAAAGCTTAGTTACTTATTCAGAATTGCCCATTGAAATGCATTGGAATTAGGGTACCAGGTTTGGTGCCATATTACATGATCAATATCATTTGGCTCAGGCTAGATTGATTCTTTTTATATAGAGAGATGCCCAATTAGTATAAAACAAGTAAAATGTGAGTGAGCCAAGATGGTTTTCATAGAGTAAATGCTTGGTTACTTATTCAAAATCTCCCATTGAAATGCATTGGAATTAGGGTACCAGGTTTGGTGCCATATTACATGATCAACATAATTTGGCTCAGGCTAGATTGATTCTTTTTATATAGAGGAATGCCCAATTAGTATAAAACAAGTAAAATGTGAGTGAGCCAAGATGGTTTTAATAGAGTAAATGCTTGGTTACTTATTCAAAATTTCCCATTGAAATGCATGGATGCTAGGGTGCGAGCTTTGATGCCATATTATATGATCAATATTATTTGGCTCAGGCTACATTGAATTTTTTTTATATAGAGGGATGCCCAATTAGCATAAAACAAGCCAAATGTGAGTGAGTCAAGATGGTTTTCATAGAGTAAATGCTTGGTTACTTATTCAAAATCTCCTATTGAAATACATTGAAATTAGGGTACCAGGTTTGGTGCCATATTACATGATCAATATCATTTGGCTCAGGCTAGATTGATTCTTTTTACATAGAGGGATGTCCAATTAGCATAAAACAAGCCAAATGTGAGTAAGCCAATATGTTTTTTTTTTTTGTTTTTGTTTTTTTGTTTCATAATTTTAAGGAAGTAAACAGGTACAAAAAGTAAAGTAATTTCCATGCATAAAACGGTTATACAAAGTATGCTCCATGAAGACGGCTGGCAGGTAAAAAGTATGTACTGGAAGCCATAATGGCTCTCCCTATGAGTAGGCTATGTCATATACACTTCTATTGCTTAAAAAGGTTAAGATTTGAAACTCCATATCTTAGAAATGTTCTCTTGACAATATATATAACAGTCTATCTCTCTAAATCCAGCGGTCCTACATAAGAAATATTTGCATGGATTAACAATGAAAGAAAAAATTGCTTCCTTAGATATATGAAATAGAGAAAGGGGGAAGAGCTAAAAGGGAGGAAGGTAAAGAGAGAGGAGAGGGGGAAAAAAAAAAGGGGGAGAAGGTAAAGGGAAGACGAGAGCACCCAAGAGGCAAGTAATTGCCTGCCTCACTGGTTGGTCGTTTGTTTACAGGAGTTTAAGTGCAAGACGGGCTAGTCTGGAAAAAGAGAAGATGCAGGCACTACTGTGGATAGCTTAAAAACAATGAGTCTTTATTTGAAAAGCCATTAAAAAATTAAACAGCTAAAACCGCTGTAAAGACATGAGTAAAGGTACACAAATCGACAGAGGCAAGGCAGGGTAGAAAAATAGACATAGAAAATTGTCTGACTAGTTTCGAGTACGGACTGTACTCTTATTCATAGACATGCAGAGAGGAGACTAGACTCGCCTTTTAAAGGGAAAACTGGTGTCTGAAAATTCAGCTGATGTCCATTACTATTGATTGGGACATAAACTTCAGTTAACCCCTCAAAGACAAGTCACGCCTAGTCTCTGTTGGAGAGATTAAAAACAAAGAACGAAATTCTCAGATTATTGTTGTTATTTTAAACAGTGTTACACTCAATATCAGTTAGTGTTATAATGGGTGAGTCATGAAACAGAGACAGTTGGCGATCTATGTACAATATCATAAGTGTCATTAGAAAATTATTGTTCTATTCATGTGTAATACAAAGTTTATAGAAGCTGTACCATGGTTACATATGCCTTGTATCCTTATCTGTTACAATTAGGCAAAATTACTGTTATACAAGATAGAGAACAGTATTAAATAATTGTCCTATTATAGTTTTTTGAATTGTAAGAAAATGTAAAACATAAACTTAGAAATATGCTAAACTAATGGTAGCATGAATATTAAATACACAGTGTCTAATAAACAATGTTAAATAATAATCCTGTTATAGATTTTAGGGTTATAACTTGATATAAACATGAACTTAAAGATATGCTAAACTGGTGATGACATATATGTTAAATGTACAATTCATATATACCCTAAAAAGTAATAAACCAATTCTAAATACAAGATTATATATTTTGGGGTATGAAAAGAAAAGAATGACACTAGGTAAAGAGTTAGATACTAGGAAAGTCCAAAGGCTATACATAGTGTATTTTATTTATTGCTTTAATTATCAATGAAAAAATTAATATCGCATTCACGATTCATTCCTTTAGGAAAGCGTGTTTGCAATTTTAGCATCCAGAAGAGTTCTTTTCTCTCTAGGGACTTAAATTTGTTGCCCCCTCTGATAGATAGATTTACAATGTCAATTATTTTAATAGTGATATTAGCCTCATTAGAAAAATGTAAGCTATTAAAATGGTTCGCTACAGCAGAGTCTTTGTTATAATTTTTAATATCTCTGGCGTGTTCGTTATAACGTTTTCTAACTTCTCTAGAAGTTTGACCTGTATATTGTAATTTGCAGATATTGCATGTCAGGAGATATACCACAAAAGTGGTGCTGCAATTGGCATAAAAATCTATACTGTATTCTGTCCCTGTACTAGTGCTAGTGTATGTGTTCCCTTCTTGAATATGTGAACACATATTACAGTTGCGACTACCACATTTGTAATTTCCTTTTTGTGTCAGCCAGTTGTGTTCCTTTCTTTTATTTCTGGTGACTAGGCTAGGTGATATGGCCTGTCCTATGGTTTTTGATCTTTTGGGAACATATTTGATATTGTTGATAAAGGGTCTGAGGATATCATCGCCTGAAAGTATATGTGCATGTTTTTGCATAATTTTTACAATATCATTGTACTGTTTGGAATATGCTGTGGTGAAAACAATTGCTTCTTTAAAGTTGGATTCTTTCTTTTTTGCCTTATTCTTATGTATGTTAGTATCTGTGTTGTATTTTCTGATTTCCTTCCTACATTTTTCAAGACTATTGACATTGTATCCTCTACTAGTAAGTCTATTCTTCAACTCAAGTGATTGTGTATCATAGATATCGTCTGATTTAGTATTTCTTCGTAACCTAATGAATTGACTACGTGGAATGGACTTTATCAAATGTGTAGGATGTTGTGACGTTGCATAGAGTATCGTGTTACCTGCAGTCTCCTTGCGATAGGTAATGGTGACAATACAGTTTTCAACTATCTCCAATGTTAGATCTAAATAATTTACTATTTGTGTGTTGTATATTCCTGTAAATCGTAAATTGAATGGATTAGAGTTGATGTATTCTATAAAGTTGTTAAATTCTATATCATTTAAAGGTTTTTTGACAATGAGCAACAGATCGTCAATATAGCGAGTATATATTAAGATATTCTCAAGCCATGGATTTTGAGTGTTGTAAATATGTGATAACTCCCACCAGGAGACAAATAAGTTTGCAAAGGCGGGGGCAAACTTTGCCCCCATGGCGGTACCACATACTTGATTATAAAAACAGCCATCAAACCAGAAATAGTTGTGTGATAATAGGAATTTTAACACATCTCCTATGTATTGCTTAGTATAAATATTTAATTCCATCTCTCTTTGGAGAAAAAATTCCACTGCTTGTACCCCCAAATTTTGGGGGATACTGGTGTACAGTGAGGATACATCAATTACCACCCATGTATAATTCTCTTTCCAAGAGACAGTGTCCATGATTTCAATTAGCTTTGCACTGTCTCTTAGATAGGAAAGTTGTTTTTTTGCAATCGGTTGTAGTATTTCATCTAACCATGCCCCCAAAGGCTCAAATAAGGACCCCACCCCTGAAACAATGGGTCTCCCTGGGGGGGAGATGGGGTCCTTATGAATCTTGGGGACATGGTAGAAAATAGGAGTAAGGGGATGTTCGGGAATTAGATTTTTTATGTCTTTCTCTTTGAAGACATCCAATGTGATCCCTTCCATAATTAATGACTGTAATTTCTTTTTATATACAAAAATAGGGTTGCCTGGGAGTAATCTATATGTATTAGTATCACTGAGTTGATTAATAGCTTCATCAAAGTAATCCTTTTTATTTTGTATAACAATACTGCCGCCCTTATCTGCACTTCTAATGACAATCTCTTTGTTTTCTTGAAGTGATTTTATCGCTTGTCGTTCTCTAAAGGATAGATTATGGGCGGCAGTATTGGTATTACTTTTTTTCTCTAACTCAAACAGATCTTCCTGGATTAGTTTTTGGTAAGAATTGATGATAGCCCCCCTATATTGAGTAGGATAAAAATCCGATGCTGTCCTTTTTGGATGGGCAAGCCTATTAGGTTTATAACTTTCTTGGTCACCACTAAATAAATCTGTGAGAGTGACCAAGGCTTGTGCATCCTCAAATGACAGCATAGGATTTTCAGTGTGTGGCTGTTCGTTTAAAGGTGTGTCTCTCACAGTATCTCCTGAGGTAGTGTCAGTATTTGTAAGGGAAAAGAATCTTTTAAGGGTTAATTTTCGTATGAACTTGTTAATGTCAAGTAAAGTGTTAAAACATGAAAAATTGCCCGAAGGGGCAAATCCTAATCCCCTAGACAAAACCTGATGTTCCTCTTTTTTAAGAGTATATTTAGAGAGGTTAACCACACTAATATTATCATTGGAAACAGTCATTTTTTGTCTTTGTTCCTCTGGATGAGCATTATGTTATGTTATTGTCCTTTCTTTGTAGATTTGTTTTTCCCTTCTCCATCTTTTCCGTTTCCTTTTTGTTTGGGGTTCCCCGACCGTGTCTTCAAGCCTACTGGTTGTATTAGTATCACTGAGTTGATTAATAGCTTCATCAAAGTAATCCTTTTTATTTTATATACAACACACAAAGAGTAAATTATTTAGATCTAACATTGGAGATAGTTGAAAACTGTATTGTCACCAGTACCTATCGCAAGGAGACTGCAGGTAACACGATACTCTATGCAACGTCACAACATCCTACACATTTGATAAAGTCCATTCCACGTAGTCAATTCATTAGGTTACGAAGAAATACTAAATCAGACGATATCTATGATACACAATCACTTGAGTTGAAGAATAGACTTACTAGTAGAGGATACAATGTCAATAGTCTTGAAAAATGTAGGAAGGAAATCAGAAAATACAACACAGATACTAACATACATAAGAATAAGGCAAAAAAGAAAGAATCTAACTTTAAAGAAGCAATTGTTTTCACCACAGCATATTCCAAACAGTACAATGATATTGTAAAAATTATGCAAAAACATGCACATATACTTTCAGGCGATGATATCCTCAGACCCTTTATCAACAATATCAAATATGTTCCCAAAAGATCAAAAACCCTAGGACAGGCCATATCACCTAGCCTAGTCACCAGAAATAAAAGAAAGGAACACAACTGGCTGACACAAAAAGGAAATTACAAATGTGGTAGTCGCAACTGTAATATGTGTTCACATATTCAAGAAGGGAACACATACATTAGCACTAGTACAGGGACAGAATACAGTATAGATTTTTATGCCAATTGCAGCACCACTTTTGTGGTATATCTCCTGACATGCAATATCTGCAAATTACAATATACAGGTCAAACTTCTAGAGAAGTTAGAAAACGTTATAACGAACACGCCAGATATTAAAAATTATAACAAAGACTCTGCTGTAGCGAACCATTTTAATAGCTTACATTTTTCTAATGAGGCTAATATCACTATTAAAATAATTGACATTGTAAATCTATCTATCAGAGGGGGCAACAAATTTAAGTCCCTAGAGAGAAAAGAACTCTTCTGGATGCTAAAATTGCAAACACGCTTTCCTAAAGGAATGAATCGTGAATGCGATATTAATTTTTTCATTGATAATTAAAGCAATAAATAAAATACACTATGTATAGCCTTTGGACTTTCCTAGTATCTAACTCTTTACCTAGTGTCATTCTTTTCTTTTCATACCCCAAAATATATAATCTTGTATTTAGAATTGGTTTATTACTTTTTAGGGTATATATGAATTGTACATTTAACATATATGTCATCACCAGTTTAGCATATCTTTAAGTTCATGTTTATATCAAGTTATAACCCTAAAATCTATAACAGGATTATTATTTAACATTGTTTATTAGACACTGTGTATTTAATATTCATGCTACCATTAGTTTAGCATATTTCTAAGTTTATGTTTTACATTTTCTTACAATTCAAAAAACTATAATAGGACAATTATTTAATACTGTTCTCTATCTTGTATAACAGTAATTTTGCCTAATTGTAACAGATAAGGATACAAGGCATATGTAACCATGGTACAGCTTCTATAAACTTTGTATTACACATGAATAGAACAATAATTTTCTAATGACACTTATGATAATGTACATAGATCGCCAACTGTCTCTGTTTCATGACTCACCCATTATAACACTAACTGATATTGAGTGTAACACTGTTTAAAATAACAACAATAATCTGAGAATTTCGTTCTTTGTTTTTAATCTCTCCAACAGAGACTAGGCGTGACTTGTCTTTGAGGGGTTAACTGAAGTTTATGTCCCAATCAATAGTAATGGACATCAGCTGAATTTTCAGACACCAGTTTTCCCTTTAAAAGGCGAGTCTAGTCTCCTCTCTGCATGTCTATGAATAAGAGTACAGTCCGTACTCGAAACTAGTCAGACAATTTTCTATGTCTATTTTTCTACCCTGCCTTGCCTCTGTCGATTTGTGTACCTTTACTCATGTCTTTACAGCGGTTGTAGCTGTTTAATTTTTTAATGGCTTTTCAAATAAAGACTCATTGTTTTTAAGCTATCCACAGTAGTGCCTGCATCTTCTCTTTTTCCTATACCTACATAGTGGCTGGGTTTCGCCACTGCTACGGCACTCCGTTGGCTCTCTATGGAAGGACTATACTGAAACCGGCGTCACTTCCGGTTGTCTCGCTGAGCACGCAGACGCTGCCAGGAACGCCGCACCTAACGGGCTAGTCTGACCTAGTAGGTCTTGTTCCGGGTACTGTCGGAGGCCCAATCCCCAAGACTAATCAGATGCCTGAGGAGATACATCATCCAGGCGCCCCCTACTAATTGTCTTGTCTCTGTTATGGTCTGTTGGGTCATGGTTTGTTGTGTTTGTGTTGCATGGGTGTCTATATTGTTTCCATGTTTCCATCATTAGGCAATGTATGTCCAGTTTGTCTGTTTTCATATAATGGTATTTCTCTAGAGAGAGGAGTTCGTCCATCTGAGAGTGCCAGTCAGATATTGTAGGAGGGGCTACAGACCTCCAACCCATCGGAATGAGTTTTTTAGCTCCATTTATCATTATCAACAGGAGAGATTTGAAAACTTTATTTTGTATCTTTGGAATGTGCAGGAATAACAGTGTGCACATACTCTGAGCCAAATCCAGTCCTATCACTTTTGATATTGCTGCAAAGACGCCTTCCCAGAAGGCAACTATGATCGGACAGGTCCACCAAATGTGAAGCATCGTCCCCTCCCGTCCACATCCCCTCCAGCATGATTTGGGAATTAGCGGATTAAGCTTGTGTAACCGAGTTGGGGTAAGGTACCACCTGCTAAGTAGTTTGAAATGCATTTCCTGTATTACAGCGGAAGATGATGCCTTGGCCGCTGTTTGGAATGCCCTCTTCCATTCCAGAAGGGGTGTATCTGTGCCCATCTCCCTGTCCCATGCCTTAGCGTAAGAGGGTAGTGTTTCCTCATCTGTTACCAACAGTAATTTGTATATAAGTGATATTGTATGTCGGGGAGGTGTCTGTTGTACACACAAGTGCTCAAAGGAAGTCAGGCTTAATTCATGTCACTTTTATGTTTGTGAGTAGTAATAAAGTGCTTAATTTGCAAACGTGAAAACCACGAAGAAAAAAGGGTCTCATCCCACTCCTGCAATGTTGTCAATGGTGCTATATCGCCCTCCTCCAGTGCAAAGCATAGAGCTCCCTCCCTCATACAATATGGACGTCTGTTGGCTATCCCTGCGTTTGCCAGTGGTATCATTGGGTGTTCCCTAATGGGAGTTAGTGGTGAGTATCTCGAAGAGATGTGTCGAGTGTTAATTATTACTTTATCCCATATTCGTAATGTTTCGTTAACTATGGGGTAGTGTTTTAGTGTGGCGGGTCTATGGCATGGTTCTAGCCATGCCAGTGTAGCTGTATTTCCTTTGTGGAATATTTAGTTATCCAGATGTACCCAAGCCTTTTGTGTAGAATTTTTACTCCAATCTATAATGTGTTGCAGAAAAATCGCTCTACGGTATAATTGGAGATGTGGGAGGCCCAATCCACCCCGGTGCTTTGGTAGGTGTAGTGTCTGCTTGTTTATTCTGCTCCGTCTCCCCTTCCAAATGTAACTATCTATAGTTTTTTGCAATGAGGTCAGGTAAGAGGTGGGTAACGGTATGGGCAGGGCTTGTAAGAGGTATAACACTCGTGGGAGAATGTTCATCTTAATTATACTCAATCTCCCCAGCCAGGATATGGGCTTGTTACACCATGACTGGAGGTACCGTGTTATTTCTGTTCTGAGTGTCTGATAGTTAAATTGGTAGAGATCATTATCATTACTTGTTAAGTTAACCCTTAAGTATTTCATTTTCTTTCTAGCTATGCTGACGTGGTGTATTCTCCAGTTGGGAGACAACTGTGGAGGGGGCTGTAATGTTTAGAAGCTCTGACTTGGTAACGTTAAGATGAAAGTTTGAGACTTTGCCGTATTCTGATAGTTTAGTTAGTATGTCTGGTAGCGTGGACTCAATCTTGGTCATAACGAACAGAATGTCGTCAGCGTACATAATCATCTTATGCTCCTTATCTCCTATTGTGATGCCCAATATGGATTGTGTGGTCCTGATTTTTACCGCCAGAGCCTCTATAGAGAGAACAAAAAGTAGTGGGGACAGGGGGCATCCCTGGCGCGTTCCATTGGTTATGGTAAAGGGATCCGAGAGGGTACCATTAACCTTGACTCTTGCATTTGGGTGTGAGTAAAGGGAGAAAACCAAATTTAAGAATGGGGAGCCGAAATTCATTTTTTCCATTACCTTCCTAAGGAAGTGCCAATCTACCCTGTCGAACGCCTTTTCGGCGTCCGACGAAAATAGTGCCATTGGTATTGATTTATGCTTGGCATGGCTGATAATTTGGTGTACTCTCAGGGTATTATCCCTTGCCTCACGGCCTGGTACAAAGCCGGCCTGGTCCGTGGAAATCAAGTCTGGGAGGAACTTGTTGAGTCGAGTCGCTAGTATTTTTGCTAGTATTTTCACATCTGTGTTTAGGAGAGAAATAGGCCTAAAATTGATTGGTCTGTCCGGTGCTCTGCCCGGTTTGGGCAGAACAGTGACATGTGCTTCCAGCATTGAGGATGGGAGTGATTTAGTGGTAAATAAATCATTAAATAGGGCCTGCATATGAGGGACCAAAATGTGCTGAAAAATTTTGTAATATTTGGGGGTTAGGCCATCTGGGCCTGGGCTTTTTCCAGATGGAAGGTCTTTAATTGCTCTAGCGATTTCAAAATGGCCACCCTGTTTTTTTTGTGAGGGCCTGAGGCAAAAAAAGTAGTAGGGTATTTAGCTGACGACCACCCTGGTTCCTTCCCTCTCTGGAAATGCGTCTCCTGCAGATAGACAATGGAACTATGCAGTTTAGTCATCTCTCTTAATGTAATTGATCGCTTGTTTGGACTGTTAAGTCCATGAACGTTGACTGTCGTCAATGTTATACTATGATTTGGTCTGTGGTGGTCCCTGCTACCCATCTTGTGTTTGTGAAAAAGGTGAAGGAAAAAAAAAAAGGGGGAGAGGGGGGAAAAAAGGAGTATGAGGAGGGGAAGGGAGCTAAAGAGGGAAAAGAAGAGGAGGAGAAAGGATAGGACAGGAAAGAAATAAGAGTAGTCTGAATATACAGTCTATGAAAAACTATACAGAAAACAGTTTTGGACCCTCAAAAAAAGGTCCTAGTTCAATTATATGAAATGTAGAGTGATACGAGTAGAGTTAAGAGTATCTCTCTACTAATATGTACTTTTTAAGTTTAGTACACTAATGGGGATGTGTCCCGACGGCACAGGTAGGCCGAAATTGAAATTTCAGTATCCGCAAGAGCAGATATTTATTTATATCGGTTAATGTATAAGATTGCTTGAGTATGCTGCATGTGTCGAATGAGTCTATCCGTGGCATGTTGATGTATGTGTTATGAGTTATCTCTTATTTGTTACTCATCTTGGTTGCAGCATATAAACTATAGTCGCCGCGGTTACCATGAGCAATGAAAGCTGTTTGGATTTGAAAATAGTGTAGTAGGCGAAGTAGAGCAAAGAGGTGATTCCCCTTTCTGACTAGTAATGGTCGTATTGCTTAACTAATGGTAATGTTTTTAGTGGAAAATAACTTGTCATCCCTGGGTAACCACATTTTGCAACATAACAAGTATACATTTTTAAATTATTAAAAATTGGCAAAAGAGTTGCATATAATAATATAACAATTCACATATCTGTCTATCTTAAATTTCTGCGAAAGACCTGAGGCCTATCCACAGTAAAGCCTAACAAATCATTTTAGACTGTAATACTTAACTAATAATTCCTGAACTCTAAACAATATTATAAGAACATAACCATTTATAACTTTGTTATTAGTTTATGCCTAACAGTTTTTATTTGGCTTTGAGCTGGGCTCCCCCAGTTAACAACTAATATATTGCTGGAACAAATACAGGGGTCACTCCGCTCACATGCTATAATTACACATGTTCTAACTATCTGACCAAGATATTAGTTAACACAAATGTAACCATCAAAGGATACTTCCGTGCCCCATGTAAAGTGGTGTTTTCCACTCTGTACAGTTTCTAAAGTTCTTAGGAGGTTGTAAATCTCCTCTTGTTAGAGATCACCAATGTCTCTGGAGCTGCTAGCAGTCTGTGTATTAGGAATAGGCTCTTCCCTCCTTGTTGCTTGTGAGCGATGTGGCGTGTCTCCAATAGGTCCGGTAGGGTCAGGAACTTCAATAGAAAGCTGGGAACAGAAGTGCTGGAGGTCTTCCTCAGATCTATAGATCACATTCTTGTTGTCCCTTGTGGCTATAATAGACACAGGGAATCCCCATCTATAGGGAATCCTGTGGGTTTGTAGAACAGAGGTGAGGAAGGAGAGAGATCTGCGTTTTTGCAGTGTCGTGGGGCTGAGATCGCTGAATATTTGGATGTGGATTCCGGCGTGCTGAATTGGTTGTTTTGCTCTTGAATTTCTCAGGATTTCCTCTTTATCAGGAAAGTGAAGTAGCTTTACAACAATGTCTCTTGGAGGGGCCTTAGGTGGGGGTTTAGCCCTTAACGCCCTATGTGCTCTCTCAATAGAAATATCAGGTGCAGAGGGTGTCCCTTTAATGGTTCTAAATAAATCCTGCAGGTATCCTGCTATTGCAGTGGGACTCACCGATTCTGGGACTCCTCAAACCCTCAAGTTGTTCCGGCGACTTCGATTTTCTAGATCTTCTATTTTCATTTAGGGTTTCTATTGTTGACACTTGGGATGAAACCGTGGCAGAGATTTGTTTCAATTCAGATGTGCATGACTTGCTCTATTTTTCCACCATATCTAGTCACCCTTTGATAGTTGTCACATCTTTGTGCAGGTCTTTGTATAAGGCCCTCACTTCGTGCATAGCCACCTTAATGTCTTCTTTTGAGGATAGCAAACTAAGATCTGCTTTGGTAACATAATCAGTGGGCAAATGATCTGCACTATGCTGTGGTGTATCTGTTGTTGATTGTCTTTCCTCTGTTGTGTCTTGTTGTGTTGTTGCAGCTTGTTCAACTGGTCTTAAGTATTGGCCCATAGTTTTGTTTGTTATGCCCTTCTCCATCTTTTGTGTTTTCTTTTGTGGCATAACTGGTGAGAATGTTTTCTCCTGGCCCCAACTAGGTTTGATCTGAATGTTATTGGCTAGTGTGCAATCTGGCTTGCCTGGTATCAGCATGGGAGACAGAAAACAGATGCTTATGTGGACTTACAGTTTTAGTACTGCGAGATCTCTCTCTATTATAATGTCCTTCTATGGCAGAATCCCTATCTTGATACGGTGTCTTTAAATATTGTGCTGCAGAGGTCTGCTGATAGGAGAATCCAGTGATTTACAGATGCCGTTACTATTTTTGTTATGTCTGTGTGCAGGCAAACTCCCTAGAGGGGTTTTTATTTCTGGCCCTGTGGTTTGGTTAGGTTCCGGTATGGCTCCGTCTCTCTAGAGCAACACCCAGCCCAATACAGGTTACTCACTGTGATCGGATGTTAATACAAGACGGGTGTGCTGTTCCGGTGAGTTTTGCAGCTGTCCGTTTGCTAAAGGCCTTGTCCTTTTAACAGCTTACACAGGCACCTTGCCGCAAGCCACGTGGTCGGGCTCCCCGGTCTGTATCAGCAGTCGGTTCTAAGCAATTCCTCTCGCTTATCTTTCCTCTCCGATGTTAATGTTAGGTCCTCACGATCTCCCTCTCAGTTGCTGCCACTTGCTATTGTGATATTACGTTCTTGCTCGATATTAGGAGCCCATCTGTGCCGCCGGGCCTAAGAGCTCTGAATTCACACCGCCATTCGGCTCCGTGGCTAGGCTCCGCCCCCCAATATGTTTTTTATAGATTAAAAGCTTAGTTACTTATTCAGAATTGCCCATTGAAATGCATTGGAATTAGGGTACCATGTTTGGTGCCATATTACATGATCAATATAATTTGGCTCAGTCTAGATTGATTCTTTTTATATAGAGGGATGCCCAATTAGTATAAAACAAGTAAAATGTGAGTGAGCCAATATGTTTTTCATAGATTAAAAGCTTAGTTACTTATTCAGAATCTCCCATTGAAATGCATTGAAATGAGGGTACCAGGTTTGGTGCCATATTACATGATCAATATCATTTGGCTCAGGCTAGCTTGATTCTTTTTAGATTGAGGGATGCCCAATTAGTATAAAACAAGTAAAATGTGAGTGAGCCAAGATGTTTTTCATAGATTAAAAGCTTGGTTACTTATTCAACATCTCCCATTGAAATGCATTGGAATTAGGGTACCAGGTTTGGTGCCATATTACATGATCAATATCATTTGGCTCAGGTTAGATTTATTCCTTTTATATAGAGGGATGCCCAATTAGTATAAAACAAGTACAATGTGAGTGAGCCAAGATGGTTTTCATAGAGTAAATGCTTGGTTACTTATTCAAAATCTCCATTTGAAATGCATTGAAATTAGGGTACCAGGTTTGGTGCCATATTACATGATCAATATCATTTGGCTCAGGCTAGATTGATTCTTTTTATATAGAGGGATATCCAATTAGTATAAAACAAGCCAAATGTGAGTGAGCCAATATGTTTTCATAGATTAAAAGCTTAGTTACTTATTCAGAATCTCCCATTGAAATGCATTGAAATGAGGGTACCAGGTTTGGTGTCATATTACATGATCAATATAATTTGGCTCCGGCTAGATTGATTCTTTTTAGATTGAGGGATGCCCAATTAGTATAAAACAAGCCAAATGTGAGTGAGCCAAGATGTTTTTCATAGATTAAAAGCTTAGTTACTTATTCAGAATTGCCTATTGAAATGCATTGTAATTAGGGTACCAGGTTTGGTGCCATATTACATGATCAATATCATTTGGCTTAGGCTAGATTGATTCTTTTTATATAGAGGGATGACCAATTAGTATAAAACAAGCCAAATGTGAGTGAGCCAAGATGGTTTTCATAGATTAAAAGCTTGGTTACTTATTCAAAATCTCACTTTGAAATGCATTGAAATTAGGGTACCAGGTTTGGTGTCATATTACATGATCAATATAATTTGGCTCAGGCTAGATTCATTCTTTTAAGATAGAGGGATGCCCAATTAGCATAAAACAAGCCAAATGTGAGTGTGCCAAGATGTTTTTCATAGATTAAAAGCTTAGGCCTAGATTTAGAGTTTGGCGGTAGCCGTGAAAACCAGCGTTAGAGGCTCCTAACGCTGGTTTTAGGCTACCGCCGGTATTTGGAGTCAGTCAGGAAAGGGTCTAACGCTCACTTTTCAGCCGCGACTTTTCCATACCGCAGATCCCCTTACGTCAATTGCGTATCCTATCTTTTCAATGGGATCTTTCTAACTCCGGTATTTAGAGTCATGGCTGAAGTGAGCGTTAGAAATCTAACGACAAAACTCCAGCCGCAGAAAAAAGTCAGTAGTTAAGAGCTTTTTGGGCTAATGCCGGTTCATAAAGCTCTTAACTACTGTGCTCTAAAGTACACTAACAACCATAAACTACCTATGTACCCCTAAACCGAGGTCCCCCCACATCGCCGCCACTCATTTAAATTTTTTTAACCTCTAATCTGCCGACCACCGCCGACGTTATCCTTATGTACCCCTAATCTGCTGCCCCTAACACCGCCGACCCCTGTATTATATTTATTAACCCCTAACCTACCCCCCACAACGTCGCCGCCAGCTACCTACAATAATTAACCCCTAATCTGCCGACCGCAAAGCGCCGCTACTTACGTTATCCTTATGTACCCCTAATCTGCTGCCCCTAACACCGCCGACCCCTATATTATATTTATTAACTCCAAATCTGCCCCCCACAAAGTCGCCTCCACCTGCCTACACTTATTAACCCCTAATCTGCCGAGCGGACCGCACCGCTATTATAATAAAGTTATTAACCCCTAATACGCCTCACTAACCCTATAATAAATAGTATTAACCCCTAATCTGCCCTCCCTAACATCGCCAACACCTAACTTCAAACATTAACCCCTAATCTGCCGACTGGAGCTCACTGCTATTCTAATAAATGTATTAACCCCTAAAGCTAAGTCTAACCCTAACACTAACACCCCCCTAAGTTAAATATAATTTAAATCTAACGAAATAAATTAACTCTTATTAAATAAATTATTCCTATTTAAAGCTAAATACTTACCTGTAAAATACATCCTAATATAGCTACAATATAAATTATATTTATATTATAGCTATTTTAGGATTTATATTTATTTTACAGGTAACTTTGTATTTATTTTAACCAGGTACAATAGCTAAAATAGTTAAAATAATTACAAAATTACCTGTAAAATAAATCCTAACCTAAGTTACAATTAAACCTAACACTACACTATCAATAAATTAATTAAATAAAATACCTACAATTACCTACAATTAAACCTAACACTACACTATCAATAAATTAATTAAATACAATATCTACAAATAAATACAATGAAATAAACTAAC
The DNA here is from genome assembly GCF_027579735.1 of Bombina bombina. Taxonomy (NCBI): domain Eukaryota; kingdom Metazoa; phylum Chordata; class Amphibia; order Anura; family Bombinatoridae; genus Bombina; species Bombina bombina. The sequence goes on from NC_069504.1 coordinate 1,125,597,169, forward strand.
TAAAGTACAAAAAATAAAAAAGAACTAAGTTACAAAAAATAAAAAAATATTTACAAACATCAGAAAAATATTACAACAATATTAAACTAATTACACCTACTCTAAGCCCCCTAATAAAATTACAAAGACCCCCAAAATAAAAAAATGCCCTACCCTATTCTAAATTACTAAAGTTCAAAGCTCTTTTACCTTACCAGCCCTGAACAGGGCCCTTTGCGGGGCATGCCCCAAAGAATTCAGCTCTTTTGCCTGTAAAAAAAACACATACAATACCCCCCCCCAACATTACAACCCACCCCCCACATACCCCTAATCTAACCCAAACCCCCCTTAAATAAACCTAACACTAAGCCCCTGAAGATCTTCCTACCTTATCTTCACCATACCAGGTTCACCGATCGATCCAGAAGAGCTCCGATGTCCTGATCCAAGCCCAAGCGGGGGGCTGAAGATGTCCATGATCCGGCTGAAGTCATCATCCAAGCGGGAGCTGAAGAGGTCCATGATCCGGCTGAAGTCATCATCCAAGTGGGAGCTGAAGAGGTCCATGATCCGGCTGAAGTCTTCTATCAACGGCATCTTCAATCTTCTTTCTTCCGGATCCATCTTGCAGACCTCCGACGCGGAACATCCTGCTGGCCCGACGGACTACCGACGAATGAAGGCTCCTTTAAGGGACGTCATCCAAGATGGCGTCCCTCGAATTCCGATTGGCTGATAGGATTCTATCAGCCAATCGGAATTAAGGTAGGAAAATTCTGATTGGCTGATGGAATCAGCCAATCAGAATCAAGTTCAATCCGATTGGCCGATCCAATCAGCCAATCAGATTGAGCTCGCATTCTATTGGCTGATCGGAACAGCCAATATAATGCGAGCTCAATCTGATTGGCTGATCGGATCAGCCAATCGGATTGAACTTGATTCTGATTGGCTGATTCCATCAGCCAATCAGAATTTTCCTACATTAATTCCGATTGGCTGATAGAATCCTATCAGCCAATCGGAATTCGAGGGACGCCATCTTGGATGACGTCCCTTAAAGGAGCCTTCATTCGTCGGTAGTCCGTCGGGCCAGCAGGATGTTCCGCGTCGGAGGTCTGCAAGATGGATCCGGAAGAAAGAAGATTGAAGATGCCGTTGATAGAAGACTTCAGCCGGATCATGGACCTCTTCAGCTCCCGCTTGGATGATGACTTCAGCGGGATCATGGACCTCTTCAGCTCCCGCTTGGATGATGACTTCAGCCGGATCATGGACATCTTCAGCCCCCCGCTTGGGCTTGGATCAGGACATCGGAGGAGCTCTTCTGGATCAATCGGTGAACTTGGTATGGTGAAGATAAGGTAGGAAGATCTTCAGGGGCTTAGTGTTAGGTTTATTTAAGGGGGGTTTGGGTTAGATTAGGGGTATGTGGGTGGTGGGTTGTAATGTTGGGGGGGGGTTATTGTATGTGTTTTTTTTACAGGCAAAAGAGCTGAATTCTTTGGGGCATGCCCCGCAAAGGGCCCTATTCAGGGCTGGTAAGGTAAAAGAGCTTTGAACTTTAGTAATTTAGAATAGGGTAGGGCATTTTTTTATTTTGGGGGTCTTTGTTATTTTATTAGGGGGCTTAGAGTAGGTGTAATTAGTTTAAAATTGTTGTAATATTTTTCTGATGTTTGTAAATATTTTTTTATTTTTTGTAACTTAGTTCTTTTTTATTTTTTGTACTTTAGTTAGTTTATTTCATTGTATTTATTTGTAGATATTGGGGCCTAGTTATCAAGCCGTCAACCTCAAATACGCTGGAATTCCGCAGCGTATTTGTGGCGAGGCTGATTCGCCTTAGTTATCAAAGGCTCGAGACCGGCAAAAGTAGAATTTTGTGACGTAAGCTTCGATCCGCCGGACTCAGTCCGACACAAGTGCGGCACATTCTCACTACTTTTGCTAGCTATCAAAAAACTAGCAGGTACGCTCGGCACTTTTACGGCCCAGCGTACCTGGTTTTCAATCCGCCACCCCTGGAGGCGGCGGATCCCATAGGAATCAATGGGAGTCTGACCATAGCGAAAGTACAAGTTCGCTGCTGACAGACATCCCATTGATTTCTATGGGAGCTGTCTACACCTAACACCCTAACATGTACCCCGAGTCTAAACACCACTAATCTGACCCCCCCTACACCGCCGCAACTAAATAAAGTTATTACCCCCTAAACCGCCGCTCCCTGAACCCACCGCAACCTATATTAAATGTATTAACCCCTAATCTGCCCCCCTACACCGTCGCAACCTATAATAAATTTATTAACCCCTATCCTGCCCCCCACTACGCCGCCGCCACTGTAATAAAATTATTAACCCCTAAACCTAAGTCTAACCCTAACCCTAACGCCCCCTAACTTAAATATTAATTAAATACATCTAAATAAATTAACTCTTATTAACTAAATGAATCCTATTTAAAACTAAATACTTACCTTTAAAATAAACCCTAATATAGCTACAATATAAATAATAATTATATTCTAGCTATCTTAGGATTTATTTTTATTTTACAGGTACCTTTCAATTTATTTTAACCATGTACAATAGCTATTAAATAGTTATTAACTATTTAATAGCTTACCTAGCTAAAATAAAGAGAAATGTACCTGTGAAATAAATCCTAACCTAAGTTACAATTACACCTAACACTACACTATACTTTAATAAATTATTCCTATTTAAAAATAAATACTTACCTGTAAAATAAACCCTAAGATAGCTACAATGTAATTAATACTTATATTATAGCTATCTTAGGATTTATATTTAGTTTACAGGTAACTTTGTATTTATTTTAGCTAGTTAGAATAGTTATTAAATAGTTATTAACTATTTAATAACTACCTAGCTAAAAGAAATACAAAATTACCTGTAAAATAAATCCTAACTTAAGTTACAATTAAACCTAATACTACACTATCATTAAATTAATTAAATAAACTACCTACAAATAACTACAATGAAATACAATTACATAAACTAACTAAAGTACAAAAAATAAAAAAAGCTAAGTTACAAAAAATAAAAAATTAAGTTACAAACATGTTAAAAATATTACAACAATTTTAAGCTACTTACACCTAATCTAAGCCCCCTAATAAAATAACAAACCCCCCCAAAATAAAAAAAATCCCTACCCTATTCTAAATTACATACATTTCAAAGCTCTTTTACCTTACCAGCCCTTAAAAGGGCCATTTGTGGGGGCATGCCCCAAAAAGTTCAGCTCTTTTGCCTGTAAAAGAAAAATACAACCCCCCCCCAACATTAAAACCCACCACCCACATACCCCTAATCTAACCCAAACCCCCCTTACAAAAACCTAACACTAATCCCCTGAAGATCATCCTACCTTGAGTCGTCTTCACTCAGCCGAGCCACCGATGGAACTGAAGAGGACATCCGGAGCGGAAGAAGTTAATCCTCCAAGCGGCGCAGAAGAAATCTTCCATCCGATGAAGTCATCATCCAGGCGGCGCTGAAGAAGTCTTCGATCCGGCCGATGTCATCTTCAAAGAGGCGCTGAAGAGGTCTTCTATCCGGGCGAAGTCATCTTCCAAGCCGGGTCTTGAATCTTCCTTCCGCCGACGCGGAACCACCTTCTTCACCGACGGACTACGACGAATGACGGCTCCTTTAAGGGACATCATCCAAGATGGCGTCCCCTCAATTCCGATTGGCTGATAGGATTCTATCAGCCAATCGGAATTAAGGTAGGAAAAATCTGATTGGCTGATGGAATCAGCCAATCAGATTGAGCTCGCATTCTATTGGCTGTTCCGATCAGCCAATAGAATGCGAGCTCAATCTGATTGGCTGATTGGATCAGCCAATCGGATTGAACTTGAATCTGATTGGCTGATTCCATCAGCCAATCAGATTTTCCTACCTTAATTCCGATTGGCTGATAGAATCCTATCAGCCAATCGGAATTGAGGGGACGCCATCTTGGATGACGTCCCTTAAAGGAGCCGTCATTCGTCGTAGTCCGTCGGTGAAGAAGGTGGTTCCGCGTCGGCGGAAGGAAGATTCAAGACCCGGCTTGGAAGATGACTTCGCCCGGATAGAAGACCTCTTCAGCGCCTCTTTGAAGATGACATCGGCCGGATCGAAGACTTCTTCAGCGCCGCCTGGATGATGACTTCATCGGATGGAAGATTTCTTCAGCGCCGCTTGGAGGATTAACTTCTTCCGCTCCGGATGTCCTCTTCAGTTCCATCGGTGGCTCGGCTGAGTGAAGACGACTCAAGGTAGGATGATCTTCAGGGGATTAGTGTTAGGTTTTTGTAAGGGGGGTTTGGGTTAGATTAGGGGTATGTGGGTGGTGGGTTTTAATGTTGGGGGGGGTTGTATTTTTCTTTTACAGGCAAAAGAGCTGAACTTTTTGGGGCATGCCCCCACAAATGGCCCTTTTAAGGGCTGGTAAGGTAAAAGAGCTTTGAAATGTATGTAATTTAGAATAGGGTAGGGATTTTTTTTATTTTGGGGGGCTTTGTTATTTTATTAGGGGGCTTAGATTAGGTGTAAGTAGCTTAAAATTGTTGTAATATTTTTAACATGTTTGTAACTTAATTTTTTATTTTTTGTAACTTAGCTTTTTTTATTTTTTGTACTTTAGTTAGTTTATGTAATTGTATTTCATTGTAGTTATTTGTAGGTAGTTTATTTAGTTAATTTAATGATAGTGTAGTGTTAGGTTTAATTGTAACTTAAGTTAGGATTTATTTTACAGGTAATTTTGTATTTCTTTTAGCTAGGTAGTTATTAAATAGTTAATAACTATTTAATAACTATTCTAACTAGCTAAAATAAATACAAAGTTACCTGTAAAATAAATATAAATCCTAAGATAGCTAGAATATAATTATTATTTATATTGTAGCTATCTTAGGGTTTATTTTACAGGTAAGTATTTAGTTTTAAATAGGATTCATTTAGTTAATAAGAGTTAATTTATTTAGATGTATTTAATTAATATTTAAGTTAGGGGGGCGTTATGGTTAGGGTTAAACTTAGGTTTAGGGGTTAATCATTTTATTACAGTGGCGGCGGCGTAGTGGGGGGCAGGATAGGGGTTAATAAATTTATTATAGGTTGCGGCGGGTTCATGGAGCGGCGGTTTAGGGGTTAAACTATTTATTTAGTTGCGGAGAGGTGCGGGATCAGCAGGATAGGGGTTAATAATTTTATAATAGAGGGCGACGGTATAGGGGGGGCAGGATAGGGGTTACTAGGTATAATGTAGGTGGCAGCGGTGTCCGGGAGCGGCGGTTTAGGGGTTAATACATTTATAAGACTTGCGGCGGGGTCTAGGAGCGGCGGTTTAGGGGTTAATACATTTATAAGACTTGCGGCGGGGTCTAGGAGCGGCGGTTTAGGGGTTAGTAACTTTATTGAGTTGCGGGAGGCTCCGGGGGCGCCGGTATAGGGGGTAGAACAGTGCAGTTTAGTGTGAGTGCTTAGTGACAGGCTAGCAATAAAGCTGGGAAAAAGCCGAAGGGCAGCGAGATCGGATGAGTGATAACTGTCACAGTCCGCTGCTCATCGCCCCGCGGCTTTTTGACAGCTTTATTTGATAACTTAGGCAAACGTATTCAAGGTCCGCGGCGGCGAAGGTAGGCGAGCTTAGGCGGACGTATTGGGCCGGCGAAGCCAGAAAAGTAGACGGCTTGATAACTACCCCCCATTGTATTTAATTAATTTATTGATAGTGTAGTGTTAGGTTTAATTGTAGATAATTGTAGGTAGTTTATTTAATTAATTTATTGATAGTGTAGTGTTAGGTTTAATTGTAACTTAGGTTAGGATTTATTTTACAGGTAATTTTGTAATTATTTTAACTATTTTAGCTATTGTACCTGGTTAAAATAAATACAAAGTTACCTGTAAAATAAATATAAATCCTAAAATAGCTATAATATAAATATAATTTATATTGTAGCTATATTAGGATTTATTTTACAGGTAAGTATTTAGCTTTAAATAGGAATAATTTATTTAATAAGAGTTAATTTATTTAGTTAGATTTAAATTATATTTAACTTAGGGGGGTGTTAGTGTTAGGGTTAGACTTAGCTTTAGGGGTTAATACATTTATTAGAATAGCGGTGAGCTCCAGTCGGCAGATTAGGGGTTAATGTTTGAAGTTAGGTGTCGGCGATGTTAGGGAGGGCAGATTAGGGGTTAATACTATTTATTATAGGGTTAGTGAGGCGGATTAGGGGTTAATAACTTTATTATAATAGCGGTGCGGTCCGCTCGGCAGATTAGGGGTTAATAAGTGTAGGCAGGTGGAGGCGACGTTGTGGGGGGCAGATTAGGGGTTAATAAATATAATATAGGGGTCTGCGGTGTTAGGGGCAGCAGATTAGGGGTACATAGGGATAATGTAAGTAGCGGCGGTTTACGGAGCGGCAGATTAGGGGTTAAAAATAATATGCAGGTATCAGCGATAATAAGTGTAAGGTTAGGGGTGTTTAGACTCGGGGTACATGTTAGGGTGTTAGGTGCAGACGTAGGAAGTGTTTCCCCATAGACAACAATGGGGCTGCGTTAGGAGCTGAACGCGGCTTTTTTGCAGGTGTTAGGTTTTTTTTCAGCTCAAACAGCCCCATTGTTTTCTATGGGGGAATCGTGCACGAGCACATTTTTGAGGCTGGCCGCGTCCGTAAGCAACTCTGGTATCGAGAGTTGAAGTTGCGTTAAATATGCTCTACGCTCCTTTTTTGGAGCCTAACGCAGCCATTCTGTGGACTCTCAATACCAGAGTTATTTAAAAGGTGCGGCCAGAAAAAAGCCAGCGTTAGCTACGCGGGTCGTTACCGACAAAACTCTAAATCTAGCCGTTAGTTACTTATTCAGAATTGCCCATTGAAATGCATTGGAATTAGGTACCAGGTTTGGTGCCATATTACATGATCAATATCATTTGGCTCAGGCTAGATTGATTCTTTTTATATTGAGGGATGCCCAATTAGTATAAAACAAGCCAAATGTGAGTGAGCCAAGATGGTTTTCATAGATTAAAAGCTTGGTTACTTATTCAGAATCTCCCATTGAAATGCATGGATGCCAGGGTGGCAGCTTTGATGCCATATTATATGATCAATATAATTTGGCTCAGGCTACATTGAATTTTTTTTTTGTCTTTTCAGCTATATGACTCAAATTGCATTCCTTGTTTTTTTTATTATTATTATTTTTTTTTTTTATTAAATTTTTTATTGAGGTTAGAAATAAGGCATACAAACTTCTTGAAATAAATAGAAACAACAGTTACAAAGCGATATCAAGATAAAAAACACAAGATATACATCATGCCATACAACCTCTGAGCCTTACAGTGAATATGATAGGCCACTTTTGGGCCTCATATGAAGGATTGAAAAGGTAGAAGGCTCTGTGGAATAATGGAGACCGCTCATGGATCTCTCCAAATAAACCTCATTTTTGAAAAATAAGTGAAAAAGACACATGGAACATGGTGTAAACATTTGCTGTTTAGCAATAAAATGGCAGGGACAGAGATAATGTCAACCTGTAGCTTAACTGCTAGTTAGTTAGGAGACCTCTAAGCTAATATAAAGGGAAAGGAGGACCAGGATAATAGAGTAATGCCTTGAAAGGCTAAATATTCTAAAGAAGTTGCTCAAGCATTGAGGTTAGCTTTACATTCCTGTTTAAGGGCCTAAAATATAGTATATTTATCCCTTCACTGAGGGTTAGGTTAAGTTATACTGTTTTACTGGGTAGCACAGGTGGGAAACTGATTGCAGTTTACACTTCCAATAGAGTACATTGTAAAGTCATGTTCTGGACCACTATCACGATCTGGCAAGGCCCTAGATATATGAAGTTTAATTATGTTCCAGGTCAGTGGGTAGAATTGTTATACATGTGTCTAGGCCAAGTAGCGCAAACAATTTAAGCAGATGAACTCATGCTTGTGGTAGTAAGTTAGTCCCAAAAGACCACCTTTTAAACCTTAAAAAAAGGGAGCAATATAGTCTCTAGACCTGTTAAAATATTAATCTTTCACTATTGTTATACATACTGCCATCCACTGTGGCAATTGATGAATGCTGCATCAAACATAACAGGAAGTACAACAATTATATTGATGTCTTGCAAGGTAAATATAAATGCATTTGGCCTTCTATGTAAGCCAAGACTCCCCTCTAGTAGTGTGATTTAGCAATTACATCTTATTATTGGAGCAACAGAAACGTTACATAACAGTGACTGTCATATTGTCTTATACTAACTATACTACAAAAAAAGTACAATCCAAACTGTCCATGGTAGAAAATAAGTTGCTGCAGATTACAGCACAGAGAGATTTATAGGAGGATTTAAAGCCCCGTAGCAACTTGGTAAGGCAGTGTAGATACCTCATCCTTTAAAGCCCCGTAGCAACTTGGTAAGGCAGTGTAGATACCTCATCCTATTCCAGATCTCTAGAATCGAGTCAGCTGTCCAGCCTTTGGAAACTTAGCAAAGGATATACATTAGTAGTAAGACCCCAAGGACCCTGGGCAAAAAGTAATATAGTCCTGACTTTGTAATTTAGCTGCAGCAGTCTGTAAAAGCAACTAATTACCAGTCTCTCCCGGATCAAGTGAAGCATTTTCAGCCGACTCCAACTTTGAGGCCAGTGCTGATGCGGACAAGTCTCTTGTGAATCTTCTCTGCCGGCCTATAAAAATGCCTTTTGAGGGATCGCTCTCTGTGTCTCCCACGGCATGCTGTTTCTGAGTAGGGAGCTTCCAGGGTTAGTGGGATTGCCCTAGGCTCTGTGACACCCCGGGTATGTCGGCCGCTGTCAGAGAGCTCAGGTGAGGCTGGTTTTACTAGAGCCGAGACTTTTAGTGGCGTGCAGGACAGCTTCACACCTATGTATTTCCCCTTTTTTCTGCGGAAGCTGCAGTCCAGAGCTCCCAATGATCGCAATAGGTGTGAGGCTTTGCGGGCTTGTCTCCTCCGGTATCGCCACTTCATGCGCGTCACTCCAGGGGCAGATAAAGCAGTACCTCTCGTTGCGGCTTCAGCCTCCAGATGATTGAACTCGCTGCTGTGTCCAGAAATAGGTGTGTTCCCACTGCTATGGACGGTAGCCACTGTACTCTCCTCCTCCACTGCGCTAGGCTCCTGGAAATGTATAGCTGTGTCTGCTTCTTGTGGGTGCTCCGCTATTTTCACGTGGCTGTATAGATCATATCTAAATGCCCTCTCTATGTCGCTGCAGATTTGCTCTCTATAAGACTCCAGGATGGAGCTTATCATATCGATAATCTTACTGTGTTCCATTGCTTGTGTAGTAGTGTCTTGAATGTTCAGTGATAATACACTGCTTACCCGGCCTGTAATATACCGGGGGGGTGTTGAAAGCCTCTCACTGAGGAGTCTGCCTTACGCCTCAACGCTCCGGATCAGTAATCTAAGGTGGAATACCCAATATTGTTATATCATTCGATTCAGCTAGTTTCAAAATATCAGGTTGAGGTAGATGGATGACCCTCTTAGACATCAATAAAAGGCGAATTACTGATGTTCCACGCAGAGCAACTGATATTGCATCCATTCAAGGTGCTGCCCAGAGACACGCCCCCCGCTACATTGAAATTTTTATATAGAGGGATGCCCAATTAGCATAAAACATGCCAAATGTGAGTGAGCCAAGAAGGTTTTCATAGATTAAAAGCTTGGTTACTTATTCAAAATCTCCCATTGAAATGCATTGAAATTAGGGTACCAGGTTTGGTGCCATATTACATGATCAATATCATTTGGCTCAGGCTAGATTGATTCTTTTTATATAGAGGGATGCCCAATTAGTATAAAACAAGCCAAATGTGAGTGAGCCAGGATGGTTTTCATAGAGTAAATGCTTGGTTACTTATTCAAAATCTCCCATTGAAATGCATTGAAATTAGGGTACCAGGTTTGGTGCCATATTGCATGATCAATATCATTTGGCTCAGGCTAGATTGATTCTTTTTACATAGAGGGATGTCCAATTAGCATAAAACAAGCCAAATGTGAGTAAGCCAAGATGTTTTTCATAGATTAAAAGCTTAGTTACTTATTCAGAATTGCCCATTGAAATGCATTGGAATTAGGGTACCAGGTCTGGTGCCATATTACATGATCAATATCATTTGGCTCAGGCTAGATTGATTCTTTTTATATAGAGGGATGCCCATTAGTATAAAACAAGTAAAATGTGGGAGTTCCTGTGTGGGGGTGGAGAATAATGGCAGCATGTCTCATGTCGGCGTTCAGGTCGACTGCTAACATCGCATCCCACTCTTATTGCTCCATAGCCCCAGATCTTTGTGGTGCAGAGGGGCCGTGGCAAGTGTGATCTTGCCGGAGAAGGAACTCATTAAGGCCAATCTGGTCTGCGGTTGTTAAAGCATCTCTTTTTTTTTTACTGATCCAGTGGATATCCCCAGAAACAACGTGAAGGAGAGAGGAAAAAGTCCATGGTCTACCCTGGTTGTAGAGTCGTTGGATGGTAATACCCCTACCCAGATAAGCCGGGTCTAATCTAGGGTGCAAGAGCAAAGTGGGGGGCCCTGCAACAACATAAATCTTACCGGAGTGGCAGAGAGTGTGGCACCGGGACGTGGAGCATTCCCTCCTGGATCGAGAGAGTGCTGTGGCTGGGAGGACGGCAGAGGGATCCGCTTGCAGCATCCGGGAGTGTGGTACCTGAGACGTGTGTGGCTTCCGGCTGTTGGATTGAGGACCGACCATCGGAGATAACGCTCAGTAGCCAAAGCAGCAACTCATGGCATTGTAGCGGTTGGCGTCTCCTCAGCTGCAGGTTGGCCCGTCGTACGGAAGACATCCTGGTTTTGTCTTACAGAGCCCGCAAGTATAACCGTCTGTGTTGACTCTTCATAAAATTGTATTTCTTTCTCATCACAAAAAAAGCTGACTCTGCTAATAAATAGTTTGCTATACGGGAAAGATTTCAAGCAAACGTTCAGCCTATCTGGTGAATACTAAAGGCCAAATATTATTTCTATGCCTGACACTGGAACTTAGTGGAAAAAAGAAAAGAACCGAATTAATGACATTATTATAACAAGCTTTGCTTACTGGTGTATCGTCATCTTAATATCAGGACAAAAAAAGCTTTGACAGTACACTATAGTTTCTTTTTTTTTTTTTTTTTGCCTGATTTATACTTGGTTGCGGGACTTAAAATTGCCCTGGATAAAATCCTATGTATGGGCCATATTGTATAATTTGCAAATGCACAAGCATTAGTGTTAGCTGTATAAACCCATAGGAAATGCATTGCTAACTTTGTTTATTTAAAGGTACAAGGTGTCTCTTATAAGTTTTATATACTGTGCAAAGATTGTTAAAAATTGCCAATATATTTGTCTTATTGTTTGCATAAGGGCATCTTAGTTATGCTCAGGTTATATATGGTTTCAGTTACACAGATTATAGATAGGTTATAACTAGCAAGTTAACTTATAGTTTATAAGAACAGTCATAAGGTAAAAGTACATAACTCTGAGACCTGCATATAATCAAAAGGGGCAGGTATTTAGGTATAAGTGTTATATTATCAGATGATGCCGTTTGGCTATTTTTCCTTATTTTTTTTCTTTTTCTGCTTCTTTGTTAATTGTTGATACACAAGGCACAGGCCAATGGAAATTAGCAAAGTAAATTGGCTTTCTTAGGTCATTTTGCCTAATTATTGTAACACTAAGTTAAGTAACCATACACGTTATTAACCCTTCTATTACAAAAAAAAACACACCATTCACTGGGACAAGTTCCCTGAGTTAGACAGTAAGATTTTTTACTGGAAGTATTCACGTCACAACGTATTCAGACACTCTCTAGTAGTGTCCCTTCAGTTTGTTTTTTTTCACTATTAATTGTATTTTTCACTTTTTGGTAGTTTTCCATCACTTTTTTCACACTATCAATGGAAAAATTCATCTCACAGGCAAAAACGAATTCCCCAAAAATGCCAGCAAAATCCGAAGATAAAAAAGCCAAGACGGCAGATAATAGTGTAGAAAATATACCTGAAATGACATCTTTAACTATTGACACTCAGGCCCTTATCAGTCAGTTAGCGGCTATTTTTTCACCTCAATTCGACTCCATAAAAACAGAGTTAGGTGTTATCTCAGCTGATATAGGGACACTTTTAACGGAAATAAAACAATTTGCATTAAGACTTTCCGAAGCTGAAGATAGGATCTCAACATTAGAAGATCAGGCAAACATACAACACACATCTATACATAAACAAGAGACTAAATTAAAAAGTATGCAATTGCGCCTAGAGGATCTCGAAGATCGCTCCAGGCACAATAACATTAGAATCATTGGTCTACCGGAATCTCCGGAGTTTGAGGCTCTTATGACTTTTTCCTCGACTACTCTACCACAGGCACTGGGTATGCCTACACATTTGGTACCCCTGGTAATTGAGAGAGCGCACAGAGTAGGCTCCAGGAAGCCAGTCATTAATGGGGCCACCAGACCTAGGATGACCATCCTCAAGCTCCTGAGATTTCAGGACAAGATCAAGATCCTTAATCTCTATAAAAAGAAAAAAGAGCCTTTGATATTTGGTAACAACAAAATATTGTTGTTCCAGGATTTCTCTGGCGAGACCTCAGCTAGGAGAAAAGTCATGGCTCCGTATTGTACGCAACTAATAAATAAAGGCATTAATGCTTGGCTGAGTTATCCGGCCAGAATTATAATAAAGGATAATGGTAACAGGCAGATATTTAGTGAAACAACTGAGGTAATTGAATTTTTAAAGAAACTGGGATAATGATGAAATGTTAACATTTTATGTTGAAGTATGCTGAGAGTATTGTTTAAGATAAGAAATCCAAGTTTTTTTTCTCTGGATCAGTTTTTTTTTTTCCCCTCCCTTTTTCCCCCCCCCCCCTCCTTTTTCCTTTTCCCTCTTTATCCCTAGGGATAAATTGTTGATTATTAATATTGGCAAAAATGATAGCGGAAATTAGGATGTTTTCCTGGAATGTGGGGGGGATTGGTTCACCAGTGAAACGTAAACTGATTGTTAGAACTTTAGCTGGATTGCAGCCTGATCTGGTTTGTCTGCAAGAAACACATCTTAATGAGATAGAAGCAGTAAAACTTAAGATCAAATGGGTCGGGGAGGTAATCTCCACCAACGGTTCTAATAAAAAGTGCGGAGTAGCAATACTACTACACAAGCAATTAGACTATAAGATTATAAAAACAGAGATTGATGTTGAAGCCAGATTTATCTTACTTCAAATAATGGTTAAAAATATAAAATTCATAATCTGCAATATTTATGCTCCTAATAAACTTTCACTATTTTTTTGGGAAAATATTCAAAACAAGTTATTTCCGTTTATAGGAAATAATTTAATCTTATGTGGAGATTTTAATATGACAGTAGACCCTTCAATAGACAGGTTTTCACGTAAAAATATAGACAGTAATAGACAAAGTGCTAAATATTTTCAGAGATTCCGCTATAAACTAAAATTAACAGATATCTGGCGAATTCAAAACCCTGATATTTCAGTATACACATGTGAATCTAAAGCTCACAAGACATTTTCTAGGATTTACCTATTTCTGGTCTCTGAGTCATTATCTATCTGGCAATCAAAGGCTGAGATAAGGGAGATTCTGATATCGGACCATGCAATAATCTCATTAATATTCCCATCATTGAAAAAAGATAAGGTTCAAAAATCGGTATTTTGCTTTCCCCGTTTTTTATGTTCTGAGCCCAGGTTTCGGTTGTGGCTACAATCAAAATGGCAGGAGTACGGTTTCAATAACATTGAATATAGAAATAAAGTTGAAACTTTTTGGGAGGCCTCTAAGACGGTTCTAAGAGGCGAGATTATGGCTTATTTAAATGTTCGCGGGAAGAAGATTAAATCTCGGGAGGTCACGTTGGCAAAGAGTGTGAAGAATGCTCACATATTAGTACAGAATGTTAGAATGTTCCCTCGCAGAATAATTGGGACAACTATATTGCTATTAGAAAGGAGAAAGATCTCTTCCTAAAACAGCAATCCCAAACAGAGGAAATTAGAATAAATCGGCATTATAAAGGGTTTCATGGTTGCTCGGCCAAACATTTGGCTAATCTTACTAAAAATAGGAAGAAAAAAAATCTCATACCATTCATTAAAGATAATAAGAGCAGACATATGGAAACTTCGGAAATTTGTAAGGTTTTTGCCTCTTATTATCAATATATATATTCTCCAGTTAAGACTAACCTCTATATCCAAGAGGTATTTTGGTCTAAAGTGGTAACGCCTAAGATTCAAATTGAAGATTTGACAATGCTAAATGATCATATAACTAGAGTAGAAATTAGTAAGGCCATTGATAAACTGAAACTTAATAAAGCTCCTGGCCCAGATGGACTCCCTGCGGAATTCTACAAATGTCTTAAGGAAGATTTATTACCAGTATTAGAGAATTTATTTAATGAGTATTACACAGTACCAATATCATATTATTTCTCAATGGCCAACATCTCTCTTATATTAAAAAAGGGGAAAGATGCGGAGGATCCAGGCTCTTACAGGCCGATATCGGTTTTAAATTCAGACTATAAGATTCTAGCCTCTATCTTAGCCGACAGATTATCATCTTGTCTGCAGAAACTTATTCATACTGATCAGACGGGATTTATGATCAATAGGAATACCTCTAAGAATATACGGAAATTAACTACATTGTTAGACTTTGCATGGAATGAGGAACAAAAATCTGGTTCAAATAGGGGAAGTGATATGGCCGTCCTTACATTAGACGCAGTCAAAGCGTTTGACTCCATAGTATGGGAGTATCTTTTTATTTCACTCGGGAAATTTGGGATCAACGGGAATTTTTTGCAATTTATTCATAGAATTTACTCGAAGCCTATATCATATATATTAGTAAATGGGATGGTCTCGCCTAAAATAACAGTTCAGCGGGGTACCCGGCAAGGGTGCCCATTGTCTCCCTTGCTGTTTAATACAGCACTAGAGCCACTTGCGATACGATTAAGAAATAGTCTAACAGGGATTGCAATAGGGTCGCTTCGTCTAAATACGTTATTATATGCGGATGATGTTCTGGTATTTCTAGAAGATACACAGCAATCTATTCCAATTCTGATGCAGCTATTAGAAGAATTTAGCTCATTTTCAGGCTATAAAGTGAATACGGAAAAAAGTGAATTGATGTTTATTGGGAAAGCAGCATCGAGGTGCTCCAACAATCCATTTAAAGAGGTAGATTCTGTTAAATACTTGGGTCTTGTACTACACAAGAATCCGAAGTACTGGTACATAGATAATTATGCTCCTTTATTGCAAAAAATTAAATTAGATTTGTAACTATGGACCTCTCTTCCTATATCATTAACGGCAAGAGTAAATTTGGTTAAAACTATTATCTTTCCACGCCTTCTTTATCCAATTCAAAATCTACCTTTATTTATATCTAATCAGGATCGAAGAAATTTGCACTGCTATTTCTCTAAATTTATCTGGCAAAATAAAAAAACACGTATTGCATTACCCAGGTTAATGCAGAAATCATGGCTGGTGGTCTATCACTTCCAGACATCAGTTTATATAATATTGCAGCGTTGGTAAAAATTGCAATTGATTGGCTGGCAAGAACAGATATATTCTCCTCCTTTGCACAGGAGTCTCTTTTGATACATCCCTTCACACTATCAGCTATATTACATTGTAAGCTGCGACAATTACCCTCTAATGTTTCTTCACTTATAACATTCAAGAACATAGTTCTGGCGTGGCATAAATGTTGTAAATTATTGGAAATAGATTTTTCTTTTTCAGAATATCTTCCTATTCGGGGTAACCCGTTATTTTCTCCAGGTATTCACCAAAGTACTTTTAAGGTCTGGGCCGAGAAGGGTTTAAGTCGGATTTGCCAATTAGTTGGCGCAGATGATCTAGTTCTAGCGGGAGAAACTTTGTTTTCTCTTTATCAGTTACCCAGATCAGATTTATTTGCATTTTTTCAGATACGACATTTTATCACAACACAGGACTGGAAGTTTCCCATATCTATTGCATGGTCCGATGTCAGGGTCTTATTACAGAGATTTGTGGCGGGTGTCACTTCAATTTCACTAATATATGATATTATGCTCTCGAAGCAAACTCAAGGTGCTTTAAATAAGATTTGTGGTCTTTGGAGCAGGTTAATTTCAGATATAGATCAGGACAGAGTCACACAGAGTTTCAAGACCCTGGATAGGTGCAAAGTCCCCTCAATGTGGAAGGAATCACATATGAAACTTATAAATAATTTTTATTTATATCCAGCTAAACTTGCCCGGTTTTACCCATCTAGATCAGCTTGCTGCCCAAGATGTGCGTACATGGAAGCAGATTTATTTCATATGTTTTGGGCATGCCCTAGGATAAATCAGCTCTGGTTGAAACTTATATATTGGTTTAATAACATTCACGGGGTATCTATCTCTCTCACGTTCCAGGATATTATCCTATTGATTGAGATTTCGAGTAATCAAGATAGATATTGGGTTCGTTCATTGAATACCTTAATACTAGCGGTAAGACAGAGTATTCTAAAAAAATGGAAAGCAAAAAGAGGGCCTGTATTCTCTGAGGTTCTACATGTTATTCAAGATCAAATTATTTTTGAATCATACCATCTACAGGATGCTTCAGAAACTAGAATTAAGAAATTTTTACTTGGTTGGTATCCCATTATTAATTCGTATTTTATACCTATACAAAAACAGATTTTAGCACCTTTCCTGTCCTCAGTTAGTTTTGCAGAGATGGTTGTATTAGACCTGTTTCCATATTCATGGATAACAAATGCTGCTGAAATTCAGTATTAATTGTATCAGGGATTAGGGGAAGGAGGATGTTTTCTGGGTTTTTTTTTTTTTTTTTCTTCCTGTTTCTTTTTCTTTTTTTCTTTTTTACTATTTTTTTTTGAGCTCCCTCACAGCAACTCGCCGCGAGGAGCCAGTTACAAAAATGCTGAGAAATTATTGTCATATGCTGGGTTGTTATATCTGTTAAATTATTTTTGAAGTTATGCTTATATGTGACAACATAAGTTATCTTTGTTAATTGTATTTATCGGCCACTAATAAAGATATATTGAAAAAAAAAAAAAAAAAGTAAAATGTGAGTGAGCCAAGATGTTTTTCATAGATTAAAAGCTTAGTTACTTATTCAGAATCTCCCATTGAAATGAGGGTACCAGGTTTGGTGCCATATTACATGATCAATATAATTTGGCTCAGGCTAGATTGATTCTTTTTAGATTGAGGGATGCCCAATTAGTATAAAACAAGTTAAATGTGAGTGAGCCAAGATGTTTTTCATAGATTAAAAGCTTGGTTACTTATTCAAAATCTCCCATTGAAATGCATTGAAATGAGGGTACCAGGTTTGGTGCCATATTACATGATCAATATCATTTGGCTCAGGCTAGATTGATTCTTTTAAGATAGAGGGATGCCCAATTAGTATAAAACAAGCCAAATGTGAGTGAGCCAAGATGGTTTTCATAGATTAAAAGCTTGGTTACTTATTCAAAATCTCCCATTGAAATGCATTGAAATTAGGATACCAAGTTTAGTGCCATATTACATGATCAATATCATTTGGCTCAGGTTAGATTGATTCCTTTTATATAGAGGGATGCCCAATTAGTATAAAACAAGTAAAATGTGAGTGAGCCAAGATGGTTTTCATAGAGTAAATGCTTGGTTACATATTCAAAATCTCCCATTGAAATGCATTGAAATTAGGGTACCAGGTTTGGTGCCATATTACATGATCAATATCATTTTGCTCAGGCTAAATTGATTCTTTTTATATAGAGGGATATCCAAATAGTATAAAACAAGCCAAATGTGAGTGAGCCAAGATGTTTTTCATAGATTAAAAGCTTAGTTACTTATTCAGAATTGGCCATTGAAATGCATTGGAATTAGGGTACCAGGTTTGGTGCCATATTACATTATCAATATCATTTGGCTCAGGCTAGATTGATTCTTTTTATATAGAGAGATGCCCAATTAGTATAAAACAAGTAAAATGTGAGTGAGCCAAGATGGTTTTCATAGAGTAAATGCTTGGTTACTTATTCAAAATCTCCCATTGAAATTAGGGTACCAGGTTTGGTGCCATATTACATTATCAATATCATTTTGCTCAGACTAGATTGCTTCTTTTTACATAGAGGGATATCCAAATAGTATAAAACAAGTAAAATGTGAGTGAGCCAAGATGTTTTTCATAGACTAAGCTTAGTTACATATTCAGAATCTCCCCTTGAAATGCATTGAAATGAGGGTACCAGGTTTGGTGCCATATTGCATGATCAATATCATTTGGCTCAGGCTAGATTGCTTCTTTTTACATAGAGGGATGTCCAATTAGCATAAAACAAGCCA
The DNA here is from genome assembly GCF_027579735.1 of Bombina bombina. NCBI lineage: Eukaryota > Metazoa > Chordata > Amphibia > Anura > Bombinatoridae > Bombina > Bombina bombina. Next base: position 1,125,615,682 of record NC_069504.1, read on the forward strand.
AATGTGAGTGTGCCAAGATGTTTTTCATAGATTAAAAGCTTAGTTACTTATTCAGAATTGCCCATTGAAATGCATTGGAATTAGAGTACCAGGTTGGGTGCCATATTACATGATCAATATCATTTGGCTCAGGCTAGATTGATTCTTTTTATATAGAGGGATGCCCAATTAGTATAAAACAAGTAAAATGTGAGTGAGCCAAGATGTTTTTCATAGATTAAAAGCTTGGTTACTTATTCAGAATCTCCCATTGAAATGCATTGAAATGAGGGTACCAGGTTTGGTGCCATATTACATGGTCAATATCATTTGGCTCAAGCTAGATTGATTCTTTTTATATAGAGGGATGCCCAATTAGTATAAAACAAGTAAAATGTGAGTGAGCCAATATGTTTTTCATAGATTAAAAGCTTGGTTACTTATTCAAAATCTCTCATTGAAATGCATTGAAATTAGGGTACCAGGTTTGGTTTCATATTACATGATCAATATCATTTGGCTCAGGCTAGATTGATTCTTTTAAGATAGAGGGATGCCCAATTAACATAAAACAAGCCAAATGTGAGTGAGCCAAGATGGTTTTTATAGATTAAAAGCTTGGTTACTTATTCAAAATCTCCCATTGAAATGCATTGAAATTAGGGTACCAGGTTTAGTGCCATATTACATGATCAATATCATTTGGCTCAGGTTAGATTGATTCCTTTTATATAGAGGGATGCCCAATTAGTATAAAACAAGTAAAATGTGAGTGAGCCAAGGTGGTTTTCATATAGTAAATGCTTGGTTACTTATTCAAAATCTCCCATTAAAATGCAGTGAAATGAGTGTACCAGGTTTGGTGCCATATTACATGATCAATATCATTTGGCTCAGGCTAGATTGATGCCTAATTAGCATAAAACAAGCCAAATGTGAGTAAGCCAAGATGTTTTTAATAGATTAAAAGATTAGTTACTTATTCAGAATTGCCCATTGAAATGCATTGGAATTAGGGTACCAGGTTTGGTGCCATATTACATGATCAATATCATTTGGCTCAGGCTAGATTGATTCTTTTTATATAGAGGGATGCCCAATTAGTATAAAATAAGTAAAATTTGAGTGAGCCAAGATGGTTTTAATAGATTAAATGCTTGGTTACTTATTCACAATTTCCCATTGAAATGCATGGATGCCAGGGTGCCAGCTTTGATGCCATATTATATGATCAATATCATTTGGGTTTACCTAATTTTAACTTTTTTATGAGGGATGCACAATTAGTATAAAACAAATCAAATGTGAGTGAGCCAAGAGTAAAAGCTTGGTACCTTATTCAGAATTTCCCTAATGAAATTAATGAAAATGATGGTGCCACCTTTGGTGCCAAATGTCATGAATAATATCATATTAAGTTTGCTAATTGTTGTTTAATAAATAATTTATTTCATGAATAAGAAGCTAACATGAATAGGATGCTGGGTGAATAGTAAGGTAACTTCAATCTTCGAATAAGAAGCTGGCCGAATAAGGAGCTAACTTCAATCTTCGAATAAGAAGCTGGCCGAATAAGGAGCTAACTTCAGCATTCGAATAAGAAGCTGGCCGAATAAGGAGCTAACTTCAGCATTCGAATAAGAAGCTGGCCGAATATGGAGCTAACTTCAGCATTCGAATAAGAAGCTGGCCGAATAAGGAGCTAACTTCAGCATTCGAATAAGAAGCTGGCCGAATATGGAGCTAACTTCAGCATTCGAATAAGAAGCTGGCCGAATAAGGAGCTAACTTCAGCATTTGAATAAGAAGCTGGCCGAATAAGGAGCTAACTTCAGCATTTGAATAAGAAGCTGGCCGAATAAGGAGCTAACTTCAGCATTTGAATAAGAAGCTGGCCGAATAAGGAACTAACTTCAGCATTCGAATAAGAAGCTGGCCGAATAAGGAGCTAACTTCAGCATTCGAATAAGAAGCTGGCCGAATAAGGAGCTAACTTCAGCATTCGAATAAGAAGCTGATCGAATAAGGAGCTAACTTCAGCATCATTTTTATGAGTTTGCAGAAACTTTTCATGCAGGTAATTGATAGCTGCAAAGTGTCCCTGGAAATGTTTTCAAATGTTGACAACTATGTTCAAAGACATAATTCATCTATGTGCATTTACATTGTTATCAAATTCCCTTTTAAATTACGTGAAAAAAGGGGTAATATAAATAACGTTATTACAAAGTTGTTGTTTTTAACTACACATAATTATAGAATTTATATTTCACTTTCAAACTAACAACAAAGTAACGACTACGGCAAGATTCACGTCGTCCTGATATAAAAAATATAATAAAAACTTCCCCATGTAAATAACCTTCCTGCTCTTTACAAAAAAAAATACTTCGCGTTGACACTTTACACAGAACAATATCTGACAGAAACACAGACCTCTCGTACATATACCAGGTTCAGTAGGCGGGAATTTTATCCGCACCCAATCATCTGCCGGCTAGCTCTAGCCCTGTTAGTAGTTGCCCAATAAGAGAGCGCCTTGCTTTCCCGACAATCAAAACTATCAAATCAAACCCCGCCTCGCTATCTCTGTCCAATAGGAAAATGCCGACCTTTACTTCGTTAACAAATCCTAGGCATGTTCCGCCCACTGTTCATAAGAATCGCTTGCCTTATTCCAGGTTTAAAAATGGCGGATAGGTTGACGCAGCTGCAGGATGCACTGAATTCGGTGAGCCGGTATTTGTGTACGGTGTCTGCTCCTGGACACCGTATATCCGTTTAGCTATGTGCAGCTTAATATCTGGTAACCATAGTAAATAGCAGCTGCCCAGCCCCATACCGTGTAAAGTCTATAGTGTTGCCAGTCAGCGAGGTCATCACATCAGCCCAAAAGGCACTAATGCCCCCCCATGGCTTGTACTGTTTACCTGCTCGGGTCGTGACCCTATATCTGAGTTTTTAACTTTTTATTTGTTCCCAAAGATTCCTTTTACTTTGTGTTGTAAAATAGCTGCTCTCCTGTCCCCTATGGTTATGGTGTTTGATACAATGTATCCATGTAGGTGAGCAGAGCTGGCTGGCTGTGGAAAGTCTATGGGGAAAACAGGGACTTTACACCCCCAAATATGACTCCCCATTTTTGTTCCTGGAGACACAAACACTACAGCATTGTTAGTATCTCTCATACACTACATAGGTAGCACGGGAGTCAGGGATGAGCATACTACATAGGTAGCGCAGGAGTCAGGGGTGAGCATACTACATAGGTAGCACGGGAGTCAGGGATGAGCATACTACATAGGTAGCGCAGGAGTCAGGGGTGAGCATACTTCATAGGTAGCGTGAGAGTCAGGGATGAGCATACTACATAGGTAGCACGGGAGTCAGGGATGAGCATACTACATAGGTAGCGTGAGAGTCAGGGATGAGCATACTACATAGGTAGCGCAGGAGTCAGGGGTGAGCATACTACATAGGTAGCACGGGAGTCAGGGATGAGCATACTACATAGGTAGCGCAGGAGTCAGGGATGAGCATACTACATAGGTAGCACGGGAGTCAGGGATGAGCATACTACATAGGTAGCACGGGAGTCAGGGATGAGCATACTACATAGGTAGCACGGGAGTCAGGGATGAGCATACTACATAGGTAGCGTGAGAGTCAGGGATGAGCATACTACATAGGTAGCACGGGAGTCAGGGATGAGCATACTACATAGGTAGCACGGGAGTCAGGGATGAGCATACTACATAGGTAGCGTGAGAGTCAGGGATGAGCATACTACATAGGTAGCACAGGAGTCAGGGATGAGCATACTACATAGGTAGCGCAGGAGTCAGTGGTGAGCATACTACATAGGTAGCACGGGAGTCAGGGATGAGCATACTACATAGGTAGCGCAGGAGTCAGGGATGAGCATACTACATAGGTAGCGTGAGAGTCAGGGATGAGCATACTACATAGGTAGCACGGGAGTCAGGGATGAGCATACTACATAGGTAGCACGGGAGTCAGGGATGAGCATACTACATAGGTAGCACGGGAGTCAGGGATGAGCATACTACATAGGTAGCGTGAGAGTCAGGGATGAGCATACTACATAGGTAGCACAGGAGTCAGGGATGAGCATACTACATAGGTAGCGCAGGAGTCAGTGGTGAGCATACTACATAGGTAGCACGGGAGTCAGGGATGAGCATACTACATAGGTAGCGCAGGAGTCAGGGATGAGCATACTACATAGGTAGCGTGAGAGTCAGGGATGAGCATACTACATAGGTAGCGTGAGAGTCAGGGATGAGCATACTACACAGGTAGCGTGAGAGTCAGGGATGAGCATACTACATAGGTAGCGCAGGAGTCAGGGATGAGCATACTACATAGGTAGCGCAGGAGTCAGGGATGAGCATACTGCATAGGTAGCGCAGGAGTCAGGGATGAGCATACTGCATAGGTAGCGCAGGAGTCAGGGATGAGCATACTGCATAGGTAGCGCAGGAGTCAGGGATGAGCATACTACATAGGTAGCGTGAGAGTCAGGGATGAGCATACTACATAGGTAGCGTGAGAGTCAGGGGTGAGCATACTGCACAGGTAGCGTGAGAGTCAGGGATGAGCATACTACATAGGTAGCATGAGAGTCAGGGATGAGCATACTACATAGGTAGCGTGAGAGTCAGGGGTGAGCATACTGCACAGGTAGCGTGAGAGTCAGGGATGAGCATACTACATAGGTAGCATGAGAGTCAGGGATGAGCATACTACATAGGTAGCGTGAGAGTCAGGGATGAGCATACTACATAGGTAGCACGGGAGTCAGGGGTGAGCATACTACACAGGTAGCGTGAGAGTCAGGGATGAGCATACTACATAGGTAGCGCAGGAGTCAGGGATGAGCATACTACATAGGTAGCACGGGAGTCAGGGGTGAGCATACTGCACAGGTAGCGTGAGAGTCAGGGCTGTACAAAAGGAGAATTAGCTCACCAAGTGAATGTAAAACACCAAAACTTTGTGTATACTTATAAAAGCTTTCTAATATAAAGCATAAAAGACCAAATCTGTAGGTAAGTCTAATGTAGAGCACCTTATTGCAGTTGTCCCAGGCAGTGTGTTGCAGCCCTCTCCAGTATCCAGTGGGGGTTAACCCTATTTACCATTATGTTGCCAGACCCATCTGTGATCAAATTTGTGGGCAGCATCATTCTTGTAGCAAAAAATGTCACCAGTGGAGTGCTATTGGTCTAGTCTAGAAATATACCCTCAATGATTCAAATGCAAAATTGTCCCCAAATGTGTACAACGGTGCTCAATATGAGTTACCACATTACTGTATCTACCTTTGAGCAGTGGTTAAACAAGATCTCTGACATGATACATGCTTTTTCCATGTGCCACAAACCTACACGTTGCTTTAGAAATACGTAGGTCATATCATCCACAAAAAACATTAATGACCCTGCTTTAGATAAAGAGAACTTTAACTTCAGTGATCTGGTACCTTACTTCAGGGTTCTTCATACTTTCCCCCCAGACCCATAATACCGACATAACTTTGTGATCCTATTTTTATGCGCGGTCTGAAATAATATTCAGGAAAATAATTGCATTTTTTGGCAAAGTGACTAACGTGTGTGTAATTTATTCCTGATTGTAGTCAAACTTGAAAGTGTTGTAAAAGGTTCAACACACTCTTATACAACATACACCATGCACTTATACAGCACACACACACACTCCTACACTAAGAGCACATGAACACCAGGCACTTACACAGCACACACACTTTAACAGCACACATACACCACACACTCTTATACAACATACACAACCCAGACACACAGCACCCCCCCCAAATAACACACCCATTCAAATAGCACACATACCACACAAACGCACACTTATATAACACACACAAGTCATGACCCAGTAAACATGGTGTTCCGACCCAGTAATGGGTCCCGACCCGTAGTTTGAAGAACCATGCCTTACTTTATAACATGTAGTCCCACGTATAAAGTACTGCTGGAATCTGCCGTGTGTTTAGGGAAACCTGTTCCAGATAGAAAAATAAATAATTGTTGCTACTGATTACCCAGTGGTAACAATTTTTTTTTTTTTTTGTCTAGACCATGTTTCCTTAAACAAACAACAGATTCTGGCAGTAGTTTATCCATGGGACTACATGTTATAAAATAAGTTACCCGTCCACTGAAGTTAGTTTTCTCTTTATCTAAAGCAGGGTCATTAATCTTTATTTGTTTTGTGGATGATATGACCTATGTAGGACCACTAAAGTCCAAAAGTAAAGCTTCATAATTCAGATAAGTGTTTTTCAATAATTGGCACTAAAACATATAAGAGGAGGTGTGGGAACAGTGACACTTGGTATTATCTTATGGAAACCACAAGCAGCAGCTGACTTTGGCAAAACCAGAACGTTTTTTACGAGCTGACAGTAGCACTTGCCATGTTGTTGTGGGATGGAGGTGGAAGAAACCCACTGAGGTCAGAATCGTTGTTTGTCTTGATCAGTAACTTGCATTTAACACACAAGTTACAAAGTGCAAATTGAAATGTGAGTGAAGTACTCTTGGTTGAACAGAATCGGCGCTTGAGAGCTGTGTATGAACCCTGGATCCGATGTACATTCACTAAATTAAAACTTAAAATAGAGTTTTCTTTAAAGATAAAAATAAAAGAATTTATGGGTGGGGTGCCGTCTTGTAAATTTCATCAGAGGGGAGGCCCACCGCCTGATAACCTCCGAGATAAAACATGCAATTTAAACAAAAAAACTTTCTGGTATATTAGTGTAGAATTATCAAAACATGCACACTTTCTGAGGCTCCTACTGAGTATGTGCTAAAGTCCACAGTGTATACGTATATGTATTTTGTGATTGGGTGATGGCTGTCGCATAATAAATGGGGAGGGATCGTTGGATTACCTTTGAAATTTGCCAGAAAATATTCTACTGCTCATTTCAAATTCATAGTAGGTGCTGTGACATTGTCTTATTTTGTAGTTGTATTCATTTCTACTGTATTTAGTGGTTCTATAACAACCTTTAGTTTCCCTTTCTTTGTGGTCTGCTCTCAACTCTCCTTCCAGCTCCAAAGACCTGATTCCAGACTGCCTAACATATATTTATAATTCTGCTTATCACATTGCTATCATTCAGAATAAATGTAATTAACCCCTTGTAAATTCAGCTTGCAGATCAGTTTTGCAATGCCATTGGTGTTCTCCAACAGTGTGCTCCACCTGCTTCATTTAACAACATTCAGACTGCACTGAACAAAGAGCAACCGACCAATCCCACTGAAGGTAAGGACGTGTCGACATTCATATATACTAATCCATGATACCCATTTAGATGTATCAGAAACAATCTGATTGGAATACTTCTATGTTTAATGCTAAAATGAACAATATGATTCGCGCAGAGATGTGAAGATACTGCAGATCCCCCCTGTGTCTAACATTTAGAGGTATGATGCCATAGTACAAAAACTATACTCTGGTAGATGGTTAAAAGGGCGTTTATAATGCTTCTTTTTAAAGTTATTGCCTCAGTGATCACTTATTGTGCTGGCGACCTGCTTGTGCATGCGTGATGTCGTCAGTGGCACTCAGAGCATACGTGTGCATTTGGTCTGTAATCTTATTGGCAGTGGCTTTATAAGCACAGTAAAATATGTCATTCAATGGACATTAAAGTGCAAAGTGCACTTTTGCCTCGGCTGAGGCCTCTCTTGGGAGAAAGCGGTGGTGCCTTCTGTTTAGGTCTGCCTGTCTTGTAATCCCTCCCTGTTCATTCTGTGTCCTCTAGCTTGGGTATTGGTTCCCACTAGTAATTGAATGATGTCGTGGACTCTCCATATCTTAGGAAAGAAAACGAAATTTATGCTTACCTGATAAATGTATTTTTCCGGATATGGAGATTCCACAACCCCACCCTTTATTAAGACAGTAATTTTTATTTTTTTTTACTAAATCTGACACCTACACCTTTTTGTATTCTTTTTCCATTTCCCTTTGGTCGAATGACTAGGGGAGTGACACTGTGCTCTGTCTCCTCCTGCTGGCTAGGAGTGATATTACCACTAGTAATTGAATGACGTCTTGGACTTTCCATATCTGGAAAGAAATTTATTGGGTAAGCATAATTGTATTCATTTTTTTATTTTCTGGTCCCCTGTATTATGTAGCATACAAAGGAAAAGATGATTTGCCACACTGTTAAAATCAAATGTTCTTTATTGCAAATCTTTAAAAACACATAGTTCAACGTGGAGGATGAACCACATAAAAAAATCTAATCACATTCACAAGCGGTGTAGCACAATGCTTATGCGTTTCAGTGGCCGTAGTCATAGCATAAAGTGCTAAGTGATACACCTGTTTAAAAAGACCAACAACGCTAGTTATTGGTTAAATAAGATACACACCTACTATTGTGAGTCAATGATAACAGACCTGAAAAGTGATTATTACACTCCTAGACAAACATTCTAGAGACACATTATTTCTCCAAATAAAATCACCAAGAGAAATGTATAAATACAGCATAGCAATAAAGCCGTATTAATAACATGGCAAGGCAAAACGAGTGTAATTCACATTTGCTATTGTCCAATAAAAATCTTAATGTGTTAAGTAGCATTGTTATCTTTTAAAATAGCCATATCTCATTATTAATACAAAACATTAGACACACTCATGTAACTATCTAAGTTTACCTATTCCCCTTTTAAGTGCAAACATATGCACCATATACATATGATTGTTCTAAACATAACATGACCACTAAAAGAATAGTACATCAACTATTAGAGTGGATAACTAATAGAGAGGAATACAAAAGGAACACAAAGGAGAAATTATCACAAATATCTTCAATTTTGTAATGCATATGATAGTACATCAAATGTGATATTATTTGACAATATGGGTTGTAGTGTCCCCTAAAGGAAACCATTGCACCAGAGTGATCTCACACTTGAACATATCTTGGCACCTCTTAGACTAAAAGTGGACACTTAGTTTGAAATAATTAATTTGTGGATTTTTGATAGTATATTTCGCCTCTTGGGCCATAATTTACAGATATAGAATACAAAGGAAGTTACTCCCAGATATTCATGATGTCATATCTGGAATTTAACCCCCTAGGTATCCTCGTACCCAGGGTAAAAATCCAATAGGCTTCTCGCTTATCCAATAGGCTGTCAATATCTCCGCCTCTTTTCGGTCTACAGACTCTCTGTTGCATACCATATAAATGAATTAAGTTCACCCTTATGATAAATACCAAAATGTTGAACCACCGGAATGGTAGAACTTGTGGTTTTGAATGAGGAGAGATGTTCCCTAATTCTAGTATTTACATCTCGAGAGGTAAGTCCTACATATTGAATTTTGCACTGTGTACATTCTAACATGTAGATCACATAGTTGTATGTACAGTTCATGCATGAACCAATTTCATAGACCCTTTGTGTCACACTGCTAGAAAAGATAGTTGTAACTCTTACATAATCACAGGACTTGCACTTCTGATGGCCACATTTGAACATGCCCAGATGTCTCAACCAAGAACTTTGTCGATTCACTTTACTGAGCAGAAGTGTGGGAGATAAAATTGTTCCCAGAGTAGGGCTTTTCTTGTAAGAGCACCTTAAACCCTTTTTAACTATTTCTACTAGTTTATCATCAGCTTTCAATATTTGGAAATAATTCCGAATTATGGTACTTATATGTGCATATTGTGCGCTATGTCCTGTAACAAAAGTTATTCCTTCAAAATTCTCCTTTTTGCTCAATTTTGGTTCCAAAAGACACTCCCTTGACCTACATGACACTGTATTATGTGACAGACATCAGCCAATCACAGACTAGTATACGTGTACCCTGTGAGCTTGTGCGCATGCTCCATAGGATCTTGTTCCCTAGAAAGTGAATATAAAAAACTGTACAAAATTTGCTAATGGAAGTAAATTGGAAAGTGTTTTAAATCTGCATGCGCTTTCTGATTTCATAATAATTTTGACTTTAGTGTCCCTTTAAATTGATGGTAAATTCATCAAGGCTGTGCAGTGGCAATCAATGCAGCTACATAAATTACTAGGAGTCTCGTTGATGATGACTTTAAATAATAGAATTTACTGTTGTAATCTACCAAACCGCTCCGATTTTACTGTGAGCTCTGGCAGCCCTACCACTAAGTGCCCTCCCCCTCCCAATGACGTCATAGCTGTTCTCTAATCATAATTGTGGCATGTTTGCTTTGGGGTGGGGGGGGAGTTATTTTGCGCATACCTTAGCTACGTCATGGATCTTCTCAGCCTCTTAGCCTTCCAGATACGTGGCTTCCATCGCAATTGCACTGTGCAAAAAAAGGACAAGGGGGCGGAGTGAATGGATGCCGCAATTTAATAGTAATTTATAATTATATTATTACCTAAGTAAGTTTGTGGGTTTTTTTGTTGTTTTTTTTTGTTTTTTACATTAAGTTAGCGACTCTACTAGCAATCATGTATTTTATTAGAATCAGGCTTCTAAAACTGTATAAATTACCATCACTTTAAGTAATGAAAACTTTATTTTTTTAAGTTGAGTTTGAAATGCAGCGCTGTGTGTTTTTACCCTTTTATGACCTAACAGTGATGGAGACAAAAGAATTTGCTTGAATGATAATGCTCTGATCATATAGATAATAGAAGAATAATTATCATGGACTTAGGCAACATGTCTTAAAGTAATTGTAAAGTTTAATGAAGTGCCCGGTATCTAAAAATGGAAAAGAAACAGAAGTGCCCCATGGCCTAGTATTGAATGTACTCTTATAGTAAGATGCATAATGTTTTTCACTCACATGTGAGAAAGCGCCCCTCTTGGTGCAAGTAGCGCAGGCTGGAATCAAACAGTCATCCAGTAGACCGGCCTCCAGCAAAACTCCAACCACTGTGAGGTGAATCCAGATAGGCGTAGTCCAGATGTCAGACCATTGAATATAATTGAGGCAGGGCAAATAAAGGTTTGGCAGCAAGTGGTAAGATCAAATCAATTAAGCCTCATGAAACGCGTTGCTGTTTGTTTTAACGGTTATTAAAAGTAAGATTTGATCTTACCACTTGCTGCCAAACCTTTATTTGCCCTGCCTCCATTACATTCAATGGTCTGACATCTGGAATACACCCATCTGGATTCAACTCAGTGGTTGGAGTTTTGTTGGAGGCCGGTCTACTGGATGACTGTTTGATTCCAGCCTGCGCTACTTGCACCAAGAGGGGCGCTTTCTCACATGTGAGTGAAAAACTATATGCATTTTACTATAAGAGTACATTCAATACTAGGCCATGTGGCGCTTCTATTTCTTTTCAACTTTCACAGATTACTGACTTTGGTATTCTCACCTACAATCCCCTCACAGATAGCAGCCTGGACAGTTCCACTTAGAATTGGTGTTTCTGGAACCAACCCTTTACAATATATGAATATATGGGACTTCCTTTTGCCATATTTTGTCATTATTGTATAATTTAAAGGGACATAATAGTCATATGCTAAATCACTTGAAACTGATGCAGTATAACTGTAAAAGGCTGACAGGAAAATATCACCTGAGCATCTCTATGTAAAAAAGGAAGATATTTTACCTCACAATCACCTCAGCTCAGCAGAGTAAGTTCTTTGTAAAAAGTTCTACTCGGCTGCAGCCCCAGCTGCAGGTAAAAAAAAGAAAAAAAAAAAGAAAGAAATGAACAGCAGCCAATCAACATCAGCAGTGCTGAGGTCATGAACTCTTTTACTGTGATCTTCTGAAATTTCACTTGACTCTCATGATATTTCAAACTTCCTTACACTGAATAGGGAAATAACATGAGTGCACGAGGCTCATCCCTTCGGCTGTCCCGGGACAGACATACTTATATGCTGCTTAGAAATCCTTTACAATGGGATGTGGCTACTGAGGAACTTTTGAGGTAAAATATCTTTCTTTTTTACATAGAGATGTTCAGGTGATATTGTCTAGTCTGCTTTTTACAGCTATGCTGCATCACTTTCAAGTGTTTAAACATTTGGGTATTATGGCCCTTTAATTTAGATTTAATATATATCTGATTATTTGTTGTCATTCGTCTAGGGAGATTCTCATATTTAAATTTGTTATTGACTTAGGGCGCCCCTATTTCTTTTTGTGGTATCTAAAAATGTTAAAAACTGGCACTTTAAAGTGAAAGTTAATTTTTCTGCTCTGCAACACATCAATGTATTCTAGAAAATGAACATATTGAGATCGCTTTTTTTTATTAATAAGGTTACGTTTTTTGTTTTTTTTTAAATATAATTTTCCTACTGTGATTATTCTTGCTCCGCCCACCCTCCACTTCCTATCTTTTGGTGCCTTTACGTATAGAGCGATCAAACTCACTCTATACGTAGCAGAAATGCGAGATCACAAGCATGTAACGCTTTGCGCATGCGCAAATCCTCGATCGTAATAATAGGCTGTGCTTGTATGTTGCGTACAAGCATTATCAACAGATGACGTTCTCGGCTGCAACAGATAAGGTATGCGCAAATCGGGAACGCACGTCCGACATAATCCAGGGTACAATAGCTTTGCCGCATGCGCAACTGATTAGATAGTTGAATGGCGTAGCTTTACAGCCGCCGGTCGGGCAGAAAAAAAAACGTGACGAGGAAGTGAAATAGCAATAGAAAAATTGGTTGATTTGAAAATCGGAAAAATTTTACTTTATTTGCGGCGAAAAATGTATTTAGATCTAACTTGCAAAAAAACGATGAATTAAACTCCTATTAATTTTAACTAAACTATATGTAACTGGGCATAGCAGAGCACCTAACTTTACTTTCACTTTAATTAAACTTTACAAAGACGCTTATCACCCATAGCTCCTACTTTCATTAGCAAATCCATGATGAATCTGGCTTCCTCCAATCGTTGGGGGGCACACAACGATTGGAGGAAGCCGGATTTGTCATGGATCTGCTTAAAGAAAGCAAGAGCTGCGGACAGAGGATCGGTTATGTTTACCATAACACAAAGGTAAATATTTAAAAAAAAAAAAAAAGTCTTTGTAAAGTTTAATGAATGAAAGTGCCCCTGTTTTTTAAGATTTGTAGATACTGAGAACTTATTAATAAACTTTACAATTACTTTAAGCAATATGCGTCTCTGAATATGTGGGGTGTTTATTGTACGAGGGAAAGTTTTTTTTTTTTTTTTTTTTTTTTTTACAGAGTATGTTGTAGCAAAGAGAAAAGGTGTATCGGGGTGATTAGGCCTTGTATACCCTGTTGGTATTAGTCTATACTGACATCAGTCTCTTTATTATATGTTGGCTTAAAGTTTAAGTTTATTATCTGTATAAATTATATGAATAGTAAACTAAAGTATAACCTGCAAAGATTACTATAATTACATTAAAGAGCAATAATAGTCATAAAATTGCCTGCTCTAATTCATTAGAACATGTCATTTAAGACTGGCGACCCTTTTCTACTGTGTGTTTGCCACTCAGGAGCCCCAGAGCACTGCATGTCCCAACTAGAAAACACTGCTGTTGCTTGGATGAGTGACAGGTAACACTTGGGACATGCAGTGCTCTGCGGGTCCCGTGTGGTACTTCTATTGTGTTTAATCCCTTTTACTTTGGTGAGTTTATGGCGAGGGAAATTGTATCAGTGGGAATGTGATTTCTCTATCCAATGAAACTAACAAAGATGATGATTTTTTTTTTGTTTTCAGAATATGCTCAGCTTTTTGCAGCTCTTATTGCCAGAACCGCAAAGGATATAGATGTCTTGATTGATTCATTACCCAGTGAGGAATCTACTGCAGCATTGCAGGTAAGTGTTCTGCCCTAAGGTTGGTGGTATCAGAGAGGAACATAAAACAGTTTTGTAATGTGCTAGACCATTGTATTTTTGCACTATTTCTTGCAGAGATCTTTATTTAAACCCCCCCCCACAAAAAGACATAGTTCTCTGCTCCTGAGGAATAATACACTGCTGATAACTTACACAACCCCTGATTCATTTGGTGACAATGTTAAGCTCTGGACCTGTAGTGCATTGACAGCCTGGGGCTGATTTTAAAGGGACAGTCTACTTGAAAATGTTTGTTTAAAATAATAATACCTTAAATACCCATTCCGCCAGTTTTGCATAACCAACACAGTGAAATTAATACACTTTTTACCTCTGATTACCTTGTATCTAAGCTCTGCAGATTGCCCCCTTATATCAGTTCTTTTGACACAAATTAAAGGGACAGTCTAGTCCAAAATTAAACTGTCGTGATTCAGATAGGGCATGCAATTTTAAACAACTTTCCAATTTACTTTTATCATCAAAATTGCTTTGTTCTCTTTGTATTTTTGTTGAAAGCTAAACCTAGGTAGACAGCGCTAGTTCATGTGTGCCAAATAGATAACATTGTGCTCACTCCTGTGGAGCTATTTATGAGTCAGTACTGATTGGCTAAAATGCAAGTCTGTCAAAAGAACTGAAATAAGGTGACAGTTTGCAGAGGCTTAGATACAAGGTAATAACACAGGTATAAAGTATATTAAAGGACCAGTAAATACAATAGATTTGCATAATCAACAAATACACGATAAAAAGACAATACAATAGCACTTAGTCTGAAGTAAATTCGGGGGGGGGGGGGGGGAGAATTGCATGGTCTATCTGAATCATGGAAGTTTAATTTTGTGTCCCTTTAGTAAAATAGTGTTGGTTATGCAAAACTAGGGAATGTCCCTTTTAACTAAGAAAACAAAAATTATATAGTGAACAGCGCCAAACAGTCATACAGGCTAACTATACTTGATCACCTAACTGGATCAAAAAGTAGAAGGAATACAATGTGTGGAAAAGGAGTGCCAACCGGCTTATCTATATCAGGTGTTTACATAGATAAATAGTACATTTATTATGTAATTTTATATTTTTATTTTCATGGTTCCCTGCTGTTTTTCCGGCATTGTGAATGTGTGACGTCATTAGGGGGCATGCTCCCGCCTTTAGCGTGCGGCTCTTTGGCGCCGTTTGTCCGGAGAAGTTCCTCTGCATAGCTGTAATGGCTTCTCCTGCTGCCTCAGTTTCTCTGTGCGGTCCGGGAGGTTTTTGAGTTAAGTTCTTGCTTGGAAGAGTTCGGTTCACATCGGGAGGAGCAGGTAGGCACTTCAGCTTAGCGCTGAGGTGTAGTGTGCCGAGGGGTTTATTTTATTTATTCAGCGATGTTTTGTTAGCTCTGCAAGCGCTTGGGATGGAGGTGCAGTACACTAATAGCCTCTCTTGTAATAAAAATTCGGCATTGATTTTTAAATAGCGCTGGGTAGTGTTTCTGTTCTTAAAGAGACAGTACACTTGTAGAATTAAGACTTTTTTTTCTTTATTCTGAGTGTGTAAAAATTCTGTGCAATATAGACCTAGAGTCTACGTCTTCTGCTGCATGCAGACTTGTTCAGATACCCAAGTAGAACCCCCATTACCATTTTGTAGTTCCTGTATTGAGAGAACTATTTTGTACAAAAACAAGCTTTTTGATACTGAGCCACAATTCCCTTAGGATGAGGCTGTTCAGGCTCTGTCACAGCCTCTTTCCTGTACGTCCCAATCTGTAGCTACGTCACATGCAGTGCCCTGCGTTTCCTCTCAGTCTCCGGATGGAGTGTTTTTAAAGGCTGAGATTGCGTCCCAGGTATTCTTAGCGGTATCTGAGGCACTAGCAGCCATTCCCATGCTACAGGGGAAGTGTAAGAGGAAAGCTATGGAATTGGATAAGGTACATAATTCCTAGAAAGCAAAGTGAATGGATATAGTAGCCATTCTAGAATGCACATAAAGCACTCAGTGTAAGCATTTAGGTCTGATTTGTCAGGTATGTCAAAGTATGTGGCAGCAGGCAGGGCCAAGATAATTTGCTACATATCTCTTTAAAGCATAACTTATTGAAAAAGCATACACAAACACAGGAGGATTAAAATACTGGGATGTGCAATTAAAATAAATCGCTAGAGAGTGTTATAGTTCAACAGTACCATTTGTGTACCTAACTAAGTAGTTATAGTGATAGATAAACCAAACGCAATGTGTCTGGCAAAGTATCAGTGTGATTGGTGTAACCATAGATATTGTATAATATTCGTGTTGGGATAATCTTCCCACAAAGATAACCGAGTTTTTAATATTCAGCGTGTTGTCTTTGGTTGTAGATACTTGAAGACATAGCCACAAAAGTCTCAAGTATACATCTGCTAGTGATGCCAGGTATTATAAGTTATAGATACTTCTTTAGTATTAGTATGTAGTGTGGCATTTATGATCAATTGCAATAAATTACACATCCATGTCATCGATTATTTTG
Organism: Bombina bombina; assembly: GCF_027579735.1. NCBI lineage: Eukaryota > Metazoa > Chordata > Amphibia > Anura > Bombinatoridae > Bombina > Bombina bombina. Next base: position 1,125,632,072 of record NC_069504.1, read on the forward strand.
AGAAGCATAAATGATATAACTTATGCCTGTAACCTGTGCAGCATATAGTGTTGCAATAGTTACTAAGGTAATACCCTCTGACTGTATCAGGCTTCTATCTCCATAGACAGTATGGCTATTGTGATTCAAAGTTCTAATTGAATCTGTGGTAAAGTGAATATATACTTACACCGTCTCACATACTCAGTTATATATAGATATATTAGTAACAGACAAAACTCTGTGCTGCAATGGGTTAGTCTATTTCATCCCCATAAATATTTAAGCATTCATATGCTTGCACAGTGCAATCGCTATTAACATGGTTCAGATTAAATCACCCACTAAATGGGGTATGTAATTAAATAAGTTGTGGCGCCCCAAGATTAAAGCACAAAGCAATACCCTTCCATTAACTGCTCCATAAATGTGAGGCTATAGTAAGTAGAGGAACGTTCACTGCCAGCAAGGTACGCAATCTGAGATATACAGTATAGTTGGCCGTTAAGTATATTGGACCCCTCTTAAGCAAGCCCTAGAATGGCTACTTTATCCATTCACTTTGCTTTCTAAGTATATTCAATACACAGCACCTCTTACCCTACCTTTTGATTAAGCTAATAAGCTAGTACTCTACCTAGGGTGTAGTCACTTCACTATTAGGTAGTGCCATTGAACCTTCCTTTCTGGCGCAACAGTGACATTACCAAGAACTGGACGTCCCTCCAAAATTGATGAGAAGAAAACTGGTCTGGGAGGCTGCCAAGAGGTCTACAGCAATATTAAAGGAGCTGCAGGAATATCTGGCAAGTACTGGCTGTGTGGTACATGTGACAACAATCTCCCGTATTCTTCATATGTCTGGGCTATGGGGTAGAGTGGCAAGATGGAAGCCTTTTCTTACCAAGAAAAACATCCAAGCCTGGCTAAATTTTGCAAAAACACATCTGAAGTCTCCCAAAAGCATGTGTGAAAATGTGTTATGATCTGATGAAACCAAGGTTGAACTTTTTGGCCATGTTTCCAAAAGATATGTTTGGCGCAAAAACAACACTGCTCATCACCAAAAGAACACCATACCCACAGTGAAGCATGGTGGTGGCGGCATCATGCTTTGGGGCTGTTTTTTCTTCAGCTGGAACTGGGGCCTTAGTCAAGGTTGAGGGAATTATGAACCGTTCCAAATACCAGTCAATATTGGCACAAACCTTCAGGCTTCTGCTGGAAAGCTGAACACACACACACACACACACACACACACATATATATATATATATATATATATATATATATATATATATATATATATATATATATATATATATATATATATATATACACTAAAATGTCAGGTTTCTGTGATGTAAATAAATCATTTCAGAACCTTTTCCACTTTTAATGTGACCTATAAACTGTACAACTCAATTGAAAAACAAACTAAAACATTTTAGGAGTAGGTAAGTAAACAAAGAAAACTAAAATAATGTGGTTGCATAAGTGTGCACACCCTTATAACTGAAGATGTAGCTGTGTTCAGAATTAAGCAATCACATTCAAAATCTTGTTAAATAGGAGTCGGTACACACCTGCCATCATTTAAAATGCCTCTGATTAACCCCAAATAAAGTTCAGCTGTTCTAGTAGGTCTTTCCTGACATTTTCTTAGTTGAATCCTACAGCAAAAGCAATGGTCCGCAGAGATCTTCCAAAGCATCAGAGGGATCTCATTGTTAAAAGGTATCAGTCATGAGAAGGGTACAAAAGAATTTAAGGCATTAGATATACCATGGAACAAAGTGGAGAAAATATGGCGCAACAGTGACATTACCAAGAACTGGACGTCCCTCCAAAATTGATGAAAAGATGAGAAGAAAACTGGTCTGGGAGGCTGCCAAGAGGCCTACAGCAATATTAAAGGAGCTGCAGGAATATCTGGCAAGTACTGGCTGTTTGGTACATGTGACAACAATCTCCCGTATTCTTCATATGTCTGGGCTATGGGGTAGAGTGGCAAGACGGAAGCCTTTTCTTACCAAGAAAAACATCCAAGCCTGGCTAAATTTTGCAAAAACACATCTGAAGTCTCCCAAAAGCATGTGTGAAAATGTGTTATGATCTGATGAAACCAAGGTTGAACTTTTTGGCCATATTTCCAAAAGATATGTTTGGCGCAAAAACAACACTGCTCATCACCAAAAGAACACCATACCCACAGTGAAGCATGGTGGTGGCGGCATCATGCTTTGGGGATGTTTTTCTTCAGCTGGAACTGGGGCCTTAGTCAAGGTAGAGGGAATTATGAACCATTCCAAATACCAGTCAATATTGGCACAAAACCTTCAGGCTTCTGCTAGAAAGCTGAACATGAAGAGGAACTTCATCTTTCATTATGACAATGACCCAATGCATACATCCAAATCAACAAAGGAATGGCTTCACCAGAAGAAGATTAATGTTTTGGAATGGCCCAGCCAGAGCCCAGACCTGAATCCGTTTGAAAATCTGTGGGGTGATCTGAAGAGGGCTGTGCACAGGAGATGCCCTCGAAATCTGACGGATTTGGAGTGTTTTTGCAAAGAAGAGTGGGCAAATCTTGCCAAGTCAAGATGTGCCATGCTGTTAGACTCATACCCAAAAAGACAGTGCTGTAATAAAATCAAAAGATGCTTCAACAAAGTATTAGTTTAAGGGTGTGCACACTTATGCAACCATATTTTATTTTTTTATTTCTACTTCCCTCCACCTAAAACATTTCAGTTTGTTTTTCAATTGAGTTGTACAGTTTATAGGTCACATTAAAGGTGGAAAAAGTTCTGAAATGATTTCTTTGTCTCATTTTTTTACATCACAGAAATCTGACATTTTAACCTTTTAAATCTGTTATAACTCTTGCCAATATGAAAGAAATGAATTTATCAGGTAAGTTCTTACATAAATTATGTTTTCTTTCATGTAATTGGCAAAAGTCCATGATCTACTGACGTATGGGATAGCAATACCCAAGATGTGGATCTCCACTCAAGAGTCACTAGAGAGGGAGGGAATAAAATAAAAACAGCCATTTTCCGCTGAAAAAAATAATCCACAACCCAAAAAAATAAGTTTATTTTCATAATTGAAAGAAAAAAAACTTAAATCAAAAGCAGAAGAATCAAACTTCAACAGCTGGCTGAAGAACTTTTCTACCAAAAACTGCTTCCGAAGAAGCAAATACATCAAAACGGTAGAATTTAGTAAATGTATGCAAAGAAGACCAAGTTGCTGCTTTGCAAATCTGATCAACTGAAGCTTCATTCTTAAAAGCCCACAAAGTGGAGACTGATCTAGTAGAATGAGCTGTAATTCTCTGAGGCAGGGCCTGACCTGACTCCAAATATGCTTGATGAATCAAAAGTTTCAACCAAGAAGCCAAGGAAATAGCAGAAGCCTTCTGACCTTTCCTAGGACCAGAAAATAAAACAAATAGACTAGACGTCTTCCTGAAATCTTTAGTAGCTTCCACATAATATTTCAAAGCTCTGACCACATCCAAAGAATGCAAGGATCTTTCCAAAGAATTCTTAGGATTAGGACATAAGGAAGGGACAACAATTTCTCTATTAATGTAGTTAGAATTCACAACCTTAGGTAAAAATTGAAAAGAAGTCCGCAAAACTGCCTTATCCTGATGAAAAATCAGAAAAGGAGAATCACAAGAAAGAGCAGATAGCTCAGAAACTCTTCTAGCAGAAGAGATGGCCAAAAGGAACAACACTTTCCAAGAAAGTAGTTTAATGTCCAAAGAATGCATAGGTTCAAATGGAGGAGTCTGTAAGGCCTTGAGAACCAAATTAAGACTCCAAGGAGGAGAAATTGATTTAATGACAGGCTTAATACAAACTAAAGCCTGTACAAAACAATGAATATCAGGAAAATTTGCAATCTTTCTGTGAAAAAGAACAGAAAGAGCAGAGATTTGTCCTTTCAAGGAACTTGCAGACAAACCTTTATCCAAACCATCCTGAAGAAACTGTAAAATTCTAGGAATCCTAAAAGAATGCCAGGAGAATTTATGAGAAGAACACCATGAAATGTAAGTCTTCCAAACTCTATAATAAATCTTTCTAGAGACAGATTTACGAGCTTGTAACATAGTATTAATCACTGAGTCAGAGAAACCTCTATGACTTAGAACTAAGCGTTCAATTTCCATACCTTCAAATTTAATGATTTGAGATCCTGATGGAAAAACGGACCTTGAGATAGTAGGTCTGGTCGTAACGGAAATGGCCAAGGCGGGCAACTGGACATCCGAACCAGATCCGCATACCAAAACCTGTGTGGCCATGCTGGAGCCACCAGCAGCACAAATGATTGTTCCATGATGATTTTGGAGATCACTCTTGGAAGGAGAACTAGAGGCAGGAAAATGTAAGCAGGATGATAACACCAAGGAAGTGTCAGCGCATCCACTGCTTCCGCCTGGACCTGGACAGGTATCTGGGAAGTTTCTTGTTTAGTTGAGAGGCCATTAGATCTATCTCTGGAAGACCCCACATCTGAACAATCTGAGAAAATACATCTGGATGGAGAGACCACTCCCCTGGATGTAGTGTCTGGCGGCTGAGATAATCCGCCTCCCAATTGTCTACACCTGGGATATGTACCGCAGAGATTAGACATGAGCTGGATTCCGCCCACGCAAGTATCCAAGATACTTCTTTCATAGCTTGGGGACTGTGAGTCCCACCCTGATTATTGACATATGCCAGTGTTGTGATATTGTCTGTCTGAAAACAAATGAACGGTTCTCTCTTTAACAGAGGCCAAAACTGAAGAGCTCTGAGAATTGCACGGAGTTCTAAAATATTTATTGGTAATCTCGCCTCTTGAGATTTCCAAACCCCTTGTGCTGTCAGAGATCCCCAAACAGCTGCCCAACCTGATAGACTTGCATCTGTTGTGATCAGTCCAGGTTGGCCGAACAAAAGAAGCCACTTGAACTAAACAATGGTGATCTATCCACCACGTCGGAGAGTGTCGTACATTGGGATTTAAGGATATTAATTGTGATATCTTTGTATAATCCCTGCACCATTGGTTCAGCATACAAAGCTGAAGAGGTCTCATGTGAAAACGAGCAAAGGGGATCGCGTCCGATGCTGCAGTCATGACACCTAAAACTTCCATGCACATAGCCACTGAAGGGAATGACTGAGACCGAAGGTGCCGACAGGCTGCAACCAATTTTAAACGTCTCTGGTCAGTTAGAGACAGAGTCATGGACACTGAATCTATCTGGAAGCCTAAAAAGGTGACCCTTGTCTGAGGAATCAAGAAACTTTTTGGTAAATTGATCCTCCAACCATGTTTCTGAAGAAACAACACTAGTTGATTTGTGTGAGATTCTGCAGTACGTAAAGACTGAGCTAGTACCAAGATATCGTCCAAATAAGGAAACACTGCAATACCCTGTAATCTTATTACAGAGAGTAGGGCACCCAGAACCTTTGAAAAGATTCTTGGAGCTGTTGCTAGGCCAAATAGAAGAGCAACAAATTGGTAATGCTTGTTTAGAAAAGAGAATCTCAGAAACTGATAATGTTGTGGATGAATCGGAATATGAAGGTATGCATCCTGCAAGTCTATTGTGGACATATAATGTCCTCGCTGAACAAAAGGCAGAATAGTCCTTATAGTCACCATCTTGAAAGTTGGTACTCTTACATAACTATTCAAAATTTTCAGATCCAGAACTGGTCTGAATAAATTTTTCCTTTTTTGGGACAATGAATAGATTTGAGTAAAACCCCAAACCTTGTTCCTGAAGAGGAACTGGCATGATTACCCCTGAAGACTCCAGGTCTGAAACACACTTCAGGAAAGCCTGAGTTTTTACTGGATTTGCTGGGATACGTGAGAGAAAAAATCTTCTCACAGGAGGTCTTACTCTGAACCCTATTTGATACCCTTGAGAGACAATGCTCTGAATCCATAGATTTTGGACAGATCTTATCCAGATACCCTTGACAAACCTTAATCTGCCCCCTACCAGCTGAGCTGGAATGAGGGCCGCACCTTCATGCGGACTTAGGGGCTGACTTTGGTTTTCTAAATCCTGGTTTCTCAACAGCCGGCCGTGGGCCAGTACCGGGCCGTGATAGCCCTGCTGGTGGGCCCTGACCTGTCATGCCCCCACTGCACACTCTTACCCCACTGCAAACCAGGTGCAGACTGAGACCAATCAAGGCCCCAGGAACACTGTCTCACACTGACCAAAAAGTATTAAATTGTATGCAAATGAACATGGTAGCCTTCCTGCCCCCAACAGGCCCCTCATCCTCCAGAGCCAGGACCCCCAACATTAAGGGCCAGAGATAGGGCACCCAACCTACAGGGCCAGACTCCACACTCCATGGCCCTCGCAGCGACAGACCCCTGCCAGGGCCCCAATTAAACCCACACTTATTTGCTTAGTTACTGATAGGGCAACTGAAAACTCCAGCTTAAGGAATGCACCAAGACCCGTGGAGATACCATTTGTGGGCCCCCCTACTTGCTGGTCCCTCGTCCCTATTTGCCTGGCTGATCAGCCCACCCCTGCTGATATATATATATATATATATATATATATATATATATATATATATATATATATATATATATATATATATATACACACATACACATACACTGGGCCCCGGACATGTCTAGCTAGAATTTACCGGGCCTTGAGGTCACTTTGGTTGAGAACCACTGTTCTAAATGGCTTGGATTTATTCCAATTTGAGGAAGGCTTCCAATTGGAAGCAGATTCCTTGGGGGGAGGATTGAATTTTTGTTCCTTATTCTGACGAAAGTAACGAAAACGGTTAGAAGCCTTAGATTTACCCTTAGGTTTTTTATCCTGAGGCAGAAAAACTCCCTTACCCCCAGTGACGGTTGAAATAATCGAATCCAACTGAGAACCAAATAAATTATTACCTTGGAAAGAAAGAGAGAGTAATCTAGATTTAGATGTCATATCAGCATTCCAAGATTTAAGCCACAAAGCTCTTTTAGCTAATATAGCTAAAGACATGGATCTAACATCAATTTTGATAATATCACAAATAAAATGATTAGCATATTGCAGTAAGCGAACAATGCTAGATTAGTCAGAATCCAATTCCTGTTGTGCTAAATTTTCCAACCAGAAAGTTGATGCAGCCGCAACATCAGCCAAAGAAATTGCAGGTCTGAGAAGATGACCTGAATATAAATAGGCCTTCCTTAGGAAGCTTGAATCTTCTCTATCTAAAGGATCCTTAAAGGAAGTACTATCTTCCATAGGAATAGTGGTACGTTTAGCAAGAGTAGAAATAGCCCCATCAACTTTGGGGATTTTTTCCCCAAAACTCTATAGATTTTGCTGGTAAAGGATACAATTTTTTAAACCTTGAAGAAGGAATAAAAGAAGTACCTGGCTTATTCCATTCCTTAGAAATCATATCAGAAATAGCCTCAGGAATAGGAAAAACCCCTGGAGAAACCACAGGAGGTTTAAAAACAGCATTTAAACGTTAATTAGACTGAACGTCAAGAGGACTGGTTACCTCAATATCCAAAGTAATTAACACTTCTTTTCATAAAGAACGCATATACTCTATTTTAAATAAATAAGTAGATTTGTCAGTGTCAATATCTGAGGAAGGATCTTCTGTTTCAGATAGATCCTCATCAGAAGAGGATAAATTATTATGTTGTTGGTCATTTGAAATTTCATCATCTAAATGAGAAGTTTTAAAAGACCTTTTACGTTTATTAGAAGGTGGAAATGCAGACAAAGCCTTCTGAATAGAATCAGTAACAAATTCTTTAAAATGTACAGGTATATCATGCACATTAGAAGTTGAAGGAACTACAACTGGCAATGTACTATTACTGATGGATACACTATCTGCATGTAAAAGTTTATCATGACAACTATTACAAATGACATTCGGCGAAATAATTTCTACAATTTTACAGCAAATGCACTTAGCTTTGATAGAACCGATGTCAGGCAGCAATGTTCTAGCAGAAACTTCTGAGGCAGGATCAGATTGAGACATCTTGCAAAATGTAAGAGAAAAAACAACATATAAAGCAAAATTATCTATTTCCTTATATGACAGTTTCAGGAATGGGAAAAAATGCAAATAGCATAGCCCTCTGATAGAGAAAAGGCAAGAGGCAAACATCAATGGGGTATTGAAATAATGAAAAAGTTTGGTGCCAAGTATGACGCACAACGTAATTTAAACTTTTTTGACGCCAAAAATAACTGGAATGACACACTCGCGTCTAATGACGCAACCGTGTGAAAGGTCTCGGCATCAAGTATGACGCCGGAAATGCCGAAATTGCGTCATAGACGTATATTTTCGCACCAAAAATATTTTTGCGCCAAGAATGACGCAATAAAGTTTAGCATTTGACGCACCCGCGGGCCTAATACCGCCCGCAATTTACAAGAAGTAGTCAATTGGAAAAAAGACTGGAACTGCAGAAGGAAATACATGAACCTGACTCATGGCAAATATAAGTACAATACATATATTTCGAACTTTATATAAATGCATAAAGTGCCAAACCATAGCTGAGGTGTCTTAAGTAATAAAAAAACATACTTACCAAAAGACACCCATCCACATATAGCAGATAGCCAAACCAGTACTGAAACAGTTATCAGTAGAGGTAATGGTAAATTGAGAGCATATCGTTGATCTGAAAAGGGAGGTAGGAGATGAATCTCTACGACCGATAACAGAGAACCTATGAAATAGACCCCCGTTAGGGAAATCATATTCATAAGTGATACTCCCTTCACGTCCCTCTGACATTCGCTGTACTCTGAGAGGAATCAGGCTTCAACAATGCTGAGAAGCGCATATCAACGTAGAAAATCAAGCACAAACTTACTTCACCACCTCCATAGGAGGCAAAGTTTGTAAAAACTGAATTGTGGGTGTGGGTGAGGGGTGTATTTATAGGCATTTTGAAGTTTGGGAAACTTTGCCCCTCCTGGTAGAATTGTATATCCCATACGTCACTAGCTCATGGACTCTTGCCAATTACATGAAAGAAATATATTATATATATATATATATATATATATATATATATATATATATATAAATAAATAAAACTTTAAAATAAAAATTTTCATATACAAAAGCATATATAAACACATAGGCAAAATAGGAGCAATAAGCTTTTAAATAAGCAAACACAATAATTATTTTATTCAAAGTGGATTACCTAAAGTTAATTAAAACCACTGAGTTGTTCATAATACACCTACAGGTAATATCCACCACCATTTATTAGTACATTTTTCATCGACTTTGTGCAAACGGAATTTTCAGCAGAAAAAAACTTGCACAGATTGTGACTTTATCATTTCTTCAAGAAGCAATTATTCCACCAATTCATCTTTGTACTATGAGCGCTACAATCTGGGACCCTCACCTTTCACCTTTACACTTTATTCCATTGATGATAGTGGAATCTCCAGACTAAGCTGCCATTGAAATACATCAGGAGGGACTTTAAAAGAGCAAAATAATCATTTGCAACACACAGCGCAAGCTAAAACACACTATCTATCTTGGATCAACCCCCCCCACACACACACACAAGCTTTCTAACCCTCCCCCTCTACCTATTTGCTGCCATCTTGGGTACTGGCAGCTGGGGCTTTTTTTTTTTAATATAATTGTACCCCATTATTCTGTAGTGTAGCTGCCCCCCCTCAATACCCCCTCCCAGATCCCTTTCCCAATAATTATTTTCCCTCTCCCTCCTTCACTGTGTAGTCTATACTGTCACTATACTGGACTCTGTACTAAGTAGCGCGCTCCCGACGACTTCGCCGCACGGCCACAACCGAATCCCAGCTGAGAGGAAGTGAACCAGTGATGGGCCGCCTCCCTTGTATCCCTCCTATGCCACCAACAATCGGCACCATCGCTGGCAGAGAGGGCCATAGAGTGGTGTGCTTAAAAAGGGTATTGCAGTGATGCCTCAATATCGATGCATTGCTGCAATACCCTGAAAGCGATCATGATCGCTTCCAGCGCTTGAAACCCCAGAGGACGTGCCAGGCACATCCTTGGTCATTAACTGACACTTTTTGTAGGACGTCCCTGGCACATCCTCTGTCGTTAAGGGGTTAACACCTACTCTGAATTTCAAACAAGCTGATTTATTTTTCTGACAAATTTATGTTTTCTCCCATTGTCCGGCCCCCTGTATCATGTGACAGACATCAGATAATCAGACTAGTATACATATGCCCTGTGAGCTTGTGCACATGCTCAGTAAGATCTTGTTCCCCAGAAAGTGTGCATATAACAAGATTGTGCAAGATTTGATAATGGAAGTAAATTGGAAAGTGTCTTAAAACAGCTGTTCTATCTGAATCATAAACATTTATTTTGACTTGAGTGTCCCTTTAACAGACATACTGTGTTTTATTTCTATTTTATGTCATAATAAATGTACTATTTATCACTGTGTCCCTTTTAACTAGCTGTGTCTGTGAAAAACAGTCAAATGCATTCAGATAAGAGGCGGCCTTCAAGGGCTTAGAAATTGGCATATGAGCCTACCTAGGTTTAGCTTTCAACAAAGAATACCAAGAGAACAACACAAATTTATACATGAATGTGTAGGTAGTCCCAAATTTTAGATTAATCAGTTCAAAAAGTGAATCTTGTTCTTTTAAATTAACATGCAAGTGAGTGGGACAGTCTATCGGATGTGGAACTGCTGGTGCCATAGGATGGAGACCGTGTCTGCTCCAGTGTCCCCTTGCATGTATTCACTTAAAGGGACACTCAAGTCAAAATTAAACTTTCATGATTCAGATAGAGCAGCAATTTGAAACAACGTTCCAATTTACTTCTATTAACAATGTGCAGTTTTGTTTTTTTAAAACTGAGTCACCATCTCCTACTGAGCATGTGCAAGAATATACATATATGCATTTGTGATTGGCTGGTGGTTCTCACATGTTATAGGGGGATTGGAAAGAGACATAATTTTAAAATTTGTCAGAAAAAAAAAATCTACTACTCATTTGACGTTCAGACCAAGTGCTATTGCATTGTCTTTTTATCATGCATTTGTTAATTATGCAAATCTACTGTATTAACCAGTACTTTCGGTTTTGTTTTTTTAAGTACCGGTAAATACAGTAGATTTGCATAATTAACAAATGCATGATAAAAAGACAATGCAATAGCACTTGGTCTGAATGCCAATGAGTAGTTATGTCTCTTTCTACTCCTCCTGTATCACGTGACTGCCATCAGCCAATCACAACTGCATATTTGTATATTCTGCACATGCTCAGTAGGAGCTAGTGACTCAAAAAGTGTAAATATAAAATAAAGACTTCAATTTGTTCCATTAACAAAATATGCAAAGTTGTTTAAAACTGCTGCTCTCTCTGAATTAGGTGAGTGTCCCTTTAATGGCATGTGGCCAACTTGCTACAGTGTTTTGTTTTATTTCTGTTTAGTTTTGACTTTACTGTCCCCTTATCTTTGCTCCCCAGTGTAAATCACATGCAGATAAGTAACTTTTTTTTTCCCCCAAAAGAAAATGAAAGGGACATTATACTGAACTGATTTCTATTTGATTTACTAGATGTACTTACAAACTACAATCCCATAATAAAATGCAATTAATACAAATGTAATTGTTTCTGCCTGTGTTGTCTTTCTCTGGCAGGCTGCTAGTTTGTACCAGTTAGAAGAGGAGAATCATGACGCTGCGGCGCGCCTTGAGGAGGTTGTATACAGAGGGGATGTGCTGCTGGAAAAGATACAGACTGCACTTGCAGATATTGCACAGTCCCAGCTGAAGACCCGCAGTGGAGCCCATACTCAGCCTGTTACTGAGTCCTAGCAGCAGGGGGCAGCATGGTTCTTTTTCTGACAGAATCAGAGCAGCAGAATACAGTAGCTCTGTTAATAAGAGACTGTCTTTCGTCAATTTTGTGATTTCTATGGAAGCCCGAATGCTGGATTTTAAACATCCTTTACTTTTTACTGATGCCAATACAGTGTTTAAGTTAAAACTGCTAATTAGCATCATCCCTGTTCTTTCCATAATTGGATTTTGACACTAACGAATGTGTTTGCAGAGTATTAAACCTATGAAGGGATCCACGATATATTTATATTTAATATAACGGAAGTGTTTTTGTTTTTTTTCCTGTCTGACACTTTGTATTAAACCTTCTGTGTTCTTTTGGAAAGAATGACTGTGAATTATCCCTGTATACCCTCTGTATATGCACCATTAGTAAGCATCATACACTGTAGATATATATTTATTCACTTGCACTGACACCCTTTACATAAAAAAAATCTTTAATCACAAAGTCATAAATTCCCACAACTGCATATAACCAAAACTGTCAGAAGTACCAAAATGTCATTATTTCATTGAATGTTCATAACTGTCCAGCAGAGCACAAAGCAGCTGACATTCTGCATTTTATCCGGCATTAAATGGTAAATGTTCATAGAACTAATGAGACACCTTCATGTGTGTGACTCTTCTGTTTACAGAGGACCGTACAGGGGAGTTTCGTTGTATTTAAACATTTCAAGTCCTGTATCTCAGTGTTTCACAACTCCAGAACCCTTAACAGGACAGATATTCATTATAACTTCACTAGAGCATAGGTGAGAGAATCAGCTGATCAGTAACCATGGTTACTCACTGCTCTCATCCTTCAGATGATTACTTCACCTGCGCTCTAGTTAAGATATAATGACAATCTGGCCTGTTAAGGGGACTGGAGTTGAGAAACTAGACAGAACAAAATGTTACTCGCCACTACCTCACCCCCTCTTTGCATATTTTTAGGAAACACCTATTGTAGTAATTTAATATTTATTTTATAACAAATTAAGGCCTAGATTATACTGAGGTGGAAACTTTTAAACTGGAGATAACCTAAAAATTCTCCATAGACTTCAATGCAGATAAACATTTTTACCACCAATTTACAAATGTAGGCCTAGTTTCCATTGAGGCAGTTAAGTTATTCTAATGCTGTTATTTTAATAAATACATTTTGCTGTGGGAATTTGTGTTCAGGAAGTAGAACCCATGCATTCAATAGTATCAAGACCGTATTGGTGCCTTAAAAATATATAATATCTCTTACTGCTAGAAACTAAATCAACAAACATAAAAACAATTGTTATGAATCCAACTATCACATAGCATGAAGACCCGACATCAGCAAGCTGAATATGTACAATATATACCCCTCAAACTATATGCCATCTAAAAAGAAAAACTGTAAGGCCACTCTTGGACCTCATATTGTCATAAACAGAAAATACAACAGTATAGAAGGCAATCAGAGTCGGGCATAGACCACTTTTGGATCTCAGACTACGAATCAACAGTTTCTTGTTTTTGTTATATAGAACAAGCTCTTATCACAGCTATGATTGTGACAAGGAAAATGGAACGGTAAACTAATAAGAGAACACTATGTCACATGAAATTATATATATGGACAACAATATATATAACAATATTATATGTAGTAGAGAATAGAATTACTATAGGATTTATTTTCCTATGCTCACGACGTGAGCCCAATGGAGTAGGGGGGGAAAGAATGATCAAGTGGAAATGTTGTGGAGGTTGAGGTATTAAAATGGAGTCCGACATATGTGCACATAATAAACCTAGAAATCTGGCATAACAGATGTAGTGTTACGGTGTTAACAATGTCTATGTTGATAAAGTTCTCCTAATATCTAGTATTCCAGCAGGGTACTATTCCGGTTATTTGAGAGAGTAATTGTTGGTTCATAGGAATACCTATGGGGCTTAAATAGATTATGGTTGCTTAGGCACCCATGTATCTAGCACACCATCAGCGTGTCAATTAAAGGGACATTGTACACTCATTTTTTCTTTGCATAAATGTTTTGTAGATGATCTATTTATAAAGCCCATAAAGTTTTTTTTTTTTTTAAATTAATGTATAGTTTTGCTTATTTTTAAATAACATTGCTCTGATTTTCAGACTCCTAACCAAGCCCCTAAGTTTTATGTGAATACCGTCAGATACCTTCTCCAGCTTGCTCTTGTCTGTGTAAAGGGTCTTTTCATATGCAAAAGAAGGGGGAGGGGGAGTGTCTTATTTGCCACTTGCAGTGGGTGTTCCAGCTACCTTTTCAACAGAGCCAAATTAACAGCTTCTAAGTAAGTTTTTAAACAGTTTTATACTGGATTTTTATATCAGTATCTGTGCATCTTATTCTTTATAGTAGTGTCTATTACATGCAGTTATATGAAAATGAGTGTCTACTGTCCCTTTAAGTAGTTCCTATATAGGTTGTACTCGGCTAGCATACTAAAAAGAGCTATGCAATTTTCATGAGTTATTTGGATAGGCGGTCGGATTTCTCCCAGGAATCTCTATTGCCACAGTATCTATGTAACTAGCCTTCCCTATGTGTGGAAGCCCATACCACCCCGGCCGCGGGCAGCACTGTACCTCACACACTAAAAATGGAAAAACTAGTCTCAAGTATGTCAGCCTGTTTGAAACCCATAAAACCGGTTAACGTTTACCTCAGACATAGGTATCACCGAGATCTTAACAAAGCTTGCAAAGTTAAGCTAGACAACCACTTCCCTTTATATTGTGAATTAGCTGATGTCCTATTATTCTGTTTATCTGAAAGGGAAGACCTATAAGGGTAATTAAAATTTCACTGGAGCCCCCCGTAGATACCCGGGTCAATATACCTATATGCTCCATATATAGAGATCATGTACGTATCAGTGGGAAGGTTAAATAGACTGAGTGTACACCCTGGTGTCCATCAAAATAATACTGTAAAGAAAATTATTCTAAAGAGGAGAATAACATAGTTGAACTTAAGTAATAGAGAACTTGATCAAGTTAGCATAATATAAACACAGAGAGACAAACTATGGCCCCTGAAATGTACCTTGAACAACATAGAACAGTTAACCCACTATAAGAACATCATATATATATAAACATTAAAATAGTAATTACTGGTTGCAGAATTATGTAGGTAGGCAGATCAGGCTAATGCCTGTGTACATACCAGGTAGCGAATATTATTGTGAAGAACCACCAACCAGCTACTGGTAATGAATAACCGCCTAAACTGTAGTAGACTGCTTTATGCGTATTCAATTCTGAAATGAGGATCATCATCATATCAGAGCAGTCAGTCCATGAGGTATATTTTTTGTTTCAAATGTTGTGACCTTCATCAGAGGTGACAATGGTTTTGGCCTCCAGACATGGATTCCTTGCTTTGAGGAATATGGCTGCACCTTATTGACGAGGCCCAATAAAGGCCGAAATGAGTGTGGGATGGCCTTGTTCTGAGATAAATTGGTATTTTCATGCTGGATTGACCGTAATAGGCGTGATCGGACTGCAGACAAGTTCTACTCTTAGAAAAGCATTACTGGGCTAAAAAGAATCGCCATCGAGCAAGTTATTGAGCTGGTTGTTCATTCCTGATAGTGCGCTTCTCTGTGTGTATAGATGTATATATCTCCAGGGCTTTTTTTGTGGCGGTACTGAGTAGAGGCAACTCTGCCATCCTATAACAGGTAATATTTCTAATCGTCATATAAATACTTTAGTTTTCACAAGAGGGGGCTGCAAAATATATATCAAGCATGGTAGATAACGTCCCTATGCTTTTATCAAAGTTACTGAGCACAATATATATTAAAAAAAGCAATATATATTTATTAAAATGTGTTAGAATATAGACCGCTCCAATTGACAGATCAATTGATTGTAGAGGCAGTAAAATCGCTTACCTGTAGCTAATCGCTTACCTGAAGAAGGGAGAGGAGCCCTGAAAAGCATAGTGAGGATTAAAGGGACAGTCAACACCAGAAATGTTGTTTAAAAAGAAAGATAATCCCTTTATTACCCATTCCCCAGTTTTACCAACAGTTATAATAATACACATTTTACCTCTTTGATTACCTTGTATCTAAGCTTCTGCAAACTGCCCCCTTATCGCAGTTCTTTTTACAGACTTGCATTTGTGCCAATCGGTGCTCACTCCTAGGTCACTTCACGTGCATGAGCTCAATGTTATCTATATGAAACACATGAACTAATGCCCTCTAGTGGGCAAAATGCATTCAGATTAGAGGCACTCTTCAAGGTCTAAAAAATTAGCATGTGAACCTCCTAGCCTTAGCTTTCAACTAAGAATACCAAGAAAACAAAGCAAAATTGGTGATAAAAAAGGTAAATTGGGAAGTTGTTTAAAATGGCATGCCTTATCTGAATCATAAAAGTTTTTTTTTGGACTTGACTGTCCCTTTAAATTCGTCTGGCCAGGCAAGCAATTTTACTGTCTCTACAATCTATGGCTTTTCTTTCAATCTGTCAATTAAGTATTGGGACAAACTGCTTACGCGTTTTTATTATTACTTTTATGTGTGTACACATATACTGTGACGTTTTAACTTTGTAAGTAAAACTTTATATTGCAAAGAATCCTTGACATTGGCGCTGTCTATATTCTAATGCATTTCATTAACAACTTTTGTAAGATAGCAGCCTCAAACAGGGACTACTATATTATATATATTATTGCTTTTTTAAGGTTATTACAGATAAGGCGCTCTACTTTATTTAAACATATATATAAATAATTAGGGATGTCACATGAATTCCAAAACTATCTTAGGTACCTTAAAGGGACAGGAAACCCCAACATTTTCTTTCATGATTTTGATAGAACATACAATTTGAAACCCCTTCATGACCTTATGACGTTCTATGCTGTCCTAACCGCACTGGGCTTTAAAGCCCTTGGGACGGCATAGAATGTCATAGCTATTTGGTTGTACTAAAGCCAAAGACTCTTTGTAAATGGGATTGCGGGCAGGAGGGCGTGCTTATCGCCTTTAGGCACTCCCCCCGACCTGATCCCATCATTGAAATAATGTGAACGATTGTATGATTTACATTTTTTTCTTACTTTTACAAATAAGTACCGGTGGGAAAGGGTTAAACAACTTTCCAATTTACTTCTGTTATCACATTTTCTTTGTTCTCTTGTTATCCTTAGCTGAATGAACAGCATTGCATTGCTGGCAGCTAGCTGAACACATCTAGTTAGCGAATCAGAAGAGACAAATGTGTGCAGCCATCAATCAGCAGCTAGCTCCCACCAGTGTATGATTTGTGTGTATTATTTTCAACAAGGAAAGCCAAGAGAACGAAGCACATTTAAAAATAGAAGTGAATTTAAGGAACTTAACCCCTTAACGACACACGTTGTACAGGGTACGTCATACACAAACTGGTCTTTAAAGACCAGCGACGTACCCTGTACGTTGTAAGGGGTTTAAAGCGGCTGGAAGCAATCCTAATCGCTTCCAGACGCTTTCAAGGTATTGCTATGATGCCTCGATATTGAGGCATCATTGCAATACCTTTTTTGGCACACCGATGCAGAGAGGGCCACTCAGTGGCCCTCTCTGCATCGGCCAGCGATGGTGCCGATTGTTGGTAGGTGGGAGCAGCTGCAGGAAGGTGGGTGGCCCGGCGTTCCATCGCTGGACTAGTTCTGGCAAGGTGGGCGGGAGCGTGCGGCTGACTGAACACTGCTAAATCTATAGGAGAGGGAAATATTGTTTGGGAAGGTGTAGGATATTGAAGGGGGCAGCTACACTACGAAAACATTGGGTGAAATAAAAAAATAAAATTAAAAAAGCACATTTGTTAAGAAATTGGGTAGTGGCAGGCAGCTGCCAGTACCTAAAATGGCCACAAATAGGAAGAGGGGGGAGGTTAAGAGAGCTGTTTGGGGGGGGGGGGGGGGGATAGTGGAGGTTGGGGGGAAACTACACTGCAGAAACTATGTATTATTTAAAGAGAAAAAAAAAGCCTTTTATTTTGTACTGGCAGAAAGTCTGCCAGTACTAAAATAAAAGCCTTTTTTTTATTAGTTAAAATGGCGGTGACAATTGTGGGATGGGGAAGGGAATAGAGCTGTTTGTGAGGGGTCAGGCGGTGGGATGTGTCAGGTAGGAGACTGATCTCTACACTAAAGCTAAAATTAACCCTACAAGCTACCTAATTAACCCCTTCACTGCTGGGCATAATACAAGTGTGGTGCACAGCGACATTTAGCTGCCTTCTAATAATCAAAAAGCAACGCCAAAGCCATATATATCTGCTATTTCTGAACAAAGGAGATCCCAGAGAAGCATTTACAACCATTTGTGCCATAATTGCACAAGCTAATTGTAAATAATTTCAGTGAGAAACCTAAAGTTAGTGAAAAAGTGAACAATTTTTTTTTCTGAATGACCTGAAGAAGGCTAGAACTGAATTTAAAAAGCACTTAGCACAATCCCACCAAAAGACAGCACTACATCTGAGACAATTTTACTATGAGGGAGGTAATAAACCAGGTAGAATCCTAGCAAGAACTCTTAAAAAGCGACAGCTTCGCTCCCACATTCATTCCCTCAAATCAACTGATGGTCGAGAGCTGCGTAGTAGTGAGCAGATAACCAATGAGTTTTAGAGATATTACCACTCTCTATACAATATACATGACTTACCAAGTGAGCTAGGTCAAGCGTCTGAAGCTCCGCAACACGAAGCCCTTGTTAACTCTTACCTTGATAACATTGACCTCCCCTCTCTTTCAAAGGAGGAATCCAACCTTTTAGACTCCCCTATAACAGTAGAGGAACTGTATGAAGCCATCAAAAACTGCCCAGGGGGAAAGAGTCAGGGCCTGATGGATTCTCCTCGGCCTATTACAAAAAATTTAAAGAGATCTTGGCTGGTCAGATTCTCAAGTTATTCAATAGTCTCAGAGGCAACCCCACTTTATCACGTGTCCTCTTAGAGGCACATATTACAGTCATCCCTAAACCGGGCAAGCCCGCAGATTCCCCTGGCCACTTCCGTCCTATATCCCTGATCAACTCGGATATGAAGCTGTTAGCAAAGATTCTAGCAACCAGACTTAATAAATATCTGCCGCAGCTGGTTGGTAATGACTAGGTGGGATTCGTCCCTGGCCGAGAGGCCAGGGATAATACTATTAAGGTGACTCAACTAATTAATCACGCTAGAATTTCAGGCCTCCCCATGGTGCTCTTCTCCACTGACGCGGAGAAGGCCTTTGACAGGGTAAATTGGGTCTTCTTGCGTCAGGTACTAGAGAAGATGGGATTCGGACAGGTTTTCATACATTATGTTTTAGCACTCTACTCCAATCCCAATGCTAGGATCAGAATTAATGGCACCTTGTCGGATGCATTTGACATAAGGAATAGCACTCGGCAAGGTTGCCCTCTGTCCCCACTACTTTTTGCCCTGTCTATTGAGGTCCTTGCTTATAAGGTGAGGGCAAACCATCACATACAGGGTATAAGAGTGGGGGAAACGGAACATAAACAGGCGTTATACGCCGACGATGTTTTGTATACTTTAACCAATGCCCCGGACTCGCTTCCTGAACTGCTAGGCGAATTAAAAGATTACGGAAGGGTCTCTGACTTCTCTCTCAACCTGAGTAAGTTGGAACTCTTGAATGTTAACACATGTCCAAGGATAGTACAGAATATACAACAAAAGTACAAAATCCCCCTTGCCGCTAAGAAATTAAAATATCTCGGTATCTTCCTAACCCCGTATCCTGCAGACCTCTTTAAATATAACTACGCCCCTCTTAAAAACGAGATTGCAGCAGACCTCTCCTCTTGGAAAAACAAATACATATCTTGGCTGGGCAGGACGGGGGTCATTAAGATGAATATCCTGCCCCGAATATTGTACCTATTTCAGACACTTCCCATAACGCTACCTAGGGGATATATCGCTCAACTGCAGAAACTCATTGAGCAATATATTTGGGGTAATACCAAGCCCAGGGTTCCTAAACGTACTATGTATTTACCAAGGGACAGGGGCGGACTGGGCCTACCAGACATCTCCCTATACAAAAAGGCTATAGGCCTGCAGAGGATTGTAGAATGGGCTCACAACGCCAATCACAAAGCATGGGTAGACCTGGATAGACAAATCCTTAAAGTTAGTAACACTGGCACTCTGGCATGGCTTTCCCCCGCACAGCGCCCAAAAATAATCCATAGATACCACTTACTCAAGGAAACGTTTAATAACTGGGACTCCTCTGTTGCGACCTACTAATATTTCCACGTGCCCCTCTCCCTTACTGCCAATTATTGAAAACCCTGAGATCCCCTACCATAGAATTGGATTCCATAGAATCATACCTTACAGAATTAAAGACGGCTCAGTTCTCGGAGTTGTGGAAGATGGGAGAGTTAAGCCTCTCGAGTCCCTTAGGGTAT
This sequence comes from Bombina bombina, assembly GCF_027579735.1. Taxonomy (NCBI): domain Eukaryota; kingdom Metazoa; phylum Chordata; class Amphibia; order Anura; family Bombinatoridae; genus Bombina; species Bombina bombina. The sequence goes on from NC_069504.1 coordinate 1,125,652,454, forward strand.
TTCAACCTAAAAAAATTTCCTCATGGATGCACTATAACCAGTTGATACATTTCATCTCTAAACACAAACAAGAGCTAGGTAGATCTCTTACTCCTTTTGAGAGTTTATGTACTGGGGAATCTCTATCAAGACACTTAATTTCACTCATATACAAGATAGTGGCCTTGCAGGGGACAGATACACTCCCGACATACACCAAACGATGGGCAGAGGACTTGGGGTCGGACATTAGCTTAGAACAATGGATAAAGGCGTTTAAACTCATTAAAAAATTGTCAGTCTCATCGACTATACAAGAATCACATATTAAACTTTTAAGTAGATGGTACTTGACACCTGTAAGACTTCACAAAATCTTTCCGACTACCAGCCCTATGTGCTGGAGGGGCTGCGGGGAACATGGCTCCCTGTTGCACACATGGTGGTCCTGCCCTATTTTGACACCCTTCTGGACGGAAGTCGTCCACAAGATGTCTGAGATCCTTCACTCACCCATCCCGGTCACTCCGGAGATCCTACTCTTTCTGAGGGTGCCCAAAACTCAAAGTCAGACGCATTTGGCCTTGTTGCTAATTATGCTTACTGGTGCGATGAAACTGATTCCAAGAAAGTGGAAGACCCGCTCAATCCCCAACTTGGGGGAATGGTGCCTTCAGGTGGAAGAGATATTGCTTCTGGAAAGATACCATTACCTCAAAAACCACATGCTAGATAAATATGAACTTTTGCTAGCAATCTGGCGTGGCACAATATAAAGCCACCCCCTTAAGGGACGTGTGATTCTGGCAGTGATTACGCTGCCCACACCCCCTTTCCCCCTTTTTTTTTTCTCCTCTTTACTATTTCTCTTCCTCCTCTCTCTTTCTTATTCCTTCATTTCCCCCTTTTTTCTTTTCCCATTTCTCTATTCCCTACTGTATCCTTCCCCTCATCCAGTATAAATATTATATTGTCTTAAAAATTATCTTAAAGCCGATTAAACGAGTATGCTTGTAACCGCTCGTGCTCAGCTTAGTTCTGAGGGTGTGAGTACACATCAAAATGAAGTGTATGACTTAATATACCACTAATGTGATTTGATTCTATCATGTATGTCCTTTTGTGGTCTTATCACGCTTGTATACTTATTCTTCAATAAAGTTTTTTTTTAAAAAATAAATAAAAATGTAACTATCGCTAATTTTGAAAAAAAATGGTTTGGAAATGGCAAAGTGCTACCTGTACTTATTGCCCTATAACTTGCAAAAAAAAGAAAAGAACATGTAAACATTGGGTATTTCTAAACTCAGGACAAAATGTAGAAACTATTTAGCATGGGTGTTTTTTTGGTGGTTGTAGATGTGTAACTGATTTTGGGGGTCAATGTTTTTTTTCCATTTTTTCCTCATATTTTATAGTAAGTTATAAGATATGATGAAAATAATGGTATCTTTAAAAAGTCCATTTAATGGCGAGAAAAATCCTATATAATAAAAGGCCAGGTATGTTTGTCAGATGCAGTCATGCGCAGTAGAGACTGCAAAGGACAAACATACCTGGCCTTGAACAGCAGAGGAGTGCGCACTGCGGAAGCTGCCGGGTCGGGGTGTGGCCGGGCGTGCCGTGATGGGGCGTGGTCGGGCGTGGAGTGGTGGGGGCGTGGCCGGGCATGTCGTGATGGGACGTGGGGGGAGAGCAAAATAGGGGCGAGAGAGAGCAAAAGAGGGCGAGATAGAGCGTGCAAAAGAGGGGGGAGAGAGCATAAAAGGGGGGGAAGAGAGAGAGCGCGAGCAAAGGAGGGGGAGAGAGTGAGAAAAAGGGGGAGAGAGAGAGAAAAAGAGGGGAGGGAGATAGCAAAAGAGGGGGAGAGAGAGGGAGCAAGGGTTGGAACCGTGGCACTTAAAAAATTGGCCCGTGTACACGGGTTTTAGGACTAGTGGTATATAATATGTGTGGGTACAGTAAATGAGTAAGAGGAAAATTACAGATAAACACAAACACAGCAGAAAAGTAAAAATAGCCCTGGTCCTTAAAGGGACATAATACTCATATGCTAAATCACTTGAAACTGATGCAGTATAGCTGTAAAAAACTGACAGGAAAATGTCACCTGAGCATCTCTATGTAAAAAAGGAAGATATTTTACCTCACAATCTCCTCAGCTCAGCAGAGTAAGTTCTGTGTAAAAAGTTATACTTCAGCTGCTGCTCAGCTGCAGGTAAAAAAAGAAAAAAAATGTTACTGTGATCTCATGAGATTTCATTGTAAACTTCCTTAAGCTAAATTGGGAAATAAGATGAGAGTGCACGTAAGCTCGCTCCTTCCGCTGTCCCGGGACAGACATACTGATTTGCTGCTTAGAAGTCCTTTACAATGGGATGTGGCTACTGAGAAACTTTTGAGGTAAAATATCTTTCTTTTTTACATAGAGATGTTCAGGTGATATTTTCTAGTCAGCTTTTTACAGCATCAATTTCAAGTGTTTAAACATTTGGGTATTATGGCCCTTTAAGGGAAAGAAATTGAAAAATGGCCTTGTCCTTAAAGCGAATGTAAATTTTTATGCTAAAGTGCCCTGTTTTTAAAAATTTGATTAAAAACAGGTGCACTTTAATTCATCAAAATTTACATTTCACTCCTTTTGTGAAAAAAAACTTACCTTTTAAACTTGACAACAGCTCCAGCTTCCTCCGGTCGTCGCAAGCCATTTCTGATGTCAGAAATGATGGATAGGTCATCCTCCAATCACGGCTTCCCCCCCGGGGGAAACAGTATCTGATTCAACACCGTGATTGGAGGAAGCCGGATTCCTCATTTTAGACCCAGGAAGAGGCTTTGCAACGGGTGGAGGAAGCTGGAGCTGCTGACAAGATTAAAAGGTAAGTTTTTTTTTCACAACAGGAGTGAAATCTAAATTTTGATGAATTAAAGTGCCCCTGTTTTTAATCACATTTTTTAAAACCGAGCACTTTAGCATCAAAATTTACATTCACTTTAAGAGGTTAAAGGGACACTGAACCCAAATTTTTTCTTTGGTGATTCAGACAGAGCATGCAATTTTAAGCAACTTTCTAATTTACTCCTATTATCAATTGTTCTTCATTCTCTTGGTATCTTTATTTAAAATGCAAGAATGTAAGTTTAGATGCCTGACCATTTTTGGTGAAAAACCTGGGTTGTTCTTGCTGATTGGTGGATAAATTCATCCACCAATAAACAAGTGCTGTTCGGTGTCTGAACCAAAAAATAGCTTAGATGCCTTCTTTTTTGAATAAAGACAGCAAGAGAATGAAGAAAAATTGATAATAGGAGTAAATTAGAAAGTTTCTTAAAATTGCTTTCTCTATCTGAATCACGAAAGAAAAAATTTGGGTTCAGTGTCCCTTAAAAATGACATGCTCTATCTGAATCATGCAAGTTTTTTTTTGCTTTCTATCCCTTTAAATATCAGTATGAGTTGATGTTTGTGCTCCTAATTTGAAGATCCAATGCTAAATAAATTAACAATTACGTTATTATCCTTAACTTATAAAATATTGCTCAGCAGAGCCAGTTCCATTGTCATCTTTTATTATAATAGTGTATCACATTCTACACCAACCTACAGGTTCTAATGAATAATACAAATAGGAAAATGAGTATGCAGAGAAACAAACGTAATGACAGACTCTCATTTACAAAGAGTTAAGTTATTAAACATGAAAGTAAAATAAACTGCACAGTGTTACAATAAATCATATTTACATACAGTATTATCCTCTGAGTGTCCCTTTAACCAGTTGTGCTTGAGCTGTGACTAAATACATTTTAATTACATGTTTACTCCTTGTTGGCAACGTCTTCTGCACAATTGGCCAATATTCTTTGTTTATGGAAGGGGCACATAACTACTTGACATGTTTAGACTATGAGTAATGTAATGCAAATAGTACATTCTCGTCTATTTTTACATTGCTGTTAAATGAGGTGTGACCCTATAGCATTGCCATAACTGAGGGTGGGATAGTTTGTCTTTATTAGTATAAAGATCTGTTTCTGCTGGGATATATATGGGTTAAGTTATTGCTACAACTTATGGTGTATATTTAATGGTTAAATTGGTTCTCTAATCCAATATTTATGCTTTTACGCAGACATAGGAAATGCCTGGGCTTGAGGTGACTCAGATACCAAAACATTGTGCCTCCCAGTGTTATACGTGATATCAGATGTGACCATGCTGCGATCAGATATGTCCTCATACATATTTATACCAAACTGACTGGTACAGATTCTAACTACATTGTCTCACCAAACCTTGAATGTTAAAGGGACAGTCAACACCAGAATTTTTGTTGTTTAAAAAGAAAGATAATCCCTTTATTACCCATTCCCCAGTTTTGCATAACCAACACAGTTATAATAATACACGTTTTACCTCTGTAATTATCTTGTATCTAAGATTCTGCTGACTGCCCCATTATTTCAGTTCTTTTGACAGACATGCATTTTAGCCAATCAGTGCTCAGTCCTAGGTCACTTTACGTGCTTGAGCTCAATGTTATCCATATGAAACATGTGAACTAATGCTCTCTAGTGGTCAAAATGTATTCAGATTAGAGGCAGTCTTCAAGGTCTAAGAAATTAGCATATGAACTTCCTAGGTTTAGCTTTCAACTAAGAATACCAAGAGAACAAAGCAAAATTGGTGATAAAAGTAAATTGGGAAGTTGCTTAAAATTCCATGCCCTATTTAAATCATGAAAGTTACAGCAGCAATTTTAAGCAACTTTCTAATTTTCTCCTATGGTCCGTTTTTCTTCATTCTCTTGCTATCTTTATTTGAAAAGCAGGAATGTAAAGGTTAGGAGTTAAAAATAAAAAATGTGAGTTCTACGTTGGTTAATTTTAAGAATTATAGTTTCCTATAGGTTAAGCTTTCTTGTTTTTCAACATGACCTATCAGTTTGTGCAATTCCCCCATATGTCTAAATTTTGGATTATTTTGCAATGTTTTTATAGGAGACTGTATCATTTAGTAGTCTGTTAGATTCAGCAACATAATCTTTAGAATTCATTTTTACCTGGCCACCTCCCTTGCTGCCTTGTTCCAACACTGTATTTCTATTATTTTGTAGCACTTTAAATTGTTATCTTCCTTTTTTGCTAAGTTGTGTTAAATTGCACCTTCACTATTACATAAGGGCTAAACCTACCCATAGTAAGCAATGCCTAAGCCAAACCTAACATAGGAAACAACGGCACAACACAGAGCTGTAGGTGGGTGGCGGCGATGTTAGGGGCGGCAGATTAGGGGTTAATAAATATAATGTAGGTGTCGACAATGTTGGGGGCAGCAGATTAGGGGTTAATATAATGTAGGTGGCGGCGATGTCCGGAGCGGCAGATTAGGGGTTAATAAGTATAATGCAGGTGTCGGGGCGGAAGATTAGGGGTTAATAGGTGTAAGATTAGGGGTGTTTAGACTCAGGGTTCATGTTAGGGTGTTAGGTGTAAACATAAAATGCGTTTCCCCATAAGAATCAATGGGGCTGCGTTACTGAGTTTTACGCTGCTTTTTTGCAGGTGTTAGACTTTTTCTCAGCTGGCTCTCCCCACTGATGTCTATGGGAAAATCGTGCATGAGCACGTATAACCAGCTCACCGCTCACTTAAGCAGCACTGGTATTGGAGTGCAGTGTGGAGCGCAATTTAGCTCTATGCTCACTTCTTGCCTGTTAACGCCGGGTTGATAAAAACCCATAATACCACCGCTGCAGGTAAGTGAGCGGTGAGAATAAACTGCAAGTTAGCACCGCACCCCTGTTACCGCACAACTCGTAAACTAGGCGTCTGCTAGGGCATTTTATTATTGCACTATTGCTTGCATATAGCAAGGGATTTAACTCCTGCAAAGTTGTTAAACACATAGTTAAAGCACTACTGGGATCAGGTGAGCCAATAACAGCAGGCATATTTATGTAGCCAACAATCCCCAGCTTGATCCCAGTAGTGCATTTTTAAATTTACTTTTAATATGTTATTTCATTTTTTATCAAATATTTCCCCTCACTAACGTTACTTGTAATTCTCCCAGCTCTGCAGCCATTGTTAACTCTTGAGAAAGCTGAAGTTGTAATTATATTCCTGTTCATATTGTGCTCTCATGATTTCAGCCTCTGCGGTGTTGGATTTAACATAAGTAAAAAAAAAAAACATACTAATTTACTTCTATGATCTCATTCACCACTACCTCTTGCTATTATTGGTTTAAACCTGGTCCCTTTCTAGGAGGTCGGCTCATGAGTGTGCACGTGTGTCTGCAGCAGTGTGTGTAGCAACGTTATACAAGCAACCTGTAGAGAAACTAGAGCAGGGAGTTCTGATTGACAGCAGAGAACACATACAGCTCTGCCTTCATTTACTACAACTGTACACACTGTTTGGATGTCTCCTACCCAATGACAGCTGCACTCTCAGTTTGTTCAAACACTCTTCCTTTATTAAACAGTGCTTCTAGCTATACAGCACTAGCTTAGTTTATCACAGACTTTTACATTAAAGTTGCTGAAGGTGCTGCACTCTACAGATTCCTCCAGGTTGCTATATAACATTGTTACATATGCTGCTACCATATAGTGCTAAAGACACGTGCACGCTCCAGAGCCTACCTCATTATCTTATCATGGAAAGGAAACAGAGAGGAAGAAGAAAATTATAATTATTGTTTAATTGTATGCTGTATACAAATCTTGAAAGTTTTGGCTTCCATGTAGCGTTAAAAAACTGTTTTGAGATTTTAACATAAAATGTTTAGTTATACATAGTATAAAAAAAAAACTTTGCAATATACTTTCACTATTTATTTTGTTCCTTTTTTATGTAATATAGCTCTAAAAATTGTGTATTTTATGATTCTCGTGAATAAAAAAAAAGCACACCTTAAACGACTTCTCTATCCCTGATTCCCTAATTGGATTTAGCAGATAAGAAGAGCAAAACAAAACGCTAAAATAATGAAGGTGGCTAGTCTTGTTTCCTACAGAAGCAAGACCTGATTGGCTCCTCTATATAAGACAAGGTGGGTGGAGTTTGGCTTTTAAAAAAAAAAAACGCTGCAGCAAACAATGTGTTCATTTGTTTTAAAAATATTTAGACTTGACGGTTTGTCTTTAGCAAGGCAACAGAAATGTCTATTAATTACAAGAGGTTTACTGTCCCTTTAAGAGATAAAGTGTGTAATAAGTTACTAGAGATATCCCACTTACCCACTCTCAAGAGGCTCTCAATGTCAAGCAGAATTGGAAAACCTCCAGCTTTTCCTCACAGAAGAGACAAACTCTACTGTATGCAGACAAGCTTATTTGTATAAGATGACATTTTCCAGAATATATGTCCAGATAAACCCACAAGTCTGGCTGTGCTTTGATTCTAGGGGCTAATTTAGATCTGCTGATGCTATTTTTGGAATAGTATTTTTCCACTCTAGATAATTTCATTTAGCTTTTTAAAGAATCAAAAACAAGAAAGACGTAGAGGCTTTTTATATAGGTAAAGTCTTTTAATGGGTGACACTGCAACATTGTATAACATTTTATTTTTATACTAATTCTTTTAAAATGTCATCTGAATGAATATCTGATATGCTGTTATCATTTGTAGTGTTGTTGTAGATTCTCCGCCACTTCCCAGCATGCTCTTCTTGTTTATAGATTTTATTCATTGTGATTCAAATTTGTACTTGTTTTATTGAAAGTTTAGGTGGATAAATAAATAGATTGATAGATGCAGACAATCAGACAAATTGATACAAATATATAGATAGATGGACAGGTAGATAGATTGATTGACAGATAGACAGACACAGACAGATATATATATATTATAGATAGATATATGATAGATAGATAGACAGGCACACATACAGATAGACAGAGAGACAGATAGGTAGGTAGATAGATGGATGGGTGGATAGATAGACAGATAGATAGAGAAACTGATAGATAGATGGATGATAGATAGAGACTGATAGACAGAAAAAAATATTCTACAATGATTTTTCTAGCACTTTTCCAGCTCTTTAGCATATTTACTGCTCACAATAGCCTTACTAAATGGAGACCTCTAATATCAAACGGATTTCATTCTCTTGGTATCCTTTGTTGAATAATTAAAGTTTATGTTTTTACCGTCTATTTACCTGCTTTATATGATAGTTTTATGTAAGAAAACAAACAAGGAAATTACACGACAAGTACTTTCTTACTTTACAAATGGGTTGAATTTTAGGGAATCAGATATTCTGAGTTTTTCACTTTCCATACACACACATGGATCTTTATATTATCTCTGTAAACAAAAGCCCAATACTTAGAACAATTGAAAATTAACATTTTATTGCTTATCTCTTCTACCCCCTACTGGGAGTGTTATGTTTTTTTTTACTGGCTATGTTTACACAGAATGATTTTCTTTAACCCAAAATTTAAGTATAGGTTGGGCTGCCACAGGCAAAAACAGCTGTTTCAATTGCTAAAAAAGGAGCTTTTTGTAAACATGTAATACACTCTAGCAGGTAAAATGGATAACTGGAAACAAATTAAAGTGGATAATTTCTTGGGGGGTAAACTGTCCCTTTAAACCCTTAGGGTGTATGATCAGCTGTAAGACAGCACAGTGCCATACTTCCTACTCTATACAAACATCCTGAAGAATGCGACCTTAGGAGGAAACCACTAAAATATTTGTTAATACTGGAGTGATATTTAGATATAAATTTTTATATTTTATATAGGAATATTATATTGTTCAAGCATTTTAATGTATCTAATTTATACAGTATACATCCCCATCCTGTAACTAAGGGGTTTTAGCTTAGAGGTGGGGGGTTAAGTAGTGTAGGGGTAGTTTCCTTTGGGGGGGGGGGGGGGGTGACGGTATAGGGGTTAATAGGTTAGGGGACTTATTGTGTTGGAGGGTTTTGGTAGTGTAGGGGTTAATAGGTTAAGGACCTATTGCATTGTGGGGTTGTGGCGGAGTGGGGTTTAATAGGTTAGGGGGTGGTTAGGTCTTTAGGTTATGTCAGATTAAGGGTTAATATTGTAGGTTATGCTGAGGGTAAGGGCGTGTAAGGGGTTAATAGTTTATTTTAATATTGAATTTATATAGGCTGTCTGTGGGAGTTAGCCGGGCGTTCCAGGGGGAGTATAGGGAAGACATGACATAGGTGTAGGCAGTATTAGAGAGTTAGCCGGGCGTTCCAGGGGGAGTATAGGGAAGACATGACATAGGTGTAGGCAGTATTAGAGAGTTAGCCGGGCGTTCCAGGGGGAGAATAGCTAGAGTATGATGTAGGCGTTCTGTGGGAGTTAGCCGGGCGTTCCAGGGGGAGTATAGGGAAGACATGACATAGGTGTAGGCAGTATTAGAGAGTTAGCCGGGCGTTCCAGGGGGAGTATAGGGAAGACATGACATAGGTGTAGGCAGTATTAGAGAGTTAGCCGGGCGTTCCAGGGGGAGAATAGCTAGAGTATGATGTAGGCGTTCTGTGGGAGTTAGCCGGGCATTCCAGGGGGAGTATAGGGAAGACATGACATAGGTGTAGGCAGTATTATAGAGTTAGCCGGGCGTTCCAGGGGGAGTATAGGGAAGACATGACATAGGTGTAGGCAGTATTAGAGAGTTAGCCGGGCGTTCCAGGGGGAGTATAGGGAAGACATGACATAGGTGTAGGCAGTATTAGAGAGTTAGCCGGGCGTTCCAGGGGGAGAATAGCTAGAGTATGATGTAGGCGTTCTGTGGGAGTTAGCCGGGCATTCCAGGGGGACCACTTCAAATACGCCCCCCCCAAGTGGCGATGTCAGTGATGTTTAGCTGACATAACGCCCCCCATTAAATCCTATGGGAGACACATCGCCAGGTGCCGGCACTTTGCGGGTCCGCCCCCTTTTTTTTAGAAAATATTCAATATCAGGACATTAGTAACCAACTTTAAGGCCCTTGCAAGGAGCTCTGCCGAGTAAGTTCTTGCGTAATTTCTGTTAGAAAACCACATGAATTAGTAGTACTATCGAGATGTAACCTACCTCAATGTAAACAGAAACATTCATACAGCTTTTGAATTGTTGGGTTGATTGTGCAAGATTCATTTCTTTATGTCACTGAAGCCACATAAATAGGGAACTTGAGTTGCACGTTGGTCGCACAGTGCAATTTATTTCAAGTGTGAGTTTGAGAACAGCAGCACAGAAACAGCTAAACTGATGCAAAGACTTTACTGCTCGGTCGATAAAGCTGGGAAAATTCCAGATAATAGTTTGTAACAAACTCACATTTTATCTTACAGGCTTCTAGACTTTCATATTTCACAACCTGACAGACAGTGGCTGCAGGATTTTTGTCACGTAATGGAAAACCCCTTTAAAGGGGAGTAAAACAATTTGCATTCATTATTTATTTTGTTTGCTTTTACAGTAAAATATCTTCCTTTTGTGTAAATATTGTGCTTTTCAGACAAGCAAAATCTGTGACCCAAGTTTCTTTCAAAATGCTGCAAATTGCAAAAATGAACTACAAACTGGACAGTGATTGCTTAGAGCAGTGAGCACATTGATTTACAGCTAGCCATAATTGGCAATAATTATGGGAGGGAAGATAACAGAAAAAGAGTTGTTGCCGTATTGGTCCCACAGAGAATGTTCCTTTTTAAGGAACAACAAAATCCAGTTTTTTTTGTTTTTGTTTTTTTTTAAATTCTGAGTTAAGGAGCAAGGGTGCATTTTGTTTAATATCAGGCTTACCCTTCTTAGGTTTCTTTTTTTTATTATTTTAAATCTTTTATTGAGGATTGAAAACAGACATAATGCATAATTAAACAAGTTATCAATTATACACTCCATGTTAGAGATGAATTGCATTGAAATGATTATAATCCTCATTTTTTGTCCCCACATCTTGCTATTGCAGGCCACTCTTGGACCTAGTTGACTGTTTGTGTATGTATCCGGGGGTTAAACTAGAATAACAATAATAGAAATGAAAAATAAACATATAAACATATAAGGAAAACCAGCATCTATAAAGAGTTGATGTTAAAATAATAGTTTCACTATGGTCTCAGAAATGCTAGTACCTCATCCGGACCTTAGCTAAAACAGGTAGTAAACTTGAGCAAACAAAAATGTACTGAGGTAACTATCGATTAGTTAATATCAGCAAGGACCCTAGTATAATAGGTGTGGGAAAGCCAGAGCTGGGTACTTTCAAAGTGAGTAGAGCCATGCTATACTTATCATTATCTGCAAGGACCCTAGCATAATGGGTGTGGGGAAGCCAGAGCTGGGTACTTTCAAAGTGAGTAGAGACACACTATACTTATCTCTGAGCAGCAGGTATGGTTACTAAGTCTATTGTTATACACTTGATGGGACTGTATGACAAAATAAAAGAAGCTTGGTTCATATGTGGTCTGCGGTGAGTGCTCAGTTTTGATAATGTCATTTTGCGGTATGGTCATGTACATACAATTCAAGGGCATTCGCCCTATATGTCACTAACATTGGCTTCTCTATTGCCCTATAAACTGTGGACATTTATGCAAATATTAGGATGAGCAAGATTTCAATGCGCTATATAAAAGGGGGTTGATAGAGGATTTACCAATTATGCTGGCACCCAATTCTGCATTTTGTGATGTGAATTACTATAAAGCCTATATACACTAATATGATGATGTGTTCCACTGTCTAAGGGGCTTGTAGAGAATCAGTACTCTACCGTCGCCCCGGCCGCGGGCAACTGAGTCAAGATCCGACTGGGGCAAAATATCTAGTGGCAATCTTAAACTAAGGCACATTAAAGTCATTAGGGAATTTGAATATGTGTTTGAGTCTACGTTTCTGGTCCTAGGGTTTGACCATGAAAATTTGTAACAGGTAACACATCTGGAAGGCTCCCTTCAACACTGCATACCCCATGCATTAACCCCTGCCTCACTGCATGGAAGCCACAAAGTTCACATATATTACATCAGAGTGCCCAAGTCCCTAAACATCCATACTTGCAAAGAGCTGCTGAACTGTAAATGACTGACTAACATGGGTTGCTATATAGCAAGGCAGGTTGTTATACATCTATATATACGTATAATTTCACAGTCGGCACTACCGATAAAACAAACAAGGAATCTTTTCAAAACCATTATGCAGCTGTAATGTGGCAAGTTACCTCTATCATATAAGACCTTTGCTCCCTTTAATAAGGAGACGTTGTGTGTCTACTTATAATACATCTAAATAAAACATAAACTCTTAACATTTAACACGTGAAGGGGTAAGTTTAGATATATGGTGTGGCAGTCACTGCTCATCCCTCTGCTTTTGTCTTCTTCCTCTCTATTGCCCTATACCGTGTGTCTGTTGTAAAATGCACCTTAGTCTTTTCTGGCCGAATTGCACGCTTGTGAGGAGGTCTTTGCAGCGGGACTCGGTAGGTCAGCTCCAAGAATGTTTCATGAAGTGCGGTTCCCCGCTCTAGATTAGGGAACGATGGTGAGAAGGGTGCCTTTCTACGCTCCTCCTGGGAGCTCTCCAAGTAGGCCTCTTCAGATGTCAACCAACTATCACAATGGGCCTCCGCCATGTAGCGTCTCGAAGCTCCGACTTCGTTCCACTCCGGTGGATCCGACTTGAGGAGGAACTGTGAAGGGCGGGAGGTAAGCTGTACCTGAACTATGCCTTGTTGGATGTCCTCTCCGTCTATCATTGTGTTGAAAAGGTTGTCTTCTGCCGCACATTTCACAACGCCATATGTGATCGGGATGTCTGCGGCTTTCAATGTAGTGGGGATTGCTGCAGCATCAGAGCCGCGTTGAAGCGTTGCCTCTGGAAGCCCAATCTGGCGCACTTCGTTTTCACTTTTTATTAGTATTCGGCTCAGTAGATAGTCATATGGTGCCCCCTCAATCAACCGTTTCATAAGTGATTCCAGTTTTTCGGGTAGGGCCACTTGACATAGCGGGCTGACCTCTATTTCCTTGTCCGCCATATTGGTGTTTTGTTTTCTCACTGCTCTCAAGGGATCTTTGCAAGATAGATGTTGTTCAGTAAGAAGATAGTTCAAAGTCCGGAGGGTGTTATATTGTGAAGAGATTCAGTAGGCCAGGAACCCTGGCTGCACCGATGACCCGGCTCTTCCCGGGGGGGGGGGTGAATGCCTGTTAGTAGGCCGCCGCCTCAGGCCTGTCTTTTCCAATCTGTAGTTCCGGCTTCATGCACACAGCGAGAGAAGCAAATTTAGAGTCACTAGTGACAATACTGCAATGTCCAAGGGTTATATACTTTTGTTCAGGCTGTTAAATGCCGATAATCGGCGGATTATCAAACCTCTGCACAGAGCTCTCAGAGTATGCGTCCTACTCAGAACGCTGCTTGGACACGCCCCCCAAAATCCAGTTTTTATTCCATAAACTTTTAAGACCTCTTCTTTAGATGAGACCTGTGAGGCCTGGAAAGATAAAAACATGCCAGAGATTGTAAGTATTTTTACAAATCATTTAAAAAGTGACAGTTTTCAAATAACTTTATTAACAATACTTTAATTCACATTGGGGGCATAACTAGACCTCATTGGTCCTCTGTGCAATGGCTGTAGTGGATGTCTGTCTTTTAACAACGCCCTTTTGTCAGGATCACTAGAGCTGTCATAGTGCAACTATTTTCCTGCCTGATGTATTAATATTGCTGTTGCCCTCCTGGGACCTGACCTTGTGCCCATCCCAGATTTTTCATTTGCCTATTGACTTTGTGCATGCTGTCGGAGGGGTTAATCATCTTCTGTCTGCCGGACGTGCGTCTCTTCATCCGGTGCCCCTTCAAGTGTTCCTGGCGTTCTACAGTATCCTTTACTCTCAGTGTTGCCCTCAGAGAGTCAAGTCCCGGGTTTAGTCAGGAAGTTGGGGCAGTGTTACTTTAATCCACTTCTCAGCCTCTGGGTCCTTTCCTAGACTGACATTTACCTCTGGCCCGATACTTTCTGACTGTTTGAAATCATGAGAAGCTGAGACAGCACCTCAAAGGAGCTATCTGTGATTTCCTCTTTGTTAGACCCTTGTAGAGGATGTACAGATTTGGTGGCAGTTTTTTCTTTACACTGTGATGGCGATCTTAGAAACCCTGACACCAAATTTATAAAGGCAAAGCCTTTACACAGTGAGCACAAAGAGGAGCTATAAATGATATGTGGGACCTAGAACCAACCAGGCCCCTCTGTAATGATGTAAAGCCAGATGTGCTCACTAGAGGTCTGGGCCCAGTTCATTTGAGACGTCTGAGACCCAATAGTTACTCCCCTGATTTACAATACAATGTATGTGACCATGTAAGAACTATCAGAAGCTCACGCAGGGGCCCATTTTAGGTTAGTGAGTGACTTAGCTGTCAGGGTCGGGTAGGAGAAACAAGGGTGGCGGGAATATCATGTATAGAGGACCCTAGAGTGCTTGGTGATCAGGGGTCAATTTACAGTACAAAAGGAATAATTGAACGTCATTAGAGACCATTGTAAAAATACCTGCCTAATTTAAAGCAGCCACAACATGAAGTCAATATAAGGAACAATAATGCCACAAAGCCAACGTCTCTACAGATTTGGACTCAGAGCCTTGTTGTGGATGTATTTGTTTTAACAGCTTAGCGAGCGGTTCTCCTTTCACATGCAAGATTTAATGTATTGGGCAGCTATAGATGTTAATAGCAGGAACACTAACAAACAATACGTTCGGAAAGATAAGTGAAGTGATGGTCAATGAAGTTCAAACATGGTCTTGTCTATACAGCAAAGCCCCTCGTAACCTCACAAGTGTCTAATAATCTAGCTCTTTGTAAAGCAGGCGTGACCATTGTGCAGGGCGAGAGGGGAACTAGCCTGGGGCCCCCACTATGGGGTGAGGGTACAATGTACATGCTTTATTTCATTTATAAAGAAGTGTTTATGGTATCAGAAGGTGTAATACATAGTAGACTTGTGCGCAGCGAAAATATATGGTTTGTTTCGGATCGATACGGATGTTTTAGAATTTCCTTTTCGGATCGATTCGAATTCGGATTCGTTTGGATTCATTCGGATTCTAATAAATTCGGAATGTATTTGGTTCGGATTCGATTTGTAAATTCGGAAGTTCGGTATGTGTTAGGTGGGATGTGCTGTGTATTAGACTAGCATTATGTACTGTAATATTAGGTGTAACCCATAGCAGAGTGATATAACCTAATATACAGTACAATACTAGTGTAATTGTGATTAGTCCATGGCCATCCGAATGTTACGAATAAATCCAAACTAATTCGGATTTATTCGTTAGATTCGGTGCTACGGTAATTCGGAAAGTCGATTTGATCCGAATATCCGAATTTGACAAATTTGTCCGAATTTAAATTCGGAACGAATCGAAACGCACATGTCTAATACATAGTGCCATTTTTTATATCAGACACATTGACTTTTGGGGTGTGCCATACAAGCAGCAGAGCATCCAGGGAAAGCGGAATAAGGGGTTTAGGCTTAGCGTCCCAAAAATGTTCCTTGCTCAATGCCCTGCAAATGCTAAGGGTGGCCCTGCTGCATAGCAGGTTTCTGGGACACAGATGTGAAACATACAGGAAGAACTCCTTCCTTACTGGGTAGTGAAACCCTCAATCTGCACAATTATAATACAGAATGCGTGGGCCAGATAATATTGTATGCACAGAGTTTTCTTTTACTATACATTATTAAAACATTTCTTGGAAATTCACTTATGAATTTTAAATCCCTATAATGCAACATGATAAAGATTTAGGCCTAGATTTGGAGTTCGGCGGTAGCCGTCAAAACCAGCGTTAGAGGCTCCTAACGCTGGTTTTGGGCGCCCGCTGGTATTTGGAGTCAGTGATTAAAGGGTCTAACGCTCACTTTTCAGCCGCGACTTTTCCATACCGCAGATCCCCCTACGCCATTTGCGTAGCCTATCTTTTCAATGGGATCTTTCTAACGCTGGTATTTAGAGTCGTTTCTGAAGTGAGCGTTAGAGCTCTAACGACAAGATTCCAGCCGCCTGAAAATAGCAGGAGTTAAGAGCTTTCTGGCTAACGCCGGTTCATAAAGCTCTTAACTACTGTACCCTAAAGTACACTAACACCCATAAACTACCTATGTACCCCTAAACCGAGCTCCCCCCACATCGCCGCCACTCGATTAAAATTTTTAACCCCTAATCTGCCGACCGCCACCTACGTTATACTTATGTACCCCTAATCTGCTGCCCCTAACCCCGCCGACCCCTATATTATATTTCTTAACCCCTAACTTGCCCCCCACAACGTCGCCGCAAGCTACTTAAAATAATTAACCCCTAATCTTCCGACCGCAAATCGCCGCCACCTACGTTATCCCTATGTACCCCTAATCTGCTGCCCTAACATCGCCGACCCCTATATTATATTTATTAACCCCTAATCTGCCCCCCTCAACGTCGCCGACACCTGCCTACACTTATTAACCCCTAATCTGCCGACCGGACCTGAGCGCTACTATAATAAAGTTATTAACCCCTAATCCGCCTCACTAACCCTATCATAAATAGTATTAACCCCTAATCTGCCCTCCCTAACATCGCCGACACCTAACTTCAATTATTAACCCCTAATCTGCCGACCGGAGCTCACCGCTATTCTAATAAATGTATTAACCCCTAAAGCTAAGTCTAACCCTAACACTAACACCCCCCTAAGTTAAATATAATTTTTATCTAACGAAATAAATTAACTCTTATTAAATAAATGATTCCTATTTAAAGCTAAATACTTACCTGTAAAATACATCCTAATATAGCTACAATATAAATTATAATTATATTATAGCTATTTTAGGATTAATATTTATTTTACAGGTAACTTTGTAATTATTTTAACCAGGTACAATAGCTATTAAATAGTTAAGAACTATTTAATAGTTACCTAGTTAAAATAATAACAAAATTACCTGTAAAATAAGTCCTAACCTAAGATATAATTAAACCTAACACTACCCTATCAATAAATTAATTAAATAAACTACCTACAATTACCTACAATTAACCTAACACTACACTATCAATAAATTAATTAAATACAATTCCTACAAATAAATACAATTAAATAAACTAGCTAAAGTACAAAAAATAAAAAAGATCTAAGTTACAGAAAATAAAAAAATATTTACAAACATAATAAAAATATTACAACAATTTTAAACTAATTACACCTACTCTAAGCCCCCTAATAAAATAACAAAGCCCCCCAAAATAAAAAATTCCCTACCCTATTCTAAATTAAAAAAGTTACAAGCTCTTTTACCTTACCAGCCCTGAACAGGGCCCTTTGCGGGGCATGCCCCAAGAATTTCAGCTCTTTTGCCTGTAAAAGAATAAATACAATACCCCCCCCCCCAACATTACAACCCACCACCCACATACCCCTAATCTAACCCAAACCCCCCTTAAATAAACCTAACACTAAGCCCCTGAAGATCTTCCTACCTTGTCTTCACCATACCAGGTTCACCGATCCGTCCTGAAGAGCTCCTCCGATGTCCTGATCCAAGCCCAAGCGGGGGCTGAAGAGGTCCATGATCCGGTCAAAGTCTTCATCCAAGCGGGGCAGAAGAGGATCTTCCATCCGATTGAAGTCATCATCCAGGCGGCATCTTCGATCTTCTTCCATCCGGAGCGAAGCGGCAGGATCCTGAAGACATCCAGCGCGGAACATCCATCCGGACCGACGACTGAACGACGAATGACTGTTCCTTTAAGGGACGTCATCCAAGATGGCGTCCCTCGAATTCCGATTGGCTGATAGGATTCTATCAGCCAATCGGAATTAAGGTAGGAATTTTCTGATTGGCTGATGGAATCAGCCAATCAGAATCAAGTTCAATCCGATTGGCTGAATCAATCAGCCAATCAGATTGAGCTCGCATTCTATTGGCTATTCCGATCAGCCAATAGAATGCGAGCTCAATCTGATTGGCTGATTGGATCGGCCAATCGGATTGAACTAGATTCTGATTGGCTGATTCCATCAGCCAATCAGAAAATTCCTACCTTAATTCCGATTGGCTGATAGAATCCTATCAGCCAATCGGAATTCGAGGGACGCCATCTTGGATGACGTCCCTTAAAGGAACAGTCATTCGTCGTTCAGTCGTCGGTCCGGATGGATGTTCCGCGCTGGATGTCTTCAGGATCCTGCCGCTTCGCTCCGGATGGAAGAAGATCGAAGATGCCGCCTGGATGATGACTTCAATCGGATGGAAGATCCTCTTCTGCCCCGCTTGGATGAAGACTTTGACCGGATCATGGACCTCTTCAGCCCCCGCTTGGGCTTGGATCAGGACATCGGAGGAGCTCTTCAGGACGGATCGATGAACCTGGTATGGTGAAGACAAGGTAGGAAGATCTTCAGGGGCTTAGTGTTAGGTTTATTTAAGGGGGGTTTGGGTTAGATTAGGGGTATGTGGGTGGTGGGTTGTAATGTTGGGGGGGGGGTATTGTATTTATTCTTTTACAGGCAAAAGAGCTGAAATTCTTGGGGCATGCCCCGCAAAGGGCCCTGTTCAGGGCTGGTAAGGTAAAAGAGCTTGTAACTTTTTTTAATTTAGAATAGGGTAGGGAATTTTTTATTTTGGGGGGCTTTGTTATTTTATTAGGGGGCTTAGAGTAGGTGTAATTAGTTTAAAATTGTTGTAATATTTTTATTATGTTTGTAAATATTTTTTTATTTTCTGTAACTTAGATCTTTTTTATTTTTTGTACTTTAGCTAGTTTATTTAATTGTATTTATTTGTAGGAATTGTATTTAATTAATTTATTGATAGTGTAGTGTTAGGTTAATTGTAGGTAATTGTAGGTAGTTTATTTAATTAATTTATTGATAGGGTAGTGTTAGGTTTAATTATATCTTAGGTTAGGACTTATTTTACAGGTAATTTTGTTATTATTTTAACTAGGTAACTATTAAATAGTTCTTAACTATTTAATAGCTATTGTACCTGGTTAAAATAATTACAAAGTTACCTGTAAAATAAATATTAATCCTAAAATAGCTATAATATAATTATAATTTATATTGTAGCTATATTAGGATGTATTTTACAGGTAAGTATTTAGCTTTAAATAGGAATCATTTATTTAATAAGAGTTAATTTATTTCGTTAGATAAAAATTATATTTAACTTAGGGGGGTGTTAGTGTTAGGGTTAGACTTAGCTTTAGGGGTTAATACATTTATTAGAATAGCGGTGAGCTCCGGTCGGCAGATTAGGGGTTAATAATTGAAGTTAGGTGTCGGCGATGTTAGGGAGGGCAGATTAGGGGTTAATACTATTTATGATAGGGTTAGTGAGGCGGATTAGGGGTTAATAACTTTATTATAGTAGCGCTCAGGTCCGGTCGGCAGATTAGGGGTTAATAAGTGTAGGCAGGTGTCGGCGACGTTGAGGGGGGCAGATTAGGGGTTAATAAATATAATATAGGGGTCGGCGATGTTAGGGCAGCAGATTAGGGGTACATAGGGATAACGTAGGTTGCGGCGGTTTACGGAGCGGCAGATTAGGGGTTTAAAAAAATATGCAGGGGTCAGCGATAGCGGGGGCGGCAGATTAGGGGTTAATAAGTGTAAGGTTAGGGGTGTTTAGACTCGGGGTACATGTTAGAGTGTTAGGTGCAGACGTAGGAAGTGTTTCCCCATAGCAAACAATGGGGCTGCGTTAGGAGCTGAACGCTGCTTTTTTGCAGGTGTTAGGTTTTTTTTCAGCTCAAACAGCCCCATTGTTTCCTATGGGAGAATCGTGCACGAGCACGTTTTTGAGGCCGGCCGCGTCCGTAAGCAACTCTGGTATCGAGAGTTGCATTTGCGGTAAAAATGCTCTACGCTCCTTTTTTGGAGCCTAACGCAGCATTTGTTTGAACTCTCGATACCAGAGTTAAATTTATGGTGCGGCCAGAAAAAAGCCCGCGGAGCGTTAACAGCCCTTTTACCGCCGAACTCCAAATCTAGGCCTTAGGGTTTTAACACTATTTGTAGTTTAAAAAAAAAATCAAACTGTATATATTCCTTTTCTAAGTAATGTAAGGGTGAATTGCACAACTTGAATTTAACCATTCTCTTAAAAAATAATCATTATTTTAAAAGCCATTTAAAACGATGTTGTAGAACTTTGGGTGGATATATTTTTTTAAGAGGAAACAAAAAAAAAGAAACTGAATTGACTCACTGTCTGCAGTTGCTAGAACACTTGTATCATTGTGTAACAGGAGTTTTACACCAGTAAACTCCTCTTACAGTGCAATAGGGTGAGGTCATCCAGCCAAAAGACTTCAGTGCAGGAGAATGGTTTGTCTGTCTGCTGAGAGACTAACACCCAGCTTCTGCTAATGTTGTACTAACCAGACAATCCCACCACAGTCATATTGCACTTTATAGTACTTTATTTCGCTTGCTTGTGACGTTTTTGGAATTTACTGAATTAGTTCACATTTATTTATTTATTTATTTTTCTTTATGAAAGTGAAGCAATGAAAATATCAAAGATAGTGGTAAAGAGACATACAAGCAAAAATAAAAAAATATTCTAATTATTGCCCTATTACTTAAACTATATGTTTAAACCCTGCTAAGGAGGTAAACATAAACAGGCACAAAACACTTTATCCAAACTGACTGGGATTAGAAAAGGTTTGGATTTTGGAATATTTGTCTATTTGCATCTGTAAAATGGCACAGTTTGGAGAGGGGATGGGACCAAGTGTAAACAACAATATCTTATGTCATTAAGGTAATATTTACATGTCATAATACAGCTTATACATGCTACGTAAAGGTTGTTTTATATCATGTTTATACTTTTGTATACAAAGTACCATTAGATAGTACAGTAATCAGAAAGGTCACTTTAGAATTCTTTAGAAAACAAAAAACAAACCAGACTCAGGCAGAGAAGATTGTGATTTACTAGCTCCCAGTAGTAGTTCACCGCAGCTCCTGAACCTACCTAGGTATGCTTTTCAACAAAGGATACCAAGATACTGTAAATAAGTAAATCTGTTAAAATTGCGCACTGAACCATGAAGGCTTAATTAAAGGGACAGTACTGTAAAATCCCTGCTACCTGTGCAGTATGCTCTCCCCTAACTCCCGCGCTACCTGTGCAGTATGCTCACCCCTGAACTCCGCGCTACCTATGCAGTATGCTCACCCCTGACTTCTGCGCTACCTGTGCAGTATGCTCACCCCTGACTTCTGCGCTACCTGTGCAGTATGCTCACCCCTGACTTCTGCGATACCTGTGCAGTATGCTCACCCCTGACTTCTGTGCTACCTGTGCAGTATGCTCACCCCTGACTTCCGCGCTACGTGTGCAGTATGCTCACCACTGACTCCCACGCTACCTGTGCAGTATGCTTACCCCTGACTCCCACGCTACCTATGTAGTATGCTCACCCCTGACTCCTGCGCTACCTGTGTAGTATGCTCACCCCTGACTCCCCCGCTACCTGTGTAGTATGCTCACCCCTGACTCCTGCGCTACCTGTGTAGTATGCTCATCCTTGACTTCCGTGCTACCTGTGTAGTATGCTCACCCCTGACTCCCGCGCTACCTGTGTAGTATTCTCACCTCTCAGTTCCACGCTACCTATGCAGTATGCTTATCCCCTGACTCCCGCGCTACCTGTGTAGTATGCTCACCCCTGACTCCTGCGCTACCTGTGTAGTATGCTCACCCCTGACTCCCACCCTACCTGTGTAGTATGCTCACCCCTGACTCCTGCGCTACCTATGCAGTATGCTCTCCCCAACTCCCGTGCTACCTGTGCAGTATGCTCACCCCTGACTCCTGCGCTACCTATGTAGTATGCTCACCCCTGACTCCCCTGCTACCTATGTAGTATGCTCACCCCTTACTCCTGCGCTACCTGTGTAGTATGCTTACCCCTGACTCCTGCGCTACCTGTGTAGTCTGCTCACCCTTGACTTTCGCGCTACCTGTGTAGTATGCTCACCCCTGACTCCCGCGCTACCTGTGTAGTATGCTCATCCCCTGACTCCCGCGCTACCTGTGCAGTATGCTCATCCCCTGACTTCCGCGCTACCTGTGCAGTATGCTCATCCCCTGACTCCTGCGCTACCTATGTAGTATGCTCACCCCTGACTCCCACGCTACCTGTGCAGTATGCTCACCCCTGACTCCCACGCTACCTGTGTAGTATGCTCACCCCTGTCTCCTACGCTACCTGTGTAGTATGCTCACCCCTGACTCTCCCGCTACCTGTGCAGTATGCTCACCCCTGACTCCCCCACTACCTGTGTAGTATGCTCACCCCTGACTCCCCCGCTACCTATGTAGTATGCTCACCCCTGACTCCTGCGATACCTGTGTAGTATGATCACCCCTGACTCCCCCGCTACCTGTGTTGTATGCTCACCCCTGATTTCCGCACTACCTGTGCAGTATGCTCACCCCTGACTCCCCCGCTACCTGTGTAGTATGCTCACCCCTGACTCCTGCGCTACCTGTGCAGTATGCTCACCCCTGACTCCTGTGTTATCTGTCTAGTATGCTCACCCCTGACTCCTGCGCTGCCTAGTATGCTCACCATTGACTCCCGCGCTACCTGTGCAGTATGCTCACCCCTGACTCCCCGCGCTACCTGTGCAGTATGCTCACCACTGACTCCCGCGCTACCTGTGCAGTATGCTTACCCCTGACTCCTGCGATACCTGTGTAGTATGATCACCCCTGACTCCCCCGCTACCTGTGTTGTATGCTCACCCCTGATTTCCGCACTACCTGTGCAGTATGCTCACCCCTGACTCCCCCGCTACCTATGTAGTATGCTCACCCCTGACTCCTGCGCTACCTCTGTAGTATGCTCACCCCTGACTCCCCCGCTACCTGTGTAGTATGCTCACCCCTGACTCCTGCGCTACCTGTGTAGTATGCTCACCCTTGACTTCCGTGCTACCTGTGTAGTATGCTCACCCCTGACTCCCGCGCTACCTGTGTAGTATGCTCACCCTTGACTTCCAAGCTACCAATGCAGTATGCTTATCCCCTGACTCCCGCGCTACCTGTGTAGTATGCTCACCCCTGACTCCTGCGCTACCTGTGTAGTATGCTCACCCCTGACTCCCACCCTACCTGTGTAGTATGCTCACCCCTGACTCCTGCGCTACCTATGCAGTATGCTCACCCCTGACTCCTGCGCTACCTGTGTAGTATGCTCACCCCTGACTCCTGCGCTACCTATGTAGTATGCTCACCCCTGACTCCTGCGCTACCTGTGTAGTATGCTCACCCCTGACTCCTGCGCTACCTGTGTAGTCTGCTCACCCTTGACTTTCGCGCTACCTGTGTAGTATGCTCACCCCTGACTCCCGCGCTACCTGTGTAGTATGCTCACCCCTGACTTCCGCGCTACCTATGCAGTATGCTCACCACTGACTTCCAAGCTACCTATGTAGTATGCTCACTCCTGACTCCTGTGCTACCTGTGCAGTATGCTCACCCCTGACTCCCGCGCTACCTGTGTAGTATGCTCACCCCTGACTCCTGCGCTACCTGTGTAGTATGCTCACCCCTGACTCCTGCGCTACCTGTGTAGTATGGTTACTACCTGTGTAGTATGGTTACCCCTGACTCCTGCGCTACCTGTGTAGTATGCTCACCCCTGACTCCCACGCTACCTGTGTAGTATGCTTCCCCCTGACTCCTGCGCTACCTATGCAGTATGCTCACCCTGACTCCCGTGCTACCTGTGCAGTATGCTCACCCCTGACTCCCCCGCTACCTGTGTAGTATGCTCACCCCTGACTCCCGCGCTACCTGTATAGTATGCTCACCCCTGATTCCCGCACTACCTGTGCAGTATGGTCACCCCTGACTCCCCCGCTACCTATGTAGTATGCTCACCCCTGACTCCCGCGAAACCTGTGTAGTATGCTTACCCCTGATTCCCGCACTACCTGTGTAGTTTGGTCACCCCTGACTCCCGCACTACCTGTGTAGTATGCTCACCCCTGACTCCCGCGCTACCTGTGTAGTATGCTTACCCCTGATTCCCACACTACCTGTGTAGTATGCTCACCCCTTACTCCCGTGCTACCTATGCAGTAGGATCACCCCTGACTCCCCCGCTACCTGTGTAGTATGCTCACCCCTGACTCCCGCGCTACCTGTGTAGTATGCTCACCCCTGACTCCCGCGCTACCTGTGTAGTATGCTCACCCCTGATTCCCGCACTACCTGTGCAGTATGGTCACCCCTGACTCCCCCTTTACCTGTGTAGTATGCTCACCCCTGACTCCCGCGCTACCTGTGTAGTATGCTCACCCCTGACTCCCGCGCTACCTGTGTAGTATGCTCACCCCTGACTCCCGCGCTACCTATGTAGTATGCTCATCCACTGACTCCCGCACTACCTGTGTAGTATGCTCACCCCTGACTCCCGTGCTACCTGTGTAACATGCTCATCCCCTGACTCCCGCGCTACCTGTGTAGTATGCTCACCCCTGACTCCCTTGCTACCTGTGTAGTATGCTCATCCCCTGACTCCTGCGCTACCTGTGCAATATGCTCATCCCCTGACTCCCGCGCTACCTATGTAGTATGCTCACCCCTGACTCCCACGCTACCTGTGCAGTATGCTCACCCCTGACTCCCACGCTACCTGTGTAATATGCTCACCCCTGTCTCCTACGCTACCTGTGCAGTATGCTCACCCCTGACTCTCCCGCTACCTGTGCAGTATGCTCACCCCTGACTACCCCGCTACCTGTGTAGTATGCTCACCCCTGACTCCCCCGCTACATATGTAGTATGCTCACCCCTGACTCCTGCACTACCTGTGTAGTATGCTCACCCCTGACTCCCGCGCTAACTGTGTAGTATGCTTACCCCTGATTCCCACACTACCTGTGTAGTATGCTCACCCCTTACTCCCGTGCTACCTATGCAGTAGGATCACCCCTGACTCCCCCGCTACCTGTGTAGTATGCTCACCCCTGACTCCCGCGCTACCTGTGTAGTATGCTCACCCCTGACTCCCGCGCTACCTGTGTAGTATGCTCACCCCTGATTCCCGCACTACCTGTGCAGTATGGTCACCCCTGACTCCCCCTTTACCTGTGTAGTATGCTCACCCCTGACTCCCGCGCTTCCTGTGTAGTATGCTCACCCCTGACTCCCGCGCTACCTGTGTAGTATGCTCACCCCTGACTCCCGCGCTACCTATGTAGTATGCTCATCCACTGACTCCCGCACTACCTGTGTAGTATGCTCACCCCTGACTCCCGTGCTACCTGTGTAATATGCTCATCCCCTGACTCCCTCGCTACCTGTGTAGTATGCTCACCCCTGACTCCCTTGCTACCTGTGTAGTATGCTCATCCCCTGACTCCTGCGCTACCTGTGCAATATGCTCATCCCCTGACTCCCGCGCTACCTATGTAGTATGCTCACCCCTGACTCCCACGCTACCTGTGCAGTATGCTCACCCCTGACTCCCACGCTACCTGTGTAATATGCTCACCCCTTTCTCCTACGCTACCTGTGCAGTATGCTCACCCCTGACTCTCCTGCTACCTGTGCAGTATGCTCACCCCTGACTACCCCGCTACCTGTGTAGTATGCTCACCCCTGACTCCCCCGCTACATATGTAGTATGCTCACCCCTGACTCCTGCGCTACCTGTGTAGTATGCTCACCCCTGACGCCCCCGCTACCTGTGTAGTATGCTCACCCCTGATTTCCGCACTACCTGTGCAGTATGCTCACCCCTGACGCCCCCGCTCCCTGTGTAGTATGCTCACCCCTTACTCCTGCGCTACCTGTGTAGTATGCTCACCCCTGATTCCCGCACTACCTGTGTAGTATGCTCACCCCTGACTCCCGCGCTACCTATGCAGTATACTCACCCTTGACTCCCTTGCTACCTGTGCAGTATGCTCACCCCGGACTCCTGCGCTACCTGTGCAGTATGCTCACCCCTGACTCCTGCGCTACCTGTGCAGTATGCTCACCCCTGACTCCCGCGCTACCTGTGTAGTATGCTTACCCCTGATTCCCGCACTACCTGTGTAGTTTGGTCACCCCTGACTCCCGCACTACCTGTGTAGTATGCTCACCCCTGACTCCCGCGCTACCTGTGTAGTATGCTTACCCCTGATTCCCACACTACCTGTGTAGTATGCTCACCCCTTACTCCCGTGCTACCTATGCAGTAGGATCACCCCTGACTCCCCCGCTACCTGTGTAGTATGCTCACCCCTGACTCCCGCGCTACCTGTGTAGTATGCTCATCCCCTGACTCCCGCGCTACCTGTGTAGTATGCTCACCCCTGATTCCCGCACTACCTGTGCAGTATGGTCACCCCTGACTCCCCCTTTACCTGTGTAGTATGCTCACCCCTGACTCCCGCGCTACCTGTTCAGTATGCTCACCCCTGACTACCCCGCTACCTGTGTAGTATGCTCACCCCTGACTCCCCCGCTACATATGTAGTATGCTCACCCCTGACTCCTGCACTACCTGTGTAGTATGCTCACCCCTGACGCCCCCGCTACCTGTGTAGTATGCTCACCCCTGATTTCCGCACTACCTGTGCAGTATGCTCACCCCTGACGCCCCCGCTCCCTGTGTAGTATGCTCACCCCTGACTCCTGCGCTATCTGTGTAGTATGCTCACCCCTGATTCCCGCACTACCTGTGTAGTATGCTCACCCCTGACTCCCGCGCTACCTATGCAGTATACTCACCCTTGACTCCCTTGCTACCTGTGCAGTATGCTCACCCCGGACTCCTGCGCTACCTGTGCAGTATGCTCACCCCTGACTCCTGTGCTACCTGTGCAGTATGCTCACCCCTGACTCCCGCGCTACCTGTGTAGTATGCTTACCCCTGATTCCCGCACTACCTGTGTAGTTTGGTCACCCCTGACTCCCGCACTACCTGTGTAGTATGCTCACCCCTGACTCCCGCACTACCTGTGTAGTATGCTTACCCCTGATTCCCACACTACCTGTGTAGTATGCTCACCCCTTACTCCCGTGCTACCTATGCAGTAGGATCACCCCTGACTCCCCCGCTACCTGTGTAGTATGCTCACCCCTGACTCCCGCGCTACCTGTGTAGTATGCTCACCCCTGACTCCCGCGCTACCTGTGTAGTATGCTCACCCCTGATTCCCGCACTACCTGTGCAGTATGGTCACCCCTGACTCCCCCTTTACCTGTGTAGTATGCTCACCCCTGACTCCCGCGCTACCTGTGTAGTATGCTCACCCCTGACTCCCGCGCTACCTGTGTAGTATGCTCACCCCTGACTCCCGCGCTACCTATGTAGTATGCTCATCCACTGACTCCCGCACTACCTGTCTAGTATGCTCACCCCTGACTCCCGTGCTACCTGTGTAATATGCTCATCCCCTGACTCCCGCGCTACCTGTGTAGTATGCTCACCCCTGACTCCCTTGCTACCTGTGTAGTATGCTCATCCCCTGACTCCTGTGCTACCTGTGCAATATGCTCATCCCCTGACTCCCGCGCTGCCTATGTAGTATGCTCACCCCTGACTCCCACGCTACCTGTGCAGTATGCTCACCCCTGACTCCCACGCTACCTGTGTAATATGCTCACCCCTGTCTCCTACGCTACCTGTGCAGTATGCTCACCCCTGACTCTCCCGCTACCTGTGCAGTATGCTCACCCCTGACTACCCCGCTACCTGAGTAGTATGCTCACCCCTGACTCCCCCGCTACATATGTAGTATGCTCACCCCTGACTCCTGCGCTACCTGTGTAGTATGCTCACCCCTGACGCCCCCGCTACCTGTGTAGTATGCTCACCCCTGATTTCCGCACTACCTGTGCAGTATGCTCACCCCTGACGCCCCCGCTCCCTGTGTAGTATGCTCACCCCTGACTCCTGCGCTACCTGCGTAGTATGCTCACCCCTGATTCCCGCACTACCTGTGTAGTATGCTCACCCCTGACTCCCGCGCTACCTATGCAGTATACTCACCCTTGACTCCCTTGCTACCTGTGCAGTATGCTCACCCCGGACTCCTGCGCTACCTGTGCAGTATGCTCACCCCTGACTCCTGCGCTACCTGTGCAGTATGCTCACCCCTGACTTCCGCGCTACCTGTGCAGTATGCTCACCCCTGACTCCCACGCTACCTGTGCAGTATGCTCACCCCTGACTTCCGCGCTACCTGTGCAGTATGCTCACCCCTGACTCCCGAGCTACCTGTGTAGTATGCTCACCCCTGACTCCCGCGCTACCTATGCAGTATACTCACCCTTGACTCCCTTGCTACCTGTGCAGTATGCTCACCCCGGACTCCTGCGCTACCTGTGCAGTATGCTCACCCCTGACTCCTGCGCTACCTGTGCAGTATGCTCACCCCTGACTCCTGTGTTATCTGTCTAGTATGCTCACCCCTGACTCCTGCGCTACCTGTGCAGTATGCTCACCCCTGACTCCCCGCGCTACCTGTGCAGTATGCTCACCACTGACTCCCGCGCTACCTGTGCAGTATGCTCACCCCTGACTCCCGCGCTACCTCTGTAGTATGCTCACCCCTGACTCCTGCGCTACCTGTGTAGTATGCTCACCCCTGACTCCCACGCTACCTGTGCAGTATGCTCACCCCTGACTACCACACTACCTGTATAGTATGCTCACCCCTGTCTCCTACGCTACCTGTGCAGTATGCTCACCCTTGACTCTTGTGCTACCTGTGTAGTATGTTCACCCCTGACTCCCGCGCTACCTGTGAAGTATGCTCACCCCTGACTCCCGCGCTACCTGTGTAGTATGCTCACCCCTGACTCCCGTGCTTCCTGTGTAGTATGCTCATCCCCTGACTCCCGCGCTACCTGTGTAGTATGCTCACCCCTGACTCCCGTGCTAACTGTGTAGTATGCTCCTCCCCTGACTCCTGCGCTACCTGTGCAGTATGCTCATCCCCTGACTCCCACACTACCTGTGCAGTATGCTCACCCCTGACTCCCGCGCTACCTGTGCAGTATGCTCACCCCTGACTCCCACGCTACCTGTGCAGTATGCTCACCCCTGACTACCGCGCTACCTGTGCAGTATGCTCACCCCTGACTCCCGAGCTACCTGTATAGTATGCTCACCCCTGACTCCCGCGCTACCTGTGCAGTATGCTCACCCTTGACTCTTGTGCTACCTGTGTAGTATGTTCACCCCTGACTCCCGCGCTACCTGTGAAGTATGCTCACCCCTGACTCCCGCGCTACCTGTGTAGTATGCTCACCCCTGACTCCCGTGCTACCTGTGTAGTATGCTCATCCCCTGACTCCCGCGCTACCTGTGTAGTATGCTCACCCCTGACTCCCGTGCTAACTGTGTAGTATGCTCCTCCCCTGACTCCTGCGCTACCTGTGCAGTATGCTCATCCCCTGACTCCCACACTACCTGTGCAGTATGCTCATCCCCTGACTCCCGCGCTACCTGTGCAGTATGCTCACCCCTGACTCCCACGCGACCTGTGCAGTATGCTCACCCCTGACTTCCGCGCTACCTGTGCAGTATGCTCACCCCTGACTCCCGAGCTACCTGTATAGTATGCTCACCCCTGACTCCCGCGCTACCTGTGCAGTATGCTCACCCCTGATTCCCGCGCTACCTGTGTAGTATGCTCACCCCTGACTCCCGTGCTACCTGTGTAATATGCTCATCCCCTGACTCCCGCGCTACCTGTGTAGTATGCTCACCCCTGACTCCCGTGCTACCTGTGTAGTATGCTCATCCCCCGACTCCTGCGCTACCTGTGCAGTATGCTCATCCCCTGACTCCCGCGCTACCTATGTAGTATGCTCACCCCTGACTCCCACGCTACCTGTGCAGTATGCTCACCCCTGACTCCCACGCTACCTGTGTAGTATGCTCACCCCTGTCTCCTACGCTACCTGTGCAGTATGCTCACCCCTGACTCTCCCGCTACCTGTGCAGTATGCTCACCCCTGACTCCCGCGCTACCTGTGTAGTATGCTCACCCCTGACTCCCCCGCTACATATGTAGTATGCTCACCCCTGACTCCTGCGCTACCTGTGTAGTATGCTCACCCCTGACTCCCCCGCTACCTGTGTAGTATGCTCACCCCTGATTTCCGCACTACCTGTGCAGTATGCTCACCCCTGACTCCCCTGCTCCCTGTGTAGTATGCTCATCCCTGACTCCTGCGCTACCTGTGTAGTATGCTCACCCCTGACTCCCACGCTACCTGTGCAGTATGCTCACCCCTGACTCCTGCGCTACCTGTGCAGTATGCTCACCCCTGACTCCTGCGCTACCTGTGCAGTATGCTCACCCCTGACTCCTGCGCTACCTGTGCAGTATGCTCACCCCTGACTCCCCTGCTCCCTGTGTAGTATGCTCACCCCTGACTCCTGCGCTACCTGTGTAGTATGCTCACCCCTGACTCCCACGCTACCTGTGCAGTATGCTCACCCCTGACTCCCACGCTACCTGTGTAGTATGCTCACCCATGTCTCCTACGCTACCTGTGCAGTATGCTCACCCTTGACTCCCGTGCTACCTGTGTAGTATGTTCACCCCTGACTCCCGCGCTACCTGTGTAGTATGCTTACCCCTGACTCCCGCGCTACCTGTGTAGTATGCTCACCCCTGACTCCCGTGCTTCCTGTGTAGTATGCTCATCCCCTGACTCCCGCGCTACCTGTGTAGTATGCTCACCTCTGACTCCCGTGCTACCTGTGTAGTATGCTCATCCCCTGACTCCCGCGCTACCTGTGCAGTATGCTCATCCCCTGATTCCCACGCTACCTGTGCAGTATGCTCATCCCCTGACTCCCGCGCTACCTGTGCAGTATGCTCACCCCGGACTCCCGCGCTACCTGTGCAGTATGCTCACCCCTGACTCCCACGCTACCTGTGCAGTATGCTCACCCCTGACTCCCGCGCTACCTGTGCAGTATGCTCATCCCCTGACTCCCGCGCTACCTGTGTAGTATGCTCACCCCTGACTCCCGCGCTACCTGTGCAGTATGCTCACCCCTGACTCCCGCGCTACCTGTGTAGTATGCTCACCCCTGACTCCCGCGCTACCTGTGTAGTATGCTCACCCCTGACTCCCGCGCTACCTGTGTAATATGCTCATCCCCTGACTCCCGCGCTACCTGTGTATTATGCTCACCCCTGACTCCCGTGCTACCTGTGTAGTATGCTCATCCCCTGACTCCTGCGCTACCTGTGTAGTATGCTCATCCCCCTGACTCCCGCGCTACCTATGTAGTATGCTCACCCCTGACTCCCACGCTACCTGTGCAGTATGCTCACCCCTGACTCCCACGCTACCTGTGTAGTATGCTCACCCCTGTCTCCTACGCTACCTGTGCAGTATGCTCACCCCTGACTCTCCCGCTACCTGTGAGGTATGCTCACCCCTGACTCCCCCACTACCTGTGTAGTATGCTCACCCCTGACTCCTCCGCTACATATGTAGTATGCTCACCCCTGACACCTGCGCTACCTGTGTAGTAAGCTCACCCCTGACTCCCCCGCTTCCTGTGTAGTATGCTCACCCCTGACTCCTGCGCTACCTGTGTAGTATGCTCACCCCTGATTCCCGCACTACCTGTGTAGTATGTTCACCCCTGACTCCCGTGCTACCTGTGCAGTATACTCACCCTTGACTCCCTTGCTACCTGTGCAGTATGCTCACCCCTGACTCCCACGCTACCTGTGTAATATGCTCACCCCTGTCTCCTACGCTACCTGTGCAGTATGCTCACCCCTGACTCTCCCGCTACCTGTGCAGTATGCTCACCCCTGACTACCCCGCTACCTGTGTAGTATGCTCACCCCTGACTCCCCCGCTACATATGTAGTATGCTCACCCCTGACTCCTGCGCTACCTGTGTAGTATGCTCACCCCTGACGCCCCCGCTACCTGTGTAGTATGCTCACCCCTGATTTCCGCACTACCTGTGCAGTATGCTCACCCCTGACGCCCCCGCTCCCTGTGTAGTATGCTCACCCCTGACTCCTGCGCTACCTGCGTAGTATGCTCACCCCTGATTCCCGCACTACCTGTGTAGTATGCTCACCCCTGACTGCCGCGCTACCTATGCAGTATACTCACCCTTGACTCCCTTGCTACCTGTGCAGTATGCTCACCCCGGACTCCTGCGCTACCTGTGCAGTATGCTCACCCCTGACTCCTGCGCTACCTGTGCAGTATGCTCACCCCTGACTTCCGCGCTACCTGTGCAGTATGCTCACCCCTGACTCCCACGCTACCTGTGCAGTATGCTCACCCCTGACTCCCGCGCTACCTGTGCAGTATGCTCACCCCTGACTCCCGAGCTACCTGTGTAGTATGCTCACCCCTGACTCCCGCGCTACCTATGCAGTATACTCACCCTTGACTCCCTTGCTACCTGTGCAGTATGCTCACCCCTGACTCCCGCGCTACCTGTGCAGTATGCTCACCCCTGACTCCTGCGCTACCTGTGCAGTATGCTCACCCCTGACTCCTGTGTTATCTGTCTAGTATGCTCACCCCTGACTCCTGCGCTACCTGTGCAGTATGCTCACCCCTGACTCCCCGCGCTACCTGTGCAGTATGCTCACCACTGACTCCCGCGCTACCTGTGCAGTATGCTTACCCCTGACTCCCGCGCTACCTATGTAGTATGCTCACCCCTGACTCCTGCGCTACCTGTGTAGTATGCTCACCCCTGACTCCCACGCTACCTGTGCAGTATGCTCACCCCTGACTACCACACTACCT
The DNA here is from genome assembly GCF_027579735.1 of Bombina bombina. NCBI lineage: Eukaryota > Metazoa > Chordata > Amphibia > Anura > Bombinatoridae > Bombina > Bombina bombina. Next base: position 1,125,685,268 of record NC_069504.1, read on the forward strand.
GTATAGTATGCTCACCCCTGTCTCCTACGCTACCTGTGCAGTATGCTCACCCTTGACTCTTGTGCTACCTGTGTAGTATGTTCACCCCTGACTCCCGCGCTACCTGTGAAGTATGCTCACCCCTGACTCCCGCGCTACCTGTGTAATATGCTCACCCCTGACTCCCGTGCTTCCTGTGTAGTATGCTCATCCCCTGACTCCCGCGCTACCTGTGTAGTATGCTCACCCCTGACTCCCGTGCTAACTGTGTAGTATGCTCCTCCCCTGACTCCTGCGCTACCTGTGCAGTATGCTCATCCCCTGACTCCCACACTACCTGTGCAGTATGCTCATCCCCTGACTCCCGCGCTACCTGTGCAGTATGCTCACCCCTGACTCCCACGCTACCTGTGCAGTATGCTCACCCCTGACTTCCGCGCTACCTGTGCAGTATGCTCACCCCTGACTCCCGAGCTACCTGTATAGTATGCTCACCCCTGACTCCCGCGCTACCTGTGCAGTATGCTCACCCTTGACTCTTGTGCTACCTGTGTAGTATGTTCACCCCTGACTCCCGCGCTACCTGTGAAGTATGCTCACCCCTGACTCCCGCGCTACCTGTGTAGTATGCTCACCCCTGACTCCCGTGCTTCCTGTGTAGTATGCTCATCCCCTGACTCCCGCGCTACCTGTGTAGTATGCTCACCCCTGACTCCCGTGCTACCTGTGTAGTATGCTCATCCCCTGACTCCTGCGCTACCTGTGCAGTATGCTCATCCCCTGACTCCCCCGCTACCTGTGCAGTATGCTCACCCCTGACTCCCGCGCTACCTGTGCAGTATGCTCACCCCTGACTCCCACGCTACCTGTGCAGTATGCTCACCCCTGACTCCCGCGCTACCTGTGCAGTATGCTCACCCCTGACTCCCCAGCTACCTGTATAGTATGCTCACCCCTGACTCCCGCGCTACCTGTGCAGTATGCTCACCCCTGATTCCCGCGCTACCTGTGTAGTATGCTCACCCCTGACTCCCGTGCTACCTGTGTAATATGCTCATCCCCTGACTCCCGCGCTACCTGTGTAGTATGCTCACCCCTGACTCCCGTGCTACCTGTGTAGTATGCTCATCCCCCGACTCCTGCGCTACCTGTGCAGTATGCTCATCCCCTGACTCCCGCGCTACCTGTGCAGTATGCTCACCCCTGACTCCCACGCTACCTGTGCAGTATGCTCACCCCTGACTCCCACGCTACCTGTGTAGTATGCTCACCCCTGTCTCCTACGCTACCTGTGCAGTATGCTCACCCCTGACTCTCCCGCTACCTGTGCAGTATGCTCACCCCTGACTCCCCCACTACCTGTGTAGTATGCTCACCCCTGACTCCCCCGCTACATATGTAGTATGCTCACCCCTGACTCCTGCGCTACCTGTGTAGTATGCTCACCCCTGACTCCCCCGCTACCTGTGTAGTATGCTCACCCCTGATTTCCGCACTACCTGTGCAGTATGCTCACCCCTGACTCCCCTGCTCCCTGTGTAGTATGCTCATCCCTGACTCCTGCGCTACCTGTGTAGTATGCTCACCCCTGACTCCCGCGCTACCTGTGCAGTATACTCACCCCTGACTCCCACGCTACCTGTGCAGTATGCTCACCCCTGACTCCTGCGCTACCTGTGCAGTATGCTCACCCCTGACTCCTGCGCTACCTGTGCAGTATGCTCACCCCTGACTCCTGCGCTACCTGTGCAGTATGCTCACCCCTGACTCCCGCGCTACCTGTGTAGTATTATCACCCCTGACTCCCATGCTTCCTGTGTAGTATGCTCATCCCCTGACTACCGCGCTACCTGTGTAGTATGCTCACCCCTGACTCCCGTGCTAACTGTGTAGTATGCTCATCCCCTGACTCCCGCGCTACCTGTGCAGTATGCTCACCCCTGACTCCTGCGCTACCTGTGCAGTATGCTCACCCCTGACTCCTGCGCTACCTGTGCAGTATGCTCACCCCTGACTCCCGTGCTAACTGTGTAGTATGCTCATCCCCTGACTCCCGCGCTACCTGTGCAGTATGCTCACCCCTGACTCCTGCGCTACCTGTGCAGTATGCTCACCCCTGACTCCTGCGCTACCTGTGTAGTATTATCACCCCTGACTCCCATGCTACCTGTGCAGTATGCTCACCCCTGACTCCTGCACTACCTGTGCAGTATGCTCACCCCTAACTCCCGCGTTACCTGTGCAGTATGCTCACCCCTGACTCCTGCACTCCCTGTGCAGTATGCTCACCCCTGACTCCCGCGCTACCTGTGCAGTATGCTCACCCCTGACTCCCGCGCTACCTGTGTAGTATGCTTACCCCTGACTCCCGCTATATCCTATGTAGTATGCTCACCCCTGACTCCCGCGCTACCTATGTAGTATGCTCACCCCTGACTCCCACGCTACCTGTGCAGTATGCTCACCCCTGACTCCCACGCTACCTGTGTAGTATGCTCACCCCTGTCTCCTACGCTACCTGTGCAGTATGCTCACCCCTGACTCTCCTGCTACCTGTGCAGTATGCTCACCCCTGACTCCCCCACTACCTGTGTAGTATGCTCACCCCTGACTCCCCCTCTACATATGTAGTATGCTCACCCCTGACTCCTGCGCTACCTGTGTAGTATGCTCACCCCTGACTCCCCCGTTACCTGTGTAGTATGCTCACCCCTGATTTCCGCACTACCTGTGCAGTATGCTCACCCCTGACTCCCCCGCAACCTGTATAGTTTGCTCACCCCTGACTCCTGCGCTACCTGTGTAGTATGCTCACCCCTGATTCCCGCACTACCTGTGTAGTATGCTCACCCCTGACTCCCACGCTACCTGTGCAGTATACTCACCCTTGACTCCCTTGCTACCTGTGCAGTATGCTCACCCCGGACTCCTGTACTACCTGTGCAGTATGCTCACCCCTGACTCCTGCGCTACCTGTGCAGTATGCTCACCCCTGACTCCCGCGCTACCTGTGTAGTATGCTCACCCCTGATTCCCGCACTACCTGTGTAGTTTGGTCACCCCTGACTCCCGCACTACCTGTGTAGTATGCTCACCCCTGACTCCCGCACTACCTGTGTAGTATGCTTACCCCTGAATCCCACACTACCTGTGTAGTATGCTCACCCCCTTACTCCCGTGCTACCTATGCAGTAGGATCACCCCCTGACTCCCCCGCTACCTGTGTAGTATGCTCACCCCTGACTCCCGCGCTACCTGTGTAGTATGCTCACCCCTGACTCCCGCGCTACCTGTGTAGTATGCTCACCCCTGATTCCCGCACTACCTGTGCAGTATGGTCACCCCTGACTCCCCCTTTACCTGTGTAGTATGCTCACCCCTGACTCCCGCGCTACCTGTGTAGTATGCTCACCCCTGACTCCCGCGCTACCTGTGTAGTATGCTCACCCCTGACTCCCCGCGCTACCTGTGTAGTATGCTCACCTCTGACTCCCGTGCTACCTGTGTAGTATGCTCATCCCCTGACTCCCGCGCTACCTGTGCAGTATGCTCATCCCCTGATTCCCACGCTACCTGTGTAGTATGCTCATCCCCTGACTCCCGCGCTACCTGTGCAGTATGCTCACCCCTGACTCCCGCGCTACCTGTGCAGTATGCTCACCCCTGACTCCCACGCTACCTGTGCAGTATGCTCACCCCTGACTTCCGCGCTACCTGTGCAGTATGCTCACCCCTGACTCCCGAGCTACCTGTGTAGTATGCTCACCCCTGACTCCCGCGCTACCTGTGCAGTATGCTCACCCCTGACTCCCGCGCTACCTGTGTAGTATGCTCACCCCTGACTCCCGCGCTACCTGTGTAGTATGCTCACCCCTGACTCCCGCGCTACCTGTGTAATATGCTCATCCCCTGACTCCCGCGCTACCTGTGTATTATGCTCACCCCTGACTCCCGTGCTACCTGTGTAGTATGCTCACCCCTGACTCCTGCGCTACCTGTGTAGTATGCTCATCCCCCTGACTCCCGCGCTACCTATGTAGTATGCTCACCCCTGACTCCCACGCTACCTGTGCAGTATGCTCACCCCTGACTCCCACGCTACCTGTGTAGTATGCTCACCCCTGTCTCCCTACGCTACCTGATGCAGTATGCTCACCCCTGACTCTCCCGCTACCTGTGAGGTATGCTCACCCCTGACTCCCCCACTACCTGTGTAGTATTGCTCACCCCTGACTCCTCCGCTACATATGTAGTATGCTCACCCCTGACACCTGCGCTACCTGTGTAGTAAGATCACCCCTGACTCCCCCGCTTCCTGTGTAGTATGCTCACCCCTGACTCCTGCGCTACCTGTGTAGTATGCTCACCCCTGATTCCCGCACTACCTGTGTAGTATGTTCACCCCTGACTCCCGCGCTACCTGTGCAGTATGCTCACCCCTGACTCCCTTGCTACCTGTGCAGTATGCTCACCCCGGACTCCTGCGCTACCTGTGCAGTATGCTCACCCCTGACTCCTGCGCTACCTGTGCAGTATGCTCACCCCTGACTCCTGTGTTATCTGTCTAGTATGCTCACCCCTGACTCCTGCGCTACCTGTGCAGTATGCTCACCCCTGACTCCCCGCGCTACCTGTGCAGTATGCTCACCACTGACTCCCGCGCTACCTGTGCAGTATGCTCACCCCTGACTCCCGCGCTACCTATGTAGTATGCTCACCCCTGACTCCTGCGCTACCTGTGTAGTATGCTCACCCCTGACTCCCACGCTACCTGTGCAGTATGCTCACCCCTGACTACCACACTACCTGTATAGTATGCTCACCCCTGTCTCCTACGCTACCTGTGCAGTATGCTCACCCTTGACTCTTGTGCTACCTGTGTAGTATGTTCACCCCTGACTCCCGCGCTACCTGTGAAGTATGCTCATCCCCTGACTCCCGCGCTACCTGTGTAATATGCTCACCCCTGACTCCCGTGCTTCCTGTGTAGTATGCTCATCCCCTGACTCCCGCGCTACCTGTGTAGTATGCTCACCCCTGACTCCCGAGCTAACTGTGTAGTATGCTCCTCCCCTGACTCCTGCGCTACCTGTGCAGTATGCTCATCCCCTGACTCCCACACTACCTGTGCAGTATGCTCATCCCCTGACTCCCGCGCTACCTGTGCAGTATGCTCACCCCTGACTCCCACGCTACCTGTGCAGTATGCTCACCCCTGACTTCCGTGCTACCTGTGCAGTATGCTCACCCCTGACTCCCGAGCTACCTGTATAGTATGCTCACCCCTGACTCCCGCGCTACCTGTGCAGTATGCTCACCCTTGACTCTTGTGCTACCTGTGTAGTATGTTCACCCCTGACTCCCGCGCTACCTGTGAAGTATGCTCACCCCTGACTCCCGCGCTACCTGTGTAGTATGCTCACCCCTGACTCCCGTGCTTCCTGTGTAGTATGCTCATCCCCTGACTCCCGCGCTACCTGTGTAGTATGCTCACCCCTGACTCCCGTGCTAACTGTGTAGTATGCTCATCCCCTGACTCCTGCGCTACCTGTGCAGTATGCTCATCCCCTGACTCCCGCGCTACCTGTGCAGTATGCTCATCCCCTGACTCCCGCGCTACCTGTGCAGTATGCTCACCCCTGACTCCCACGCGACCTGTGCAGTATGCTCACCCCTGACTTCCGCGCTACCTGTGCAGTATGCTCACCCCTGACTCCCGAGCTACCTGTATAGTATGCTCACCCCTGACTCCCGCGCTACCTGTGCAGTATGCTCACCCCTGATTCCCGCGCTACCTGTGTAGTATGCTCACCCCTGACTCCCGTGCTACCTGTGTAATATGCTCATCCCCTGACTCCCGCGCTACCTGTGTAGTATGCTCACCCCTGACTCCCGTGCTACCTGTGTAGTATGCTCATCCCCCGACTCCTGCGCTACCTGTGCAGTATGCTCATCCCCTGACTCCCGCGCTACCTATGTAGTATGCTCACCCCTGACTCCCACGCTACCTGTGCAGTATGCTCACCCCTGACTCCCACGCTACCTGTGTAGTATGCTCACCCCTGTCTCCTACGCTACCTGTGCAGTATGCTCACCCCTGACTCTCCCGCTACCTGTGCAGTATGCTCACCCCTGACTCCCCCACTACCTGTGTAGTATGCTCACCCCTGACTCCCCCGCTACATATGTAGTATGCTCACCCCTGACTCCTGCGCTACCTGTGTAGTATGCTCACCCCTGACTCCCCCGCTACCTGTGTAGTATGCTCACCCCTGATTTCCGCACTACCTGTGCAGTATGCTCACCCCTGACTCCCCTGCTCCCTGTGTAGTATGCTCATCCCTGACTCCTGCGCTACCTGTGTAGTATGCTCACCCCTGACTCCCACGCTACCTGTGCAGTATGCTCACCCCTGACTCCTGCGCTACCTGTGCAGTATGCTCACCCCTGACTCCTGCGCTACCTGTGCAGTATGCTCACCCCTGACTCCTGCGCTACCTGTGCAGTATGCTCACCCCTGACTCCCCTGCTCCCTGTGTAGTATGCTCACCCCTGACTCCTGCGCTACCTGTGTAGTATGCTCACCCCTGACTCCCACGCTACCTGTGCAGTATGCTCACCCCTGACTCCCACGCTACCTGTGTAGTATGCTCACCCATGTCTCCTACGCTACCTGTGCAGTATGCTCACCCTTGACTCCCGTGCTACCTGTGTAGTATGTTCACCCCTGACTCCCGCGCTACCTGTGTAGTATGCTTACCCCTGACTCCCGCGCTACCTGTGTAGTATGCTCACCCCTGACTCCCGTGCTTCCTGTGTAGTATGCTCATCCCCTGACTCCCGCGCTACCTGTGTAGTATGCTCACCTCTGACTCCCGTGCTACCTGTGTAGTATGCTCATCCCCTGACTCCCGCGCTACCTGTGCAGTATGCTCATCCCCTGATTCCCACGCTACCTGTGCAGTATGCTCATCCCCTGACTCCCGCGCTACCTGTGCAGTATGCTCACCCCGGACTCCCGCGCTACCTGTGCAGTATGCTCACCCCTGACTCCCACGCTACCTGTGCAGTATGCTCACCCCTGACTTCCGCGCTACCTGTGCAGTATGCTCACCCCTGACTCCCGAGCTACCTGTGTAGTATGCTCACCCCTGACTCCCGCGCTACCTGTGCAGTATGCTCCCCCCTGACTCCCGCGCTACCTGTGTAGTATGCTCACCCCTGACTCCCGCGCTACCTGTGTAGTATGCTCACCCCTGACTCCCGCGCTACCTGTGTAATATGCTCATCCCCTGACTCCCGCGCTACCTGTGTATTATGCTCACCCCTGACTCCCGTGCTACCTGTGTAGTATGCTCATCCCCTGACTCCTGCGCTACCTGTGTAGTATGCTCATCCCCCTGACTCCCGCGCTACCTATGTAGTATGCTCACCCCTGACTCCCACGCTACCTGTGCAGTATGCTCACCCCTGACTCCCACGCTACCTGTGTAGTATGCTCACCCCTGTCTCCTACGCTACCTGTGCAGTATGCTCACCCCTGACTCTCCCGCTACCTGTGAGGTATGCTCACCCCTGACTCCCCCACTACCTGTGTAGTATGCTCACCCCTGACTCCTCCGCTACATATGTAGTATGCTCACCCCTGACACCTGCGCTACCTGTGTAGTAAGCTCACCCCTGACTCCCCCGCTTCCTGTGTAGTATGCTCACCCCTGACTCCTGCGCTACCTGTGTAGTATGCTCACCCCTGATTCCCGCACTACCTGTGTAGTATGTTCACCCCTGACTCCCGTGCTACCTGTGCAGTATACTCACCCTTGACTCCCTTGCTACCTGTGCAGTATGCTCACCCCTGACTCCCACGCTACCTGTGTAATATGCTCACCCCTGTCTCCTACGCTACCTGTGCAGTATGCTCACCCCTGACTCTCCCGCTACCTGTGCAGTATGCTCACCCCTGACTACCCCGCTACCTGTGTAGTATGCTCACCCCTGACTCCCCCGCTACATATGTAGTATGCTCACCCCTGACTCCTGCGCTACCTGTGTAGTATGCTCACCCCTGACGCCCCCGCTACCTGTGTAGTATGCTCACCCCTGATTTCCGCACTACCTGTGCAGTATGCTCACCCCTGACGCCCCCGCTCCCTGTGTAGTATGCTCACCCCTGACTCCTGCGCTACCTGTGTAGTATGCTCACCCCTGATTCCCGCACTACCTGTGTAGTATGCTCACCCCTGACTCCCGCGCTACCTATGCAGTATACTCACCCTTGACTCCCTTGCTACCTGTGCAGTATGCTCACCCCCTGACTCCCGCGCTACCTGTGCAGTATGCTCACCCCTGACTCCTGCGCTACCTGTGCAGTATGCTCACCCCTGACTTCCGCGCTACCTGTGCAGTATGCTCACCCCTGACTCCCACGCTACCTGTGCAGTATGCTCACCCCTGACTTCCGCGCTACCTGTGCAGTATGCTCACCCCTGACTCCCGAGCTACCTGTGTAGTATGCTCACCCCTGACTCCCGCGCTACCTATGCAGTATACTCACCCTTGACTCCCTTGCTACCTGTGCAGTATGCTCACCCCGGACTCCCGCGCTACCTGTGCAGTATGCTCACCCCTGACTCCTGCGCTACCTGTGCAGTATGCTCACCCCTGACTCCTGTGTTATCTGTCTAGTATGCTCACCCCTGACTCCTGCGCTACCTGTGCAGTATGCTCACCCCTGACTCCCCGCGCTACCTGTGCAGTATGCTCACCACTGACTCCCGCGCTACCTGTGCAGTATGCTTACCCCTGACTCCCGCGCTACCTATGTAGTATGCTCACCCCTGACTCCTGCGCTACCTGTGTAGTATGCTCACCCCTGACTCCCACGCTACCTGTGCAGTATGCTCACCCCTGACTACCACACTACCTGTATAGTATGCTCACCCCTGTCTCCTACGCTACCTGTGCAGTATGCTCACCCTTGACTCTTGTGCTACCTGTGTAGTATGTTCACCCCTGACTCCCGCGCTACCTGTGAAGTATGCTCACCCCTGACTCCCGCGCTACCTGTGTAATATGCTCACCCCTGACTCCCGTGCTTCCTGTGTAGTATGCTCATCCCCTGACTCCCGCGCTACCTGTGTAGTATGCTCACCCCTGACTCCCGTGCTAACTGTGTAGTATGCTCCTCCCCTGACTCCTGCGCTACCTGTGCAGTATGCTCATCCCCTGACTCCCACACTACCTGTGCAGTATGCTCATCCCCTGACTCCCGCGCTACCTGTGCAGTATGCTCACCCCTGACTCCCACGCTACCTGTGCAGTATGCTCACCCCTGACTCCCGCGCTACCTGTGCAGTATGCTCACCCCTGACTCCCGAGCTACCTGTATAGTATGCTCACCCCTGACTCCCGCGCTACCTGTGCAGTATGCTCACCCTTGACTCTTGTGCTACCTGTGTAGTATGTTCACCCCTGACTCCCGCGCTACCTGTGAAGTATGCTCACCCCTGACTCCCGCGCTACCTGTGTAGTATGCTCACCCCTGACTCCCGTGCTTCCTGTGTAGTATGCTCATCCCCTGACTCCCGCGCTACCTGTGTAGTATGCTCACCCCTGACTCCCGTGCTAACTGTGTAGTATGCTCCTCCCCTGACTCCTGCGCTACCTGTGCAGTATGCTCATCCCCTGACTCCCACGCTACCTGTGCAGTATGCTCATCCCCTGACTCCCGCGCTACCTGTGCAGTATGCTCACCCCTGACTCCCACGCTACCTGTGCAGTATGCTCACCCCTGACTTCCGCGCTACCTGTGCAGTATGCTCACCCCTGACTCCCGAGCTACCTGTATAGTATGCTCACCCCTGACTCCCGCGCTACCTGTGCAGTATGCTCACCCCTGACTCCCGCGCTACCTGTGTAGTATGCTCACCCCTGACTCCCGTGCTACCTGTGTAATATGCTCATCCCCTGACTCCCGCGCTACCTGTGTAGTATGCTCACCCCTGACTCCCGTGCTACCTGTGTAGTATGCTCATCCCCTGACTCCTGCGCTACCTGTGCAGTATGCTCATCCCCTGACTCCCGCGCTACCTATGTAGTATGCTCACCCCTGACTCCCACGCTACCTGTGCAGTATGCTCACCCCTGACTCCCACGCTACCTGTGTAGTATGCTCACCCCTGTCTCCTACGCTACCTGTGCAGTATGCTCACCCCTGACTCTCCCGCTACCTGTGCAGTATGCTCACCCCTGACTCCCCCGCTACCTGTGTAGTATGCTCACCCCTGACTCCCCCGCTACATATGTAGTATGCTCACCCCTGACTCCTGCGCTACCTGTGTAGTATGCTCACCCCTGACTCCCCCGCTACCTGTGTAGTATGCTCACCCCTGATTTCCGCACTACCTGTGCAGTATGCTCACCCCTGACTCCCCTGCTACCTGTGTAGTATGCTCATCCCTGACTCCTGCGCTACCTGTGTAGTATGCTCACCCCTGACTCCCGCGCTACCTGTGCAGTATGCTCACCCCTGACTCCCACGCTACCTGTGCAGTATGCTCACCCCTGACTCCTGCGCTACCTGTGCAGTATGCTCACCCCTGACTCCTGCGCTACCTGTGCAGTATGCTCACCCCTGACTCCTGCGCTACCTGTGCAGTATGCTCACCCCTGACTCCCGCGCTACCTGTGTAGTATTATCACCCCTGACTCCCATGCTTCCTGTGTAGTATGCTCATCCCCTGACTACCGCGCTACCTGTGTAGTATGCTCACCCCTGACTCCCGTGCTAACTGTGTAGTATGCTCATCCCCTGACTCCCGCGCTACCTGTGCAGTATGCTCACCCCTGACTCCCGCGCTACCTGTGCAGTATGCTCACCCCTGACTCCTGCGCTACCTGTGCAGTATGCTCACCCCTGACTCCCGTGCTAACTGTGTAGTATGCTCATCCCCTGACTCCCGCGCTACCTGTGCAGTATGCTCACCCCTGACTCCTGCGCTACCTGTGCAGTATGCTCACCCCTGACTCCTGCGCTACCTGTGTAGTATTATCACCCCTGACTCCCATGCTACCTGTGCAGTATGCTCACCCCTGACTCCTGCACTACCTGTGCAGTATGCTCACCCCTAACTCCCGCGTTACCTGTGCAGTATGCTCACCCCTGACTCCTGCACTCCCTGTGCAGTATGCTCACCCCTGACTCCCGCGCTACCTGTGCAGTATGCTCACCCCTGACTCCCGCGCTACCTGTGTAGTATGCTTACCCCTGACTCCCGCTATATCCTATGTAGTATGCTCACCCCTGACTCCCGCGCTACCTATGTAGTATGCTCACCCCTGACTCCCACGCTACCTGTGCAGTATGCTCACCCCTGACTCCCACGCTACCTGTGTAGTATGCTCACCCCTGTCTCCTACGCTACCTGTGCAGTATGCTCACCCCTGACTCTCCTGCTACCTGTGCAGTATGCTCACCCCTGACTCCCCCACTACCTGTGTAGTATGCTCACCCCTGACTCCCCCTCTACATATGTAGTATGCTCACCCCTGACTCCTGCGCTACCTGTGTAGTATGCTCACCCCTGACTCCCCCGTTACCTGTGTAGTATGCTCACCCCTGATTTCCGCACTACCTGTGCAGTATGCTCACCCCTGACTCCCCCGCAACCTGTATAGTTTGCTCACCCCTGACTCCTGCGCTACCTGTGTAGTATGCTCACCCCTGATTCCCGCACTACCTGTGTAGTATGCTCACCCCTGACTCCCACGCTACCTGTGCAGTATACTCACCCTTGACTCCCTTGCTACCTGTGCAGTATGCTCACCCCGGACTCCTGTACTACCTGTGCAGTATGCTCACCCCTGACTCCTGCGCTACCTGTGCAGTATGCTCACCCCTGACTCTTGTGTTATCTGTCTAGTATGCTCACCCCTGACTCCTGCGCTACGTGTGCAGTATGCTCACCCCTGACTCCCCACGCTACCCGTGCAGTATGCTCACCACTGACTCCCGCGCTACCTGCGCAGTATGCTTACCCCTGACTCCCGCGCCACCTATGTAGAATGCTCACCCCTGACTCCTGCGCTACCTGTGTAGTATGCTCACCCCTGACTCCCACGCTACCTGTGCAGTATGCTCACCCCTGACTCCCACGCTACCTGTGTAGTATGCTCACCCATGTCTCCTACGCTACCTGTGCAGTATGCTCACCCTTGACTCCCGTGCTACCTGTGTAGTATGTTCACCCCTGACTCCCGCGCTACCTGTGTAGTATGCTTACCCCTGACTCCCGCGCTACCTGTGTAGTATGCTCAAGCCTGACTCCCGTGCTTCCTGTGTAGTATGCTCATCCCCTGACTCCCGCGCTACCTGTGTAGTATGCTCACCTCTGACTCCCGTGCTACCTGTGTAGTATGCTCATCCCCTGACTCCCGCGCTACCTGTGCAGTATGCTCATCCCCTGATTCCCACGCTACCTGTGCAGTATGCTCATCCCCTGACTCCCGCGCTACCTGTGCAGTATGCTCACCCCGGACTCCCGCGCTACCTGTGCAGTATGCTCACCCCTGACTCCCACGCTACCTGTGCAGTATGCTCACCCCTGACTTCCGCGCTACCTGTGCAGTATGCTCACCCCTGACTCCCGAGCTACCTGTGTAGTATGCTCACCCCTGACTCCCGCGCTACCTGTGCAGTATGCTCACCCCTGACTCCCGCGCTACCTGTGTAGTATGCTCACCCCTGACTCCCGCGCTACCTGTGTAGTATGCTCACCCCTGACTCCCGCGCTACCTGTGTAATATGCTCATCCCCTGACTCCCGCGCTACCTGTGTATTATGCTCACCCCTGACTCCCGTGCTACCTGTGTAGTATGCTCATCCCCTGACTCCTGCGCTACCTGTGTAGTATGCTCATCCCCCTGACTCCCGCGCTACCTATGTAGTATGCTCACCCCTGACTCCCACGCTACCTGTGCAGTATGCTCACCCCTGACTCCCACGCTACCTGTGTAGTATGCTCACCCCTGTCTCCTACGCTACCTGTGCAGTATGCTCACCCCTGACTCTCCCGCTACCTGTGAGGTATGCTCACCCCTGACTCCCCCACTACCTGTGTAGTATGCTCACCCCTGACTCCTCCGCTACATATGTAGTATGCTCACCCCTGACACCTGCGCTACCTGTGTAGTAAGATCACCCCTGACTCCCCCGCTTCCTGTGTAGTATGCTCACCCCTGACTCCTGCGCTACCTGTGTAGTATGCTCACCCCTGATTCCCGCACTACCTGTGTAGTATGTTCACCCCTGACTCCCGTGCTACCTGTGCAGTATACTCACCCTTGACTCCCTTGCTACCTGTGCAGTACGCTCACCCACCACTGACTCCTGCGCTACCTGTGCAGTATGCTCACCCCTGACTCCTGCGCTACCTGTGCAGTATGCTCACCCCTGACTCCTGTGTTATCTGTCTAGTATGCTCACCCCTGACTCCTGCACTACCTGTGCAGTATGCTCACCCCTGACTCCCCGCGCTACCTGTGCAGTATGCTCACCACTGACTCCCGCGCTACCTGTGCAGTATGCTTACCCCTGACTCCCGCGCTACCTATGTAGTATGCTCACCCCTGACTCCTGCGCTACCTGTGTAGTATGCTCACCCCTGACTCCCCTGCTACCTGTGTAGTATGCTCACCCCTGACTCCTGCGCTACCTGTGTAGTATGCACACCCTTGACTTCCGTGCTACCTGTGTAGTATGATCACCCCTGACTCCCGCTCTACCTGTGTAGTATGCTCACCCCTGACTTCTGCGCTACCTATGCAGTATGCTCACCCCTGACTTCCAAGCTACCTATGCAGTATGCTCATCCCTGACTCCCACGCTACCTGTGTAGTATGCTCACCCCTGTCTCCTACGCTACCTGTGCAGTATGCTCACCCCTGACTCTCCCGCTACCTGTGAGGTATGCTCACCCCTGACTCCCCCACTACCTGTGTAGTATGCTCACCCCTGACTCCCCCGCTACATATGTAGTATGCTCACCCCTGACTCCTGCGCTACCTGTGTAGTATGCTCACCCCTGACTCCCCCGCTACCTGTGTAGTATGCTCACCCCTGACTCCTGCGCTACCTGTGTAGTATGCTCACCCCTGATTCCCGCACTACCTGTGTAGTATGTTCACCCCTGACTCCCGCGCTACCTGTGCAGTATACTCACCCTTGACTCCCTTGCTACCTGTGCAGTACGCTCACCCACCACTGACTCCTGCGCTACCTGTGCAGTATGCTCACCCCTGACTCCTGCGCTACCTGTGCAGTATGCTCACCCCTGACTCCTGTGTTATCTGTCTAGTATGCTCACCCCTGACTCCTGCACTACCTGTGCAGTATGCTCACCCCTGACTCCCCGCGCTACCTGTGCAGTATGCTCACCACTGACTCCCGCGCTACCTGTGGAGTATGCTTACCCCTGACTCCCGCGCTACCTATGTAGTATGCTCACCCCTGACTCCTGCGCTACCTGTGTAGTATGCTCACCCCTGACTCCCCTGCTACCTGTGTAGTATGCTCACCCCTGACTCCTGCGCTACCTGTGTAGTATGCTCACCCTTGACTTCCGTGCTGCCTGTGTAGTATGTTCACCCCTGACTCCCGCTCTACCTGTGTAGTATGCTCACCCCTGACTTCTGCGCTACCTATGCAGTATGCTCACCCCTGACTTCCAAGCTACCTATGCAGTATGCTCATCCCTGACTCCCACCCTACCTGTGTAGTATGCTCACCCCTGACTCCTGCGCTACCTATGCAGTATGATCTCCCCGACTCCCGTGCTACCTGTGCAGTATGCTCACCCCTGACTCCTGCGCTACCTATGTAGTATGCTCACCCCTGACTCCCCCGCTACCTATGTAGTATGCTCACCCCTGACTCCTGCGCTACCTGTGTAGTATGCTCACCCCTGACTCCTGCGCTACCTGTGTAGTCTGCTCACCCTTGACTTTCGCGCTACCTGTGTAGTATGCTCACCCCTGAGTTCTGCGCTACCTATGCAGTATGCTCACCACTGACTTCCAAGCTACCTATGTAGTATACTCACCCCTGACTCCTGCGCTACCTATGCAGTATGCTCACCCCTGACTCTCGCGCTACCTGTGTAGTATGCTCACCCCTGACTCCTGCACTACCTGTGTAGTATGCTCACCCCTGACTCCTGCGCTCCCTGTGTAGTATGGTTACTACCTGTGTAGTATGGTTACCCCTGACTCCCGCGCTACCTGTGTAGTATGCTCACCCCTGACTCCCACGCTACCTGTGTAGTATGCTCACCCCTGACTCCTGCGCTACCTATGCAGTATGCTCACCCTGACTCCCGCTCTACCTAGGGTTGCCACCTCAGCCATGTTTTCCTGGACATTTATGAGTTACACATGCTGCAGGGTGTGCAGGGAGGAATATGAATAGTGCTGTCCAGAAACACAATACATGTTCTTACCTGCACACCTTGCAGCATGTGTAACTCATAATTGTCCAGGAAAACATGGCTGAGGTGGCAACCCTAGGTAGAGCGGGAGTCAGGGTGAGCATACTGCATAGGTAGCGTGGAAGTCAGGGGTGAGCATACTACACAGGTAGCGGGGAAGTCAGGGGTGAGCATACTACACAGGTAGCGTGGGAGTCAGGGGTGAGCATACTACACAGGTAGCGCGGGAGTCAGGGGTGAGCATACTACACAGGTAGCGCGGGAGTCAGGGGTGAGCATACTACACAGGTAGCGCGGGAGTCAGGGGTGAGCATACTACACAGGTAGCGCGGGAGTCAGGGGTGAGCATACTACACAGGTAGCGCAGGAGTCAGGGGTGAGCATACTACACAGGTAGCGCGGGAGTCAGGGGTGAGCATACTACACAGGTAGCGCGGGAGTCAGGGGTGAGCATACTACACAGGTAGCGCAGGAGTCAGGGGTGAGCATACTACACAGGTAGCGGGGAAGTCAGGGGCGAGCATACTGCACAGGTAGAGCTAGGGTTGCCACCTGTCCCTTAAAATACAGAACACTTATGAGTTACACATGCTGCAAGGTGTGCAGGGAGGAATATGAATAGTGTTTCTGGACAGCACTATTCATATTCCTCCCTGCACACCCTTATAAGTGTTCTGTATTTTAAGGGACAGGTGGCAACCCTAGCTCTACCTGTGCAGTATGCTCGCCCCTGACTTCCCCGCTACCTGTGTAGTATGCTCCCCCCTGACTCCCGCGCTACCTGTGTAGTATGCTCACCCCTGACTCCCGCGCTACCTGTGTAGTATGCTCACCCCTGACTCCCGCGCTACCTGTGTAGTATGCTCACCCCTGACTCCCGCGCTACCTGTGTAGTATGCTCACCCCTGACTCCCGCGCTACCTGTGCAGTATGATCACCCCTGACTCCCCCGCTACCTGTGTAGTATGCTCACCCCTGACTCCCGCGCTACCTGTGTAGTATGCTTACCCCTGATTCCCGCGCTACCTGTGTAGTATGCTCACCCCTGACTCCCGCGCTACCTGTGTAGTATGCTCACCCCTGACTCCCTTGCTACCTGTGTAGTATGCTTACCCCTGATTCCCACACTACCTATGCAGTATGCTCACCCTTGACTCCCCCGCTACCTGTGTAGTATGCTCACCCCTGACTCCTGCACTACCTGTGTAGTATGCTCACCCCTGACTCCTGCGCTACCTGTGTAGTATGGTTACTACCTGTGTAGTATGGTTACCCCTGACTCCCGCGCTACCTGTGTAGTATGCTCACCCCTGACTCTGACGCTACCTGTGTAATATGCTCATCCCTACTCCTGCGCTACCTATGCAGTATGCTCACCCTGACTCCCGCGCTACCTGTGCAGTATGCTCACCCCTGACTCCCCCGCTACCTGTGTAGTATGCTCACCCCTGACTCCCGCGCTACCTGTGTAGTATGCTCACCCCTGATTCCTGCACTACCTGTGCAGTATGATCACCCCTGACTCCCCCGCTACCTGTGTAGTATGCTCACCCCTGACTCCCGCGCTACCTGTGTAGTATGCTTACCCCTGATTCCCACACTACCTGTGTAGTATTCTCACCCCTGACTCCCGCGCTACCTGTGTAGTATGCTCACCCCTGACTCCCGCGCTACCTGTGTAGTATGCTTACCCCTGATTCCCACACTACCTGTGTAGTATGCTCACCCCTGACTCCCGCGCTACCTGTGCAGTATACTCACCCCTGACTCCCACGCTACCTGTGCAGTATGCTCACCCCTGACTCCTGCGCTACCTGTGCAGTATGCTCATCCCTGACTCCTGCACTACCTGTGCAGTATGCTCACCCCTGACTCCTGCGCTACCTGTGCAGTATGCTCACCCCTGACTCCTGCGCTACCTGTGTAGTATTATCACCCCTGACTCCCATGCTACCTGTGCAGTATGCTCACCCCTGACTCCTGCACTACCTGTGCAGTATGCTCATCCCTAACTCCCGCGTTACCTGTGCAGTATGCTCACCCCTGACTCCTGCACTTCCTGTGCAGTATGCCCACCCCTGACTCCCGCGCTACCTGTGCAGTATGCTCACCCCTGACTCCCACGCTACCTGTGTAGTATGCTTACCCCTGACTCCCGCTATATCCTATGTAGTATGCTCACCCCTGACTCCTGCGCTACCTATGTAGTATGCTCACCCCTGACTCCTGCGCTACCTATGTAGTATGCTCACCCCTGACTCCCGCGCTACCTATGTAGTACGCTACCTGTGCATTATGCTCACCCCGTTGCAATGAAGATGGCTGGTCAGCGTTCTCATTCAGAGCTCCTCGACTGTGGAAACCACCAAATACTCTAGCAACCTAAGATCCTTGAAAAGAAAAATCTTTCTGTCTTTACAAACAAATCCATCTTGTAAAGACTGTAAATTACAAAAAGACCTACCTTGTGTCTGTGTATAGCTATGTAACAATGTAACTATTTTGTACAATATGTAACGTATTGCTGGCACATCCCAGGACATACTTGAAAACAAGACAAATCTCAATGTATTTTTTCCTGTTAAATTTTTTTATAAATAAATAAATAAGGGTTAACATTGAAATGTGTATGGATGTATTTCAGTTTTAAATAGAGCGTTTTTGTAATATAATTCCATTAGCAAAAATGCTTCTAGTAAAAGGTATTACTGTTTTTCAGAGGCATATTTGCATATGCTGTGAGAATGAAGAAAATCTGGTAATAGAAGTAAATGAGAAAGCTGTTTAAAACTGTATGCTCTATCTGAATCATGAAAGAACTAATTTGGGTTTCATATTCCTTTAAATTCAGTTCTGGTTCAGCAAAGCACTACAGTACTAGAGCTGAACACATCTGCTGGGCCAATCAGGGGCAACATATGCGAGTAGCTCAGTATCTGCATTGCCACTACAGAGCTGGTTTTCACCCTTTTGCTGACACACACAGTTATATGAATAAGAAAATGATCTAACACATTACATCATTTTATTTATTGATTTTTTTTTATGAACCTTTAGGTCACAAAATATCCAGAGGATTACATTTTTTTTATATGTAGCTGTTTTGCAAAGCAGTGATTCATTTCTGGTTCATATGTAAATAAACAATGAATTTCCTTTTAAAGACACACAGTAAATACTTTAACTACTCAGAAAGGGTGTGATATCCAAATTATAATATCAATAAATAGTTGATTGATTAATTAGCTAATGAATACATTTTGTTACATAGTATCAGCATTTTCCCCATTTTCTCTCTCTAACAACTGCTTTTCGTTTAAGACATGTTTGAAAAGTGGAAGCTAATACTTCTAATCTCTCGCAATCATTTCTCTAGAAGTAGAAACAAAAACATTACGTTGCACTATAGATTACGTAATGCAAATGAGAAAATGACAAAGCAGAACTTCCCTAATCGCACATATCTTGTTTCTCATTTGCAGCTATTTTCCTACAGTCAGTAGAAGGTATTAGTGAGGATTTATGTATTTGCGTGTGCAGACATAAATACATATAGATGTAACGCATCAGACATCATTTAATCACAAAAGAATTTAGTAGAGAGTAACGCAAATGTGCAGTCTTAAAGGGACAGTCAAGTCCAAAAAAAGCTTTCATGATTCCGATAGGGCATGTAATTTTAAATTCCAATTTACTTTTATCACCAATTTTGCTTTGTTCTTTTGGTATTCTTAGTTGAAAGCTAAACCTAGAAGGTTTATATGCTAATTTTTTAGACCTTGAAGGCCGTCTCTGCATTTGACAGTTTTTCACCACTAGAGGGTGTTAGTTCATGTGTTTTATATAGATAACATTGAGTTCATTCATGTGAATTTACCGAGGAGTGAGCACTGATTGGCTAAAATGCAAGTTTGTCAAAAGAACTGAAATAAGGGGGCAGTCTGCTGAGGCTTAGATACAAGGTAATCACAGAGGTAAAATGTTTATTATTATAACTGTGTTGGTTATGCAAAACCAAGGAATGGGATTATATATATTTTAACCCCTTAAGGACCAAGGACGTACGCCACACGTCCTCAAAAAAAATACAGTTAATGACCGAGGACGTGTGGCGTACGTCCTTGGTCTGGAAAGCAGCTGGAAGCGATCCTGCTCACTTCCAGTTGCTTTCCGGTTATTGCAGTGATGCCTCGATATCGAGGCATCCTGCAATAACATTTTTTAGCAATCCGGTGCAGAGAGAGCCACTCTGTGGCCCTCTCTGCACCGGACATCACCGGCTAAATCCGTTGGTGGGTGGGAGCCGGTTCGGGGGCGGGTGGCGGCCATCGATGGCCCTGATGATGTGGAGGGGGGCGGGATCGTGGGCGGGGGTGATCGGGGGCGCGCACGGACGCGCGCGCGTGCACGGGAGGGCGGGGGCGGGCGCGTGCACAGGGAGGGAGCGGGTGGGAGCCGCTACACTACAGAAAAATTATGTACTCAAAAGTTTTAAAAGTACTAACTATTGACATTAAAATGCATTAGTTAGGGGGTGGGGGATTGGTCTGTGGGGGGGGGGGAAGCTACACTACAGAAAAACAACATAAAAATAAAAAATAAACTATTTCTCTTGCAAACTGGGTACTGGCAGACAGCTGCCAGTACCCAAGATGGCCCCCAATAAGTCAGAGGGGGGGTTAGAGAGCTGTTGTGGGGGGGATCAGGGAGGTTGGGGGCTAAGGGGGGATCCTACAAAGTAGCATATGTAAATATGCTAAAAATTTATTTTATTTTTTTTAAAAAAAACGTTTATTTTAGTACTGGCAGACTTTCTGCCAGTACTTAAGATGGCGGGGACAATTGTGGTGTGGGGGAGGGAAGGGAGCTGTTTGGGAGGGATCAGGGGGTCTGATGTGTCAGGTGGGAGGCTGATCTCTACACTAAAGCTAAAATTAACCCTGCAAGCTCCCTACAAACTACCTAATTAACCCCTTCACTGCTAGCCATAATACACGTGTGATGCGCAGCAGCACTTAGCGGCCTTCTAATTACCAAAAAGCAACGCCAAAGTCATATATGTCTGCTATTTCTGAACAAAGGGGATCCCAGAGAAGCATTTACAACCATTTGTGCCATAATTGCACAAGCTGTTAGTAAATAATTTCAGTGAGAAACCTAAAATTGTGAAAAATTTAGCGTTTTTTTTAATTTGATTGCATTTGGCGGTGAAATGGTGGCATGAAATATACCAAAATGGGCCTAGATCAATACTTGGGGTTGTCTACTACTCTTCACTGAAGCTAAAATTAACCCTAGAAGCTCCCTACATGCTCCCTTATTAACCCCTTCACTGCTGGGCATAATACACGTGTGGTGCGCAGTCGCATTTAGCAGCCTTCTAATTAGTAAAAAGCAAAACCAAAGCCATATATGTCTGCTATTTATGAACAAAGGGGATCCCAGAGAAGCATTTACAACCATTTATGCTATAATTGCATAAGTTGTTTGTAAATAATTTCAGTGAGAAACCTAAAGTTTGTGAAAAAAATTGTGAAAAAGGGAACAATTTTTTTTATTTGATCGCATTTGGTGGTGAAATGGTGGCATGAAATATACCAAAATGGGCCTAGATCAATACTTTGGGATGTCTTCTAAAAAAAAATATATAAAAAGAAAAAAAGGGGGTTGGAGAAGGCGCCACAGGCTATCTGGTGTTAGACCTAAATTATAAATTTCTCCAAAATTGAAGTAAAATAAGCGTATAATACTAGCTAACTTCTGTAGGGGTATATATAAAATGACTTAAACAAATAATCCAACACTGTTGTGACAATAAGGCAATTCACTGATTACAATTTAAAAATAACATTTAATGAAAACAGACAAATTATCATAAAACATTTAGTACATTTCTCTAATTTAGTAGAACAGTTAATAAGCTTCACTTCAACATAAAAACCATATGGCAATACTAATCCACACTAAAAAATAGCGCTCATTCTAAGTAAACCTAATATTGACCGGCTTTCTAAGTAAACCCAATATTAACAGTATAATACTAAAATGATACAAAGTTAAAACCAATAAGCAGAGCTAGATATAGGGCTGATCGCTTCAACTAGCTAGTTTTGAACCGGATATTATAAACCTGAACGCTGTCTGTGAATGTTAATTGGTGACTAAATTTTGACAGGCACAGTCTCTCAAGTAACAGTTAGTAGGACTCCAGATAGATCGTTTTCTGTTTATGAAGTAGGTAAAATACACAGTAGTTCTTAAAGTGCAATATAACAATAAGACTTTGAATCTTCACCCTCACTTCTAAGGGTCTTTGTAAAAGGAAAGTCAGTAGTAAGCACTTACCCGGTGCTCCGGTGCTATGGGCGGGGCTTTTTCTTCCGCTCACCTGTAACGCACCTTGTTATCTATTCGTCGGTGACAATCTTACAATTATTCAGTAGGTAGATTGTAACTTCAAAGTGTGCACACTTTCGATCCTCCTTAGATTGATGCTCCTACCGTCTTCGCTCAGTGGGTAAATCCACTTGGTTCTGGCATTACGGTCCTGGGAGCTTCTTGATTACAAGTCTTTTTCAAAACAAGCCGGATACTGGTATGGTCTACGCGTTTCAGCTCACCAGGGAGCCTTTGTCAATGGATATTTAGGGATTCCTGAAAGATATCAGTGTCCCAATGTAACTAGCGCTAATTTTGAAAAACAGTGGTTTGGAAATAGCAAAGTGCTACTTGTATTTATGGCCCTATAACTTGCAAAAAAAGCAAAGAACATGTAAACATTTGGTATTTCTAAACTCACGACAAAATTTAGAAACTATTTAGCATGGGTGTTTTTTGGTGGTTGTAGATGTGTAACAGATTTTGGGGGTCAAAGTTAGAAAAAGTGTGTTTTTTTCCATTTTTTCCTCATATTTTATAATTTTTTTTATAGTAAATTATAAGATATGATGAAAATAATGGTATCTTTAGAAAGTCCATTTAATGGCGAGAAAAACGGTATATAATATGTGTGGGTACAGTAAATGAGTAAGAAGAAAATTACAGCTAAACACAAACACTGCAGAAATGTAAAAATAGCCTTGGTCCCAAACGGACAGAAAATGGAAAAGTGCTGTGGTCATTAAGGGGTTAAAACAACAAAAATGCTGGTATTGACTGTCCCTTTAAATGGATATTAAAGGGATATGAAACACAATTTTTTTTCTTTCTTGATTCAGATAGAACATACAATTTTAAACAACTTTCTAATTAACTTCTATTATCAAGTTTATTCTTTTGGTATCTTTTGTTAAAAAGCAGGGATGTAAGCTAAGGAGTGCTCATGTCTGGAGCGCTATATGGCAGCAGTTTGGCATGAATAATATCCATTTGCAAGAGCACTATATGGCAGCACTATTTCATCTTATGTAGTGCACCATATGGCTACCTAGGTATCTCTACAACACAGAATATCATGGGGAACAAAGCAAATTTGATAAAAGAAGTAAATTGGAAACTTTTTTAAAAAATTGTATTCTCTGTCTGAATCACAAAATAATTTTTTGAGATTGTGATAAAAAATGTTTAATTCATTTCAGTACGACTGCAATATATATATTTTATTTTGTCCCCTTTTTCTGTCATTTAAATTGTGGATTTTTAAACCCCCCTGCGTTTCTATAAAGTAATGGGTTTAACCATGTTAAAAACTTATCTAGGTTTCAAAATAGGGAGAATATAACTTTATAGCAACGACAAGTTTACAATTATTTCTTCAATATTTCAAAACCTTGTAATTAAAAAATACCCATCTACATATTGTTCTCAGGCTAATATTTGCTTTGAATAAATCACTATGGCCTAGATTTGGAGTTCGGCGGTAAAAGGGCTGTTAACGCTCCGCGGGTTTTTTTCTGGCCGCACCATAAATTTAACTCTGGTATCGAGAGTTCAAACAAATGCTGCGTTAGGCTCCAAAAAAGGAGCGTAGAGCATTTTTACCGCAAATACAACTCTCGATACCAGAGTTGCTTACGGACGCGGCCGGCATCAAAAACGTGCTCGTGCACGATTCTCCCATAGGAAACAATGGGGCAGTTTGAGCTGAAAAAAAACCTAACACCTGCAAAAAAGCAGCGTTCAGCTCCTAACGCAGCCCCATTGTTTCCTATGGGGAAACACTTCCTACGTCTGCACCTAACACTCTAACATGTACCCCGAGTCTAAACACCCCTAACCTTACACTTATTAACCCCTAATCTGCCGCCCCCGCTATCGCTGACCCCTGCATTACACTTTTAACCCCTAATCTGCCGCTCCGTAAACCGCCGCCACCTACGTTATCCCTATGTACCCCTAATCTGCTGCCCTAACATCGCCGACCCCTATGTTATATTTATTAACCCCTAATCTGCCCCCCACAACGTCGCCGACACCTGCCTACACTTATTAACCCCTAATCTGCCGAGCGGACCTGAGCGCTACTATAATAAAGTTATTAACCCCTAATCCGCCTCACTAACCCTATCATAAATAGTATTAACCCCTAATCTGCCCTCCCTAACATCGCCGACACCTACCTTAAATTATTAACCCCTAATCTGCCGACCGGAGCTCACCGCTATTCTAATAAATGTATTAACCCCTAAAGCTAAGTCTAACCCTAACACTAACACCCCCCTAAGTTAAATATAATTTTTATCTAACGAAATAAATTAACTCTTATTAAATAAATGATTCCTATTTAAAGCTAAATACTTACCTGTAAAATAAATCCTAATATAGCTACAATATAAATTATAATTATATTATAGCTATTTTAGGATTAATATTTATTTTACAGGCAACTTTGTAATTATTTTAACCAGGTACAATAGCTATTAAATAGTTAAGAACTATTTAATAGTTACCTAGTTAAAATAATAACAAATTTACCTGTAAAATAAATCCTAACCTAAGATATAATTAAACCTAACACTACCCTATCAATAAAATAATTAAATAAACTACCTACAATTACCTACAATTAACCTAACACTACACTATCAATAAATTAATTAAACACAATTGCTACAAATAAATACAATTAAATAAACTATCTAAAGTACAAAAAATAAAAAAGAACTAAGTTACAGAAAATAATAAAATATTTACAAACATAAGAAAAATATTACAACAATTTTAAACTAATTACACCTACTCTAAGCCCCCTAATAAAATAACAAAGCCCCCCAAAATAAAAAATTCCCTACCCTATTCTAAAATACAAATATTACAAGCTCTTTTACCTTACCAGCCCTGAACAGGGCCCTTTGCGGGGCATGCCCCAAGAATTTCAGCTCTTTTGCCTGTAAAAAAAAACATACAATACCCCCCCCCCCAACATTACAACCCACCACCCACATACCCCTAATCTAACCCAAACCCCCCTTAAATAAACCTAACACTACCCCCCTGATGATCTTCCTACCTTGTCTTCACCATGCCAGGTTCACCGATCCGTCCTGGCTCCAAGATCTTCATCCAACCCAAGCGGGGGCTAGACATCCACTGAAGAAGTCCAGAAGAGGGTCCAAAGTCTTCCTCCTATCCGGCAAGAAGAGGACATCCGGACCGGCAAACATCTTCTCCAAGCGGCATCTTCTATCTTCTTCCATCCGATGACGACCGGCTCCATCTTGAAGACCTCCAGCGCGGATCCATCCTCTTCTTCCGACGACTAGACGACGAATGACGGTTCCTTTAAGGGACGTCATCCAAGATGGCGTCCCTCGAATTCCGATTGGCTGATAGGATTCTATCAGCCAATCGGAATTAAGGTAGGAATTTTCTGATTGGCTGATGGAATCAGCCAATCAGAATATAGTTCAATCCGATTGGCTGTTCCGATCAGCCAATAGAATGCGAGCTCAATCTGATTGGCTGATTGGATCAGCCAATCGGATTGAACTATATTCTGATTGGCTGATTCCATCAGCCAATCAGAAAATTCCTACCTTAATTCCGATTGGCTGATAGAATCCTATCAGCCAATCGGAATTCGAGGGACGCCATCTTGGATGACGTCCCTTAAAGGAACCGTCATTCGTCGTCTAGTCGTCGGAAGAAGAGGATGGATCCGCGCTGGAGGTCTTCAAGATGGAGCCGGTCGTCATCGGATGGAAGAAGATAGAAGATGCCGCTTGGAGAAGATGTTTGCCGGTCCGGATGTCCTCTTCTTGCCGGATAGGAGGAAGACTTTGGACCCTCTTCTGGACTTCTTCAGTGGATGTCTAGCCCCCGCTTGGGTTGGATGAAGATCTTGGAGCCAGGACGGATCGGTGAACCTGGCATGGTGAAGACAAGGTAGGAAGATCATCAGGGGGGTAGTGTTAGGTTTATTTAAGGGGGGTTTGGGTTAGATTAGGGGTATGTGGGTGGTGGGTTGTAATGTTGGGGGGGGGGGTATTGTATGTTTTTTTTTACAGGCAAAAGAGCTGAAATTCTTGGGGCATGCCCCGCAAAGGGCCCTGTTCAGGGCTGGTAAGGTAAAAGAGCTTGTAATATTTGTATTTTAGAATAGGGTAGGGAATTTTTTATTTTGGGGGGCTTTGTTATTTTATTAGGGGGCTTAGAGTAGGTGTAATTAGTTTAAAATTGTTGTAATATTTTTCTTATGTTTGTAAATATTTTATTATTTTCTGTAACTTAGTTCTTTTTTATTTTTTGTACTTTAGATAGTTTATTTAATTGTATTTATTTGTAGCAATTGTGTTTAATTAATTTATTGATAGTGTAGTGTTAGGTTAATTGTAGGTAATTGTAGGTAGTTTATTTAATTATTTTATTGATAGGGTAGTGTTAGGTTTAATTATATCTTAGGTTAGGATTTATTTTACAGGTAAATTTGTTATTATTTTAACTAGGTAACTATTAAATAGTTCTTAACTATTTAATAGCTATTGTACCTGGTTAAAATAATTACAAAGTTGCCTGTAAAATAAATATTAATCCTAAAATAGCTATAATATAATTATAATTTATATTGTAGCTATATTAGGATGTATTTTACAGGTAAGTATTTAGCTTTAAATAGGAATTATTTATTTAATAAGAGTTAATTTATTTCGTTAGATAAAAATTATATTTAACTTAGGGGGGTGTTAGTGTTAGGGTTAGACTTAGCTTTAGGGGTTAATACATTTATTAGAATAGCGGTGAGCTCCGGTCGGCAGATTAGGGGTTAATAATTGAAGGTAGGTGTCGGCGATGTTAGGGAGGGCAGATTAGGGGTTAATACTATTTATGATAGGGTTAGTGAGGCGGATTAGGGGTTAATAACTTTATTATAGTAGCGCTCAGGTCCGCTCGGCAGATTAGGGGTTAATAAGTGTAGGTAGGTGTCGGCGACGTTGAGGGGGGCAGATTAGGGGTTAATAAATATAACATAGGGGTCGGCGATGTTAGGGGTAGCAGATTAGGGGTACATAGGGATAACGTAGGTGGCGGCGATTTGCGGTCGGAAGATTAGGGGTTAATTATTTTAAGTAGCTTGCGGCGACGTTGTGGGGGGCAAGTTAGGGGTTAATAGATATAATACAGGGGTCGGCGGTGTTAGGGGCAGCAGATTAGGGGTACATAAGTATAACGTAGGTGGCGGTCGGCAGATTAGGGGTTAAAAATTTTAATCGAGTGGCGGCGATGTGGGGGGACCTCGGTTTAGGGGTACATAGGTAGTTTATGGGTGTTAGTGTACTTTAGGGTACAGTAGTTAAGAGCTTTATAAACCGGCGTTAGCCAGAAAGCTCTTAACTCCTGCTATTTTCAGGCGGCTGGAATCTTGTCATTAGAGCTCTAACGCTCACTGCAGAAACGACTCTAAATACCGGCGTTAGGAAGATCCCATTGAAAAGATAGGCTACGCAAATGGCGTAGGGGGATCTGCGGTATGGAAAAGTCGCGGCTGTAAAGTGAGCGTTAGACCCTTTAATCACTGACTCCAAATACCAGCGGGCGGCCAAAACCAGCGTTAGGAGCCTCTAACGCTGGTTTTGACGGCTACCGCCGAACTCTAAATCTAGGCCTGTATCTGGTATCTAATGATTGACATTATTATGTCTGTACAGCGCTAGCACAATAAACATAGGTGCAATGCACAATTAGTAACATGCATAAGAGGCAATAATAGCCACCTAAATGGGTAGAGGGCTCTGCCTGTGAGTTGACAAATCTTGTCTATCACCTTTAACAAAGAAGATCTACAGGACTGCTCAGCTCATGAACTGTATCCTATTAAATGGATGTAAAAGGACAAAAGGAAAGAGTTAAAGTATTATATTATTGTGCTATTACCTCCATATAAATAACTATAGGCCAGATTACCATTACGCAAAAGTGAGCTGGTATTACTAGTTGAGCACAAAGCAACGTGACCTCGCATTCGCATTGCAGGGAAGCTTTGCGCTCATGAGAGAGTGCTTCTATAGGCTACAATAGACATGGCAGAGAACCTAGCGCAGCAAAGGAGGTAAGTTGCGCAGCAAATTGAATATATATGTATATGAATGTATACATATATATGTATGTGTTTGTATGTGTATATACACATATTTACACATAAATATATATGTATAAAAGCATATACATATATTTACAGGGAACAGTTTCCATAGACCGCAATCTAAAGAAAAAAATGTGGGTTTAGTGTCGCTTTAAACATATTGGGCTAGATTACAAGTGGAGCGCTAATTTATTGGGCCGTTTATGGGCGGGCGATAAATAAGCAGCCATTACAGTGCCATTTTTTTCTAACACCCCACACCCACACACTTTAACCCCTTAAAACTGCTTTGTGAAGTTTTGTTTAAAAAAAACAAAAGATGCTAATATTTTTTATTTACAAAAAGGAGCCTAACACTGTATTTCCGGGTCAATTGGGGAACATTTTATAAACTGACCTATAGTTAATTTTTTGAGCACTAATTGCTACCCCAAGCTAGCGGGAACAATAACCAGCCATTTGTAATGGCTGCTTATTTATCGCCCATCCATAAACAGCCCAATAAATTAGCGCTCCACTTGTAATCTAGACCAATATGTTTAACCCCTTAACGGCCGAGGACGTGCAGGGTACGTCCTCAAAAAAAAAGGCAGTTAACGCCTGAGGACGTACCCTGCACGTCCTCGGTGTGGAAAGCAGCTGGAAGCGATCCTGCTCGCTTCCAGCTGCTTTCCGGTTATTGCAGTGATGCCTCGATATCCAGGCATCCTGCAATAACCATTTTTAGCCATCCGATGCAGAGAGAGCCACTCTGTGGCCCTCTCTGCACCGGACATTAACGGCTAAGTTCGTTGGTGGGTGGGAGCCGGTGTGGGAGGCGGGTGGCGACCATCGATGGCCCTGGATGATGCGGAGGGGGGCGGGATCGTGGGCGTGGATGTCCGGGGGCACGCACGGATGCGAGCACGTGCACGGGGAGGCGGGCGCGTGGACGGGGAGGGAGCGGGTGGGAACCGCTACACTACAGAAATATTTTAATTAGAAGTGGGGAAAAAGGGGGATATTATTTTTAATTTAGCAAGATCGGTATTGCTGGTGGGATGTTAGTCTGTGGGGGGGGAAGCTACACTACAGAAAAAAGTAAAATAAAAATAATAAAACCCTTTTTTTTTGCAAACTGGGTACTGGCAGACAGCTGCCAGTACCCAAGATGGCGCCCAATAAGGCAGAGGGGGGGTTAGAGAGCTGTTTTGGGGGGGGATCAAGGAGGTTGGGGGCTAAGGGGGGATCCTACATAGCAGCATATGTAAATATGCTCTTTTTTTTTTTTTAATATTCAAAGATGCCTTTTATTTTAGTACTGGCAGACTTTCTAAAGTTTGTGAAAAAAATTGTGAAAAAGTGAACAATTTTTTTTATTTGATCGCATTTGGCGGTGAAATGGTGGCATGAAATATACCAAAATGGGCCTAGATCAATACTTTGGGATGTCTTCTAAAAAAATATATATACATGTCATGGGATATTCAGGGATTCCTGACAGATATCAGTGTCCCAATGTAACTAACGCTAATTTTGAAAAAAAGTGGTTTGGAAATAGCAAACTGCTACTTTTATTTATTGCCCTATAACTTGCAAAAAAAGCAAAGAACATGTAAATATTGGGTATTTCTAAACTCAGGACAAAATTTAGAAACTATTTAGCATTGTTGTTTTTTGGTGGTTGTAGATGTGTAACAGATTTTGGGGGTCAAAGTTAGAAAAAGTGTGTTTTTTTCCATTTTTTCATCATATTTTGTATTTTTTTTTTATAGCAAATTATAAGATATGATGAAAATAATGGTAGATTTTGAAAGTCCATTTAATGGCGAGAAAAACGGTATATAATATGTGTGGGTACAGTAAATGAGTAAGAGGAAAATTACAGCTAAACACAAACACCGCAGAAATGTAAAAATAGCCTTGGTCCCAAACGGTCAGAAAATGGAAAAGTGCTGTGGTCATTAACCCCTTAAGGACCAAGGACGTACGCCACACGTCCTCAAAAAAAATACAGTTAATGACCGAGGACGTGTGGCTTACGTCCTTGGTCTGGAAAGCAGCTGGAAGCGATCCTGCTTGCTTCCAGCTGCTTTCCGGTTATTGCAGTGATGCCTCGATATGGAGGCATCCTGCAATAACCCCCCTTGGCCATCCGATGCAGAGAGAGCCACTCTGTGGCCCTCTCTGCACCGGACATCGGTGGCCGGTATCGTTGGTGGGTGGGAGCAAGTCTGGGAGGCGGGTGGGCGGCCATCGATGTGCCCAGTGGAGTGGAGGGGGGCGGGATCGGGGGCGGGAAAGGCGGGAGCGCGCACGGGAGCGCGCGCGTGCACGGGGGGCGGCAGGCGGGCGCGTGCACGGGGCGGGAGCGGGAGGGAACCGCTACACTACAGAAAAATAAACTTTCAAAAGTACAACAAAATAAGTTTTTGAAAGCTGTAAATAAACAGCTAAGAGATGTGGAAGGGGTGGGGGGGTTGATCTTGGGGGGGGGGAAGCTACACTACAGAAAAGGTTTTTTTTTTTTAAAAAATGGCACATTTTTTCACTAAACTGGGTACTGGCAGACAGCTGCCAGTACCCAAGATGGCGCCCATTAAGGCAGAGGGGGAGGGTTAGAGAGCTCTTTGGTGGGGGATCAGTAAGGCTGGGGGCTAAGGGGGGAATCCTACACAGCAGCATATGTAAATATGCTAAAAAACACACAAAAAAAGCCCAAATATAGCTTTTATTTTAGTACTGGCAGAGTTTCTGCCAGTACTTAAGATGGCGGGGACAATTGGGGGGTGGGGGAGGGAAGAGAGCTGTTTGGGAGGGATCAGGGGGTCTCATGTTTCAGGTGGGAGGCTGAGCTCTACACTAAAGCTAAAATTAACCCTGCAAGCTCCCTACAAGCTACATAATTAACCCCTTCACTGCTAGCCATAATACACGTGTGAAATGCAGCGGCATTTGGCGGCCTTCTAATTACCAAAAAGCAACGCCAAATCCATATATGTCTGCTATTTCTGAACAAAGGGGATCCCAGAGAAGCATTTACAACCATTTGTGCCATAATTGCACAAGCTGTTTGTAAATGATTTCAGTGAGAAACCTAAAATTGTGAAAAATTTAACGTTTTTTTTAATTTGATCGCATTTGGCGGTGAAATGGTGGCATGAAATATACCAAAATGGGCCTAGATCAATACTTGGGGTTGTCTACTACACTACACTAAAGCTAAAATTAACCCTTGAAGCTCCCTACATGCTCCATAATTAACCCCTTCACTGCTGGGCATAATACACGTGTAGTGCGCAGTGGCATTTAGCAGCCTTCTAATTACTAAAAAGCAACGCCAAAGCCATATATGTCTGCTATTTCTGAACAAAGGGGATCCCAGAGAAGCATTTACAACCATTTAAGCCATAATTTCACAAGCTGTTTGTAAATAATTTCAGTGAGAAACCAAAAGTTTGTGAAAAAATTTGTAAAAAAGTGAACGTTTTTTTGTATTTAATCGCATTTGGCGGTGAAATGGTGGCATGAAATATACCAAAATGGGCCTAGATCAATACTTTGGGATGTCTACTAAAAAAAATATATACATGTCCATGGATATTCAGAGATTCCTGAAAGATATTAGTGTTCTAATGTAACTAGCGCTAATTTTGAAAAATAATGGTTTGGAAATAGCAAAGTGCTACTTGTATTTATGGCCCTATAACTTACAAAAAAAGCAAAGAAGATGTAAACATTGGGTATTTCTAAACTCAGGACAAAATTTAGAAACTATTTAGCACGGGTGTTTTTTGGTGGTTGTAGATGTGTAACAGATTTTGGGGGTCAAAGTTAGAAAAAGTGTGTTTTTTTCAATTTTTTCCTCATATTTTATAAAGTTTTTTATAGTAAATTATAAGATATGATGAAAATAATATCTTTAGAAAGTCCATTTAATGGCGAGAAAAACGGTATATAATATGTGTGGGTACAGTAAATGAGTAAGATGAAAATTACAGCTAAACACAAACACCGCAAAAATGTAAAAATAGCCTTGGTCCCAAACGGACAGAAAATGGAAAAGTGCTGTGGTCATTAAGGGGTTAAGGGGTTAAAGCGACACTAAACCCACATTTTTTTCTTTCATGAGTCAGATAGAGCAGCAATTTTAAGCAACTTTATCATTTACTCCTATTATCAAATTTTCTTCGTTCTCTTGCTATCTTTATTTGATAAAGCAGAAATGAAAGCTTAGGAGCCGGCTTATTTTTGGTTCAGAACCCTAGACAGCACTTGCTGATTGGTGGCTACATTTAGCAAACCAATAAGCAAGCATAACCCATGTTCTGAACCTAAAATCCTAATCTTTCATTCCTGCTTTTTCAAATAAAGATACGAGGAGAACAAAGACAATTTGATAATAGGAGTAAATGATAACGTTGCTTAAAATTACTTTGCCTGTCCTGAAGCAGAACCATGTACTGATCTACTTCCAGCGGTGAGCCACCAGCAGTGTGTAGTTGGCAACTGGACGCTTAGAGACGCTGGTTAGTAGAATGTACAGCTTAGAGATCCCAAAAAGAACTTGCCCAAATCAGGGTCATACATAGTGGTCAGACCCAATGAAGCAACCGGCAGAAGGGCAAAATGGAAGCTGGCGCAGTTTAGGCAAAGGGTAATTTACCAGAGAATCCGTCAGGGGCAGGTAATGC
This sequence comes from Bombina bombina, assembly GCF_027579735.1. NCBI lineage: Eukaryota > Metazoa > Chordata > Amphibia > Anura > Bombinatoridae > Bombina > Bombina bombina. The sequence goes on from NC_069504.1 coordinate 1,125,717,919, forward strand.
AGGTGAGGCTTGGTAACAAAGCACAGTTATGAGAAGAATCAGCTCATTAGTAAAGGATAAGCAAACATGGTCAGCAGAAGACTTGCAAGTAAAGTTCACCAATGGAGATTGTCACAGTAAACCAAGGATACTCTGTACTGGGACAATACATGGGCTCTGAGTGGGACACAACGTCACCTTACAAGAACTTTGTCTGATTTCATGATGTGCGTCAGTGGCGCATTGGGTTAATAATAAAATGGTATTTATTGATTCTGTAATGAGGGCAAACTTATTACTGAATTGATAGATGCCATTTATTATTATTATTATTATTATTATCGGTTATTTGTAGATCGCCAACAGATTCCGCAGCGCATACATTTATGTATTAAAAGCAGGAAGAGCAAATGTATAATATTAATTATTGGACAGTAAATAAACTTATTTGTTTACTGCCTTAAAACAAAAGTAAAAAGGAATGAAATCTGAATTGTATATAGCACAGACTGCATGTTTGCCCATTGGCAGGCAGAGACAACTCCCACAGGCTACAGCTGCATTGCTAAAGGGACATGAAACCCCCATACAATGTACTTCTGTTATCAAATTTGCTTCATTCCCTTTATGCCCTTTGCTGAAGGAGTAGCAATGCACTACTCAGAGCTAGCTGAACACACCTAGTCAGCCAATCACAAGAGATGAATATGTGCAGGCACCAATCACAAGCTAGATCCCACTAGTGTAGGATATGTACATATTATTTTTCAACAATGGATACCAAGAGAACAAAGCATGTTTGAAAATAGACGGGAATTTAAGTGTCTTAAAATAACATGATCTATCTGATTCTTGCAAGATTAATTTTGACTTTCCTATCCCTTTAATTAGTCAAACCCTATAGATTTCACATTTTGATATTTTTTGGCTGTGTAAATAATAATGTAAAATCTTAAAGTATAATTTTCATGCAATCTGCTAATTGTAATTACATCATGCAGATCATTATGCTGAACTTGTACTAATTTATATCATGTAAGAAGCAGCATGAGCACTAGTCTTAAAGGGACAGTCTAGTCAAAATTAAACTTTCATGTTTCAGATAGAGTAGCAATTTTAAGCAACTTTCTCATTTATTCCTATTATAATTATCTCTTTGTTCTCTTAGTGTCTTTATTTGAAAAAGCAGGAATGTAAGCATAGGAGCCGGCCCATTTTTGGTTCAGAACCTGTGTAGCGCTTTCCGATTGATGTCTAAATGTAGCCACCAATTAGCAAGCAATACCCAGGTGCTAAACCAAAAATGGGCCTACTCCTATGCTTACTTTCAAATAAAGATACCAAGAGAACAAATCAAAATTGATAATAGGAGTAAATTAGAACGTTGCTTACAATTGCTGCTCTTTCTGAATCATGAAAGTTTAATGTTGACTAAACTATCCCTTTAATCTGTCTGTCTCTACTTTAGTGGTTTTTAGTTTCATTCATGATAAAGGTTAGGGACCCTAGTCTGCTGCTTGCACCGAGTTATTACAGAATTCATTACATATTATAAAATGCTGTAAATCTTTAACAGATACAGTGTGTTTTTTTATAAAGTAAAAGTAATGCTGGAAAAACGTAAGTGTATTTATATATTTGCTTATGAAAAACTGGAACGGTCTTGCATTATACCTTGCACCAAGCCTAAAAAACACTAGAGCTGGCCCTGTTTGTGAAAACAAAGACTCTAATGTATACATTAATTGTCTTCTGTGTTATAGATAGCCGGAAAATCAACAAGCGAAGCATTACACACATCATACACCGTGCAAGCTTTACGCTATACGACTACGTGTCTGGGAGATCATTTCTTGGTTGGATAAATAATAAAACTTTGCAATAAATGTCTAATCATCCTGATTTTTGGTTTTGGAAGCAGATAAAATCTGGTCTGTAAATCAAACCGTTCCTGCTTATTATTAGTTTTATTAGCTATTTGTATTTAACCTGTTCTTGCAACCAAGGGGTTAATAAATGTTAGAAAACTATGTGTAGCAAGATATCATTGCCCTCTCTGGCAGCCAAGGGGTTAAGCTTTGCAAAGACTGTGGCACATAGTACTAATTCCTGTTTATTCATCCCAATTCTGTTTCCTAAATACTCTTCTGTTTGGGTTTGTACATAAAGTTAGTACTTTGTTAGTAGACTGCGTCACACGTTTAGGAAAATGTCAATTGTAGCAGTGTGAAGAATTTGTCAAGAAGCCCACCTCCCCACCTAATCACCTGCTCCTGGCAGGGCCCGATCTGGCCCACACAGTCCTCTCTTTGTGTGGAATACTCCTGAACATAGCTTCTTTCAGCCATTTTCTTTGGGGGATGATTTGCCTTGGTTTACTGATAAATCTGTGCTCCCTGTTATTATTTATCATATTCCCCCAGCTCACACTCGTAATGGGTGGGGTGACTGCAGTTATTTTGTGCTTAAAGAGAATTCTAATAGAAAAATTATACAGGTACAAATCCCCAAATCCAGAATTCCAAAATCCAAACATTCTGAAATCCAAACTTTTGAATTATTTTTTTTTTTCTAAAAAAATATAGAAAATTTCTATCTTCCTGTGTCTTTGGTTTGTTTTTTTGTGATCTAAAATACAAATAATAGTCTAAATTTATTTAAAACAACAAATATTACCTTTCTGATTACAGTACTGTACTTTCTGAGGATACAATGAAAATAAAAGTATTAAACATTATATAAAACTACTTTTATGTTTCATGTATAAGCTGTATTATGAGATGTAAATATTGCCTAAATTACATAAACTATATTGTTGTTTACACTTGGCCCCGTCCCCTCTCCAAACTGTACCATTTTACAGATGCAAATATTCCAAAATCCAAACCTTTTCCAATCCCAAGCAATTTGAATAAAGGTTTTTCTACCTGTATTTATTTTTTAGGGAAGACATATATGTATATATGTAAAATAAAACAGTGAAATTGAAACAGTGAAATTGGACACTTTTATGCTACTGTTGAATTATTTTGTTGCAGTGAAAATATGAAAAAACATGAAAATATTTTTTTTCTGTGTTTGTCACTGACTTGTTTGCTCTCTTGCTTACTGTGGAGTTCCCCCTGCAAGTAGATGAAGAAATGTATCCTAATTAGGCGCAAATTTGAATGACTGAGGCACTTCAGACAATATGGCTACCTGAGGTGAGAACAAATGACACACCCATATTGTTTCCTGCAGCAATTATCTGGAAAATATATAGTATATTACAAAATACACGTAATTTCTCACATTACACATGATTTTTTTTTTTGTAAATAAATTTTTATTGAGGTTAGGAATGTGCGATAACAAGCATATTGAAGTACAAAAATCACATACAGAAATAAATAAAATAAAATAAAAATAAAAAAACATAGAAATTGTATTGACACAATGCACAATCAAATCTGTTGCTTCACAGGTATGCAGATGGTACTAAAGATAAACCTCACATTTTCTGTTTAATTATATAGAGAATGATTGCACCTCCATTATTTAAAGGGGCCACTCATGGGCCCATACATATTAAAAGACTTGAGGAGGTGCTCTAATGTTCAACATGGTCACTCTTGGACCTGAATAAGTGAAAATAATAAAAAAAAGAAAAATATAGCAGGCTAGACAGCTTATGGAAATGTAGAGTCTGGAAAGCACTGCAATATCTCACTTAAAGATTTTCAAAAAGCATAAATGGCACTCTTTCTAGTTTAACAATAGTTATTGGTGCAAGCATTAAGTAATAACAATGAATAAAAAAGATATACAATTCAATCCTCCATTTTTATAACATGTTCTATGCTGAATTCCTCCAAAGACTCTAAAGGTCACTCTTGGACCTAGTTGTATGCTTATAGTAGGGAGGAGGAAGAATAACATATAAATGAGTCACTGTTGGACCTAGGTATATTAGAGAGAACTTTAGACACTAACAAATAGTGAACACAAATATATATGAAAACATCAAGATAAAGCTAAACATAATGGAATAACAACAAGCTTCAAAAGTAGCTTGTCAGAGAAATCATATATGGCAACAGGGATGTTGAGGGAACCCACCAATAGGGAATAACATAAGGGCCACATGAGCTATAAGTGGTCTAAAATCTCTATATTATGTAGGCAGGAAGACGCTGTATTTATTTTAAAAGATTGGCTTCATTCTATTGGCATTGAGCAGTGTAATTGCAAAAATTCTAGGCCACTATATACCAATACATCAACTTATAGATAGTTATAGAAGGATAAATAAAATCAACATATGGAGTTTCCCGGCATGCCAACAACAATTGCCAATTAGTAATGTATATGATCTTGAATAGGGAACAGGGTGTATCACCTCGGCCGCAGGCAGCGCACCCACCCACTATGATAGTCTCAACTAACCAGTTAGCACAGAGTATAGACTCATCCTTAAATCCCACTAATAAAATATCTGGGTTATGAGAGAGTGCAATATAGTATATATACATGTTTAATTTGTAGAATTCACTCCCCTGTGCCTCACTATATATCTTGGCTAAATAGAGCTGATACCCTATAAGGTACTTTGTGTGGAAGGGACAATCAATGACTATATCATATCACACAATGTCTTCACTTTCAAAGTCACTAGGAGGATAGATAGGTGATGGAGACTTATTGTCCAGCATAGGGATGTCCTTAAAGTGTCAAGTTCAGTTTACTCTGGGGCATATGTAGAGAGAACCAATAGTAAACCTTGTAGGGTACACCACTGAGTATGAGACCGAATTGTCCACTTCAAAGACAGTGTTATGGCCTTAGAGCAGCCACCTACCTCTGTATAAGTAAAGTTTAGCCCACTCCAGCCCTGACTCTTATCATATGCTGCGATCTGGTCCTAGGCATGAGTGAGAAACATGCCTCGCTTGAGAGAAAACTATGGGAAGGGTGGCAAGAGCAAAGTCCTGTATCGGCAGAGAAGCACAATCTCAGAGCCCCAGACTTCAGGCCGGACCCGGCATGATGGCCGCCAAATGGTGTGTCACTCAGCGCGGCATCCTGTGTTCGCAGCTGGCCAAATCCCTGTGCACCAAGGAGAAGGGGCCCAATACCCGACCACATCACCCTGGGGGAATGGATGTCCCCTGTCGCCTCTGTCGTGCAGACCGTGTCCCCAGAATAGATAGGCTCCGCAATGCGGACATCGTTGGCCTCCACAAACCGGATCATCAGGTAAGCTGGTGCCTGCAACTCTGATGCCGTGTTGATTGGCGCTGAGAGTGCCTCAGCTCTCAGAGGTAAGCCTCCTCTATGTCTCTGCCCAGTCGCTTGTTCTTCGACAAAGGAGCGCCCAGAGGTAGCCCTAGAGTTAGCTGCGACTGGTGGCGTATCAGAAGCCGCTTCCTGCTGATTCAGCTGTGGATGTTTAGTAGCCCGCAATGGGCTAATGGCATTTTTCAGGCTCTCACATTCTGTTTCTATCAGCGTGCATAGCTGATGAAAGTGGTAGTTCAGTATGCCTTCTATGTCACTTAGAGGAGTTGATTAGCATTCGCCATCTCAGTAGAAGGACGCTCTCCCTATTAATGTAGTTTCCATACAGTCCTCTCCTTGTATCATTCAATTTATGCTGCACCAAAAAATGAGTTGTTCTCAGGAGTGAGATTTATTATCCTATTACAGGATAGCGTAACCCCGGTGTACAGGGGGGGGGGGGTCAATTTGCAGCAGCCCCAGACCTGCACTGCATAACCTGCACAAAGTCTACCTCTGGTTATCCCCGCGTGGCTACAGGGAGTCTCAAGATGGCTTCTGGGCCTATGTGCAGAACTGTAGTGTAGCTGACTCAAAGAGCATAGGCGGAACACAGTCACTTCATCCACTCATGGAAGCTGCTGAGTCTCAGGGACACAATCCTGCTTAGATGTTCATATAATTATCAGTTTGCTGCTGAAAACTTATGAATTTCTGTTCCAACTTCTGGAGCTTCACAAAGACGCGTCCTGCCGCTTTGAGTGTAGGCTCCGCCCCCCCATTACACATGATTTTAAAGAGTGAGAACCTGTTTTGTTTTAAAGCGAGTTAAAGTTTATATATCCAGAGTTTCAAGTGCTTATTTATATTCACTTTAAGCAGGGTCGCCATCAGAGGCGCACTCGCATGCATCAGGTGACTGGTGGGCCGGGTAACCCGACCACCTGGGCCAATGATAGGGTTGCCACCTTTTCTGGAAAAAAATTATGGCTATGGTTAATGTCAGTACAATATTGGCTGGGTGGCAACCCTAGCCCCAGATGTCAGAGTAGTAGTGCTGCTAGTATTTCTTTTACAAAGATATGACAAGTCCACGGATTTCATCCTTACTTGTGGGATATTAACCTCCTGCTAACAGGAAGTGGCAAAGAGCACCACAGCAGAGCTGTATATATAGCCCCTCCCTTCCCCTCCGCCCTCAGTCATTCTCTTTGCCTGTGTTATACTAGGAAGAGGTAAAGTGAGGTGTTAGTCTTAGTTTCTTCAATCAAGAAGTTTTTTATTTTCAAATGGTACCGGTGTGTAATATTTTTCTCAGGGGGATATGGAAGAAGTTTTCTGCCCTGAGGTTGATGATCTTAGCAGACGTAACTAAGATCCACATTGGTTCCCACAGAATGCTGAAGGTAGTGTAAGAAATCTTCAGAGTGGAGAACAGCTGCATGCTATAAGCATTGAGGTATGTTCAGTCTTTTTTCTGAGGAGACCTGTTATATCAGAATGGCTGACATTTTCTTTGCTATAAAAGGGGTTTAAGTGGACCTGGTTTTAAAGGAAAAGGTGTTACTTTAAATCCTTTATTTAAACGTTTTTTGTGTGTGACATATTCGGTGTTTGTTATAGACACTGGGAGAGGCAGCTCATTATTTTATTTTTATTAAGGGCTGCAGCATTATGAGTTTGTTTTTTAGGGGGACCACTTGGATTTTTGTTCTAACCGCTTCCTATGCGGTATTTTGGATTTGTTTGTGATCGCCTTTAATGGGCGGGGCCTATTTTTCGTGCGCTCCGACGTGCAGTACATTTTGGCTCATTAGGCATCAGGCATGAGCTTCAGTTAGGCCTAAATTTATGCTCTGATGACCGGATCGTGGTAGAGTCGTTTTCAAGTACTTTAAGGACAGGTAGGCGCCACAGCTCTGCAGGGGTCATTTTTTGAATAAATTGTATTTTTTCACTATAAATTTCCTGATAGGGTTATTGTTGCCTATTGCTCTTAGGTGCAATAATTTTTGGGCACTTTAAATATGTGTTGCTAATCAGATTTAGTTATTTAGCTTTTTTAGCAGTTTTGGAAAAATTGTATGCTTTTTTATTTTTTAAAGGCACAGTACATTTTTTTTGAAAAAATTGTTCAAAGTGTTTAACAACTTTTAAGATATTGTTAGTCTATTCAGCATGTCTGACATTGAGGATACTAATTGTTCTATGTGTTTAGAAGCCATTGTGGAACCCCCACTTACATTGTGTACCTCTTGTACTGAAAGGGCCTTACAATGTAAGAAGCATATTTTAAGTAATAAGAGTATGCCTAAGGATGATTCTCAGTCTGAAGAGAATCAGGATATGCCATCTAATTCTCCCCAAGTGTCACAACCTTTAACACCCACACAAGCAACGCCAAGTACTTCTAGTGCGTCTAATGCTTTTACTCTGCAGGAAATGGCTGCAGTTATGTCAACTACTCTCACAGAGGTATTATCCAAATTACCAGTGTTACAGGGTAAACGCAGTAGGTCAGGTATTAATGTAAATACCGAATACTCTGATGCTTTATTAGCTATTTCCGATGTTCCCTCACAGTGTTCTGAGTTGGGCGTTAGGGAATTGCTGTCTGAGGGTGAACTTTCAGACCCAGGAAATATATTACCTCAGACAGATTCGGACGTTATGTCTTTTAAATTTAAGCTTGAACACCTACGTCTGTTACTTAGGGAGGTTTTAGAGACTCTGGATGATTGTGAACCTATTATAATACCACCAGAGAAATTGTGTAAGATGGACAAATATTTAGAGTTGGCTATTCCTTTGAAAGCTAAGACCCTATTCGGGCCTGAATTGAAGGAGATCCTTTCTGACATTACTGGAGGTAAAGGTCATACTCTACCTCAGGATAAGTCTGTTAAAATGAGGGGTAAACAGAATAATTTTCGTTCCTTTCAAAACTATAAAGGACGACCCTCTGCTTCTTCTTCCTCCACAAAGCAGGAAGGGAATTTTACTCAATCAAAGTCAGTCTGGAGACCCAACCAGACTTGGAATAAAGGTAAACAATCCAAGAAGCCCGCTGCTGCCTCCAAGACAGCATGAAGGGGTGGCCCCCGATCCGGGACCGGATCTGGTAGGGGGCAGACTTTCTATTTTTGCTCAGGCTTGGGCAAGAGATGTCCAGGACTCCTGGGCACTGGAAATAGTGACCCACGGGTATCAACTAGAATTCAAGGATTTTCTCCCAAGGGGGAGATTTCATCTTTCACGATTATCTGTAGACCAGATAAAGAGAGAGGCCTTCTTACGCTGTGTAAAAGACCTCTATACCATGGGAGTAATTTGTCCTGTTCCAAAGCTGGAACAGGGACAGGGGTTTTACTCAAATCTTTTTGTAGTTCCAAAAAAAGAAGGAACTTTCAGAGTCCCATCGTTCAAAATGGAGATTATACGAACAATCTTACCAATGATTCAGGAGGGTCAATATATGACTACCGTGGACTTGAAGGATGCATACCTTCATATCCCTATTCATAAGGATCATCATCGGTTCTTAAGGTTTGCCTTCCTGGACAAACACTATCAGTTTGTGGCTCTTCCTTTTGGTCTTGCCACGGCACCCAGAATTTTCTCAAAAGTTCTAGGGTCTCTTTTAGCGGTTCTTAGACCACGGGGCATTGCAGTAGCGCCTTATCTGGACGATATTCTGATTCAGGCGTCGAATTATCAATTGACAAAATCTCACACGGACATAGTATTGTCTTTCCTGAGATCTCACGGTTGGAAAGTGAACATAGAAAAGAGTTCATTAGTTCCACGGACAAGGGTTCCATTCTTGGGGACTCTTATAGACTCGGTAGACATGAAAATTGTTCTGACAGAGGTCAGAAAGACAAAGATTCTGAATACTTGCCGAGCACTTCAGTCCATTCATCGGCCATCAGTGGCTCAGTGCATGGAAGTCATTGGATTAATGGTAGCGGCAATGGATATAATTCTGTTTGCCCGCTTTCATCTCAGACCACTGCAGCTGTGCATGCTCGGACAGTGAAATGGGGATTATGCAAATTTATCTCCTCAGATAAATCTGGAACGAGAGACCAGAGACTCTCTTCTTTGGTGGTTGTCGCCGGATCATCTGTCCCAGGGGACTTGTTTCCGCAGACCCTCGTGGGTGATAGTGACAATGGATGCCAGCCTTCTGGACTGGGGTGCAGTCTAGAACTCCCTGAAGGCTCAGGGTGTTTGGACTCAGGTGGAGTCTCTACTTCCAATCAATATTCTGGAACTGAGAGCAATATTCAATGCACTTCTGGCGTGGCCTCAGTTGACTTCGGCAAAATTCATCAGGTTCCAGTCGGACAACATCACGACTGTGGCATATATCAATCATCGGGGGGGAACAAAGAGTTCCCTAGTGATGATAGAAGTATCCAAGATAATCCGATGGGCGGAGACCCACTCTTGTTATCTCTCGGCAATCTACATCCCAGGAGTAGAAAATTGGGAAGCGGATTTTCTTAGTTGTCAGACTTTTCATCCGGGGGATTGGGAACTCCATCCGGAGGTATTTGCCTCACTGATTCTCAGATGGGGCAGACCAGAGTTGGATCTAATGGCGTCTCGACAGAATGCCAAGCTCCCAAGATACGGATCCAGGTCAAGGGATCCACAGGCCGAACTAATAGATGCCCTGGCAGTGCCTTGGAAGTTCAGCCTAGCTTATGTGTTTCCACCATTTCCTCTCCTTCCACACATGATTGCTCGAATTAAACAGGAGAGAGCTTCAGTAATCCTGATAGCACCTGCGTGGCCATGCAGGACTTGGTATGCGGATCTAGTGGACATGTCCTCTCTGCCACCGTGGAAACTTCCTTTGAGACATTACCTTCTCATTCAAGGACCTTTTCAACATTCAAATCTAATTTCTCTGCAGCTGACTGCTTGGAGATTGAACACTTGATTCTATCTAAGCGAGGATTCTCTGATTCGGTCATTGATACTTTGATACAGGCTCGAAAGCCTGTCACTAGAAAAATCTATCATAAGATATGGCGTAAATATCTTTATTGGTGTGAATCCAAGGGTTACTCATGGAGTAAAACTAAGATTCCTAGGATTCTGTCTTTTCTCCAAGAAGGATTGGAGAAAGGGTTATCAGCAAGTTCTTTAAAGGGACAGATTTCTGCTTGTCAATTTTGATTCACAAACGTTTGGCAAATGTGCCGGATGTTCAGTCTTTTTGTCAGGCTTTAACTAGAATTAAGCCTGTGTTTAGACTTATTACTCCTCCCTGGAGTTTGAATTTAGTTCTTACAGAGTTCTTCAAGGGGTTCCGTTTGAACCCATGCATTCCATAGATATTAAATTATTATCTTGTAAAGTTCTATTTTTAGTTGCTATTTCTTCTGCTCGAAGAGTTTCTGAGCTTTCAGCGTTACAATGTGATTTGCCTTATCTTATATTTAATTCTGATAAGGTGGTTTTACGTACCAAACCTGGTTTTCTTCCTAAGGTTGTTTCTAATAAGAACATTAATCAAGAAATTGTTGTTCCTTCATTGTGTCCTAATCCTTCTTCTAAGAAGGAGCGTCTGTTACATAATCTGGATGTGGTCCGTGCCTTGAAGTTTTACTTACAGGCAACCAAGGATTTCCGTCAATCATCTTCATTATTCATTATTTATTCTGGAAAGCGTAGGGGTCAGAAAGCTACGGCTACCTCTCTTTCTTTTTTGGCTGAGAAGTATCATCCGCCTGGCATATGAGACTGCTGGACAGCAGCCTCCTGAAAGAATTACGGCTCATTCTACTAGGAGCTGTGGCTTCCACATGGGCCCTTAAAAACGATGCTTCTGTTGAACAGATTTGTAAGGCTGCGACTTGGTCGTCCCTTCATACTTTTTACAAATTTTACAAATTTGATACTTTTGCTTCTTCTGAGGCTATTTTTGGGAGAAAGGTTCTTCAAGCTGTGGTGCCTTCTGTTTAGGTTCCTGTCTTGTCCCTCCCTTTCATCCGTGTCCGTTTGCTTTGGTTTTGGTATCCCACAAGTAAGGATGAAATCCGTGGACTCGTCATATCTTTGTAAAAGAAAAGTAAATTTATGCTTACCTGATAAATTAATTTCTTTTACGATATGACGAGTCCACGGCCCGCCCTGTTCTTTTTAAGACAGGTTTATTTATTTATTTTTTGTAAAGTTTAGTCACCTTTTAGCCTTTCCTTTTCTCTTCCTAAACATTCGGTTGAATGACTGAGGGTGGAGGGGAAGGGAGGGGCTATATATACAGCTCTGCTGTGGTGCTCTTTGCCACTTCCTGTTAGCAGGAGGTTAATATCCCACAAGTAAGGATGAAATACGTGGACTCGTCATATCGTAAAAGAAATTAATTTATCAGGTAAGCATAAATTTACGAGAGGGTATGGTAGGGTTTGGGAGAATGTCCAGGAGTCAGGACAGGATCAGAGTAAGGCACAGGATTATATTGGAGGTCTGGGAACACTGTAATTTGTGAGGATAAAGAGAGGTGTGTGGAACCCGTATGCAGGAATAGAGAAACAGGACAAAGAAAGTCTTTTCTTGTGAATACTTTACTGAAGCAAAATTATAAACAACAATATTCAAGAGTAAGGGAGAAGGGAATAGAATACCCAAAGTATAATAGGCACTAGTCTCTCAACAAGCACAGACTTCCCAGCGGGTACTATTGGTGAGGGTACAGCTTTCAGGATGCAGATAGACGTATACAGGAATCACGGCAGAGATTATTAGTTTCAGGAGCAAGGTAAGCATACACATGTATCACAGCAGATATGCTTGACTTCAGGAGCAAGGTAAGCATACACAGGTATCACAGCAGAGATGCTTGACTTCAGGAGCAAGGTAGGCATACACAGGTATCACAGCAGATATGCTTAACTTCAGGAGCAAGGTAGGTATACACAGGTATCACAGCAGAGATGCTTGATTTCAGGAGCAAGGTAAGCATACACAGGTATCACAGCAGAGATGCTTGGCTTCAGGAGCAAGGTAAGCATACACAGGTATCACAGCAGAGATGCTTGGCTTTAGGAGCAAGGTAAGCATACAGAGGTATCACAGCAGATACGCTTGGCTTCAGGAGCAAGGTAAGCATACACATGTGTCACAGCAGATACGCTTGGCTTCAGGAGCAAGGTAGGCATACACAGGTATAACAGCAGAGATGCTTGGCTTCAGGAGCAAGGTAGGCATACACAGGTATCACAGCAGAGATGCTTGGCTTCAGGAGCAAGGTAAGCATACACAGGTATAACAGCAGAGACGCTTGGCTTCAGGAGCAAGGTAAGCATACACAGGTATCACAGCAGAGATGCTTGACTTCAGGAGCAAGGTAAAGCATACACAGGTATCACAGCAGAGATGCTTGGTTTCAGGAGCAAGGTAAGCATACACAGGTATAACAGCAGAGACGCTTGGCTTCAGGAGCAAGGTAAGCATACAGAGGTATAACAGCAGAGATGCTTGGCTTCAGGAGCAAGGGAAGCATACACAGGTATCACAGCAGAGATGCTTGGCTTCAGGAGCAAGGTAAAGCATACACAGGTATCACAGCAGAGATGCTTGACTTCAGGAGCAAGGTAAAGCATACACAGGTATCACAGCAGAGATGCTAGGCTTCAGGAGCAAGGTAAGCATACACAGGTATAACAGCAGAGATGCTTGGCTTCAGGAGCAAGGTAGGCATACACATGTGTCACAGCAGAGATGCTTGGCTTCAGGAGCAATATAGGCATACACAGGTATCACAGCAGAGATGCTTGGCTTCAGGAGCAAGGTAAGCATACACAGGTATCACAGCAGAGATACTGTGCTCCAGGAGCAAGATAAGCATACACAGGTATCACAGCAGAGATGCTTGGCTTCAGGAGCAAGGTAAGCATACACAGGTATCACAGCAGAGATGCTTGGCTTCAGGAGCAAGGTAAAGCATACACAGGTATCACAGCAGAGATGCTTGGCTTCAGGAGCAAGGTAAGTATACACAGGTATCACAGCAGAGATGGTTGGCTTCAGGAGTAAGGTAAGCATACACAGGTATCACAGCAGAGATGCTTGGCTTCAGGAGTAAGGTAAGCATACACAGGTATCACAGCAGAGATGCTTGGCTTCAGGAGTAAGGTAAGTATACACAGGTATCACAGCAGAGATGCTTGGCTTCAGGAGTAAGGTAAGCATACACAGGTATCACAGCAGAGATGCTTGGCTTCAGGAGCAAGGTAAGCATACACAGGTATCACAGCAGAGATGCTTGGCTTCAGGAGCAAGGCAAGCACAGTGGCGTAGCGTGGGGGGGGGCACAGGGGCGGTTGCCCCGGGCGCATAATTCTGAGGGGCGCAAAATGCTCAGCTCCCAGCCTCCCCAGTCCCCACCATCTCAAGACAGTAGACAGTCACAGTCCCACTCCCAGCGGCGTTACAGGGAGGCTAAAAAATCTGACAGGCGCCTGCGCCCAGCTGATCTGTCTCTCAAGTGAACTGTCTACTACTCTGAAGTCAAGACGTGCTGTGTAATGATTTAATTATCATAATTTATTAGTATAATCCTATCCGACCGTTACCTGCTGCTAGACTAGCGTTTACGTCACCATTTAGCATGGTCCACTCCCAGCGTGCATGTCAGGAGGGAGGAAGAAGTCAGAGCAGCAGAGCCAGAGTGGAATTAGACTGACTAGCACGCCGCGCCCGCAACGATAAGGTTAGTGTCAACCGAAATTACCAAACTCATCACCGGGTCTGTATCAGGACCAGACCACCAGTGCCACTGCCAGCCAGAATTATAATTAAATTATTATTGCCCCTGTTGCTGTTTTTGGGGCTATATGGGGTTTGGAAATAACAAATTGCACTATATGCAGCTTAGACTCTACCATTACCCAGGTGATGTCCCAGGGCCAGCCAGCCAAGTTCCAAAGGACCCAGAGTCACTTTGAGCCAGCCAGCCAAGTTCCAACTTCCAAAGGACCCAGAGTCTGAGCCAGCCAGCATGCCAGAGTGTGCGAGTGATCTATGCTGCTTTAAAGTGAAAGCCGGTTATTTTATTTCAAACTCATTTTTATCCTGCATAAAATAAAACATACAAGATGTAGATAAGTGAAAGACGGTTATTTTATTTCAAATTCATTATTAACCTGGGTAAAACATAGTAGATGTAGGATCTACATCTTGTATGTTTTACCCAGGTTAAAAATTAATTTGTCTACATCTTGTATGTTTTACCCAGGTTAAAAATGAATTTGAAATAAAATAACCGTCTTTCACTTTAAAGCAACATAGATCACTCTCACACTCTGACATGCTGGCTCAGATGTATTTTAAAAATGAAATCCCATGTTTAAATATTGAACCAAAAAAAAATGTAATTGTTAAGTTCTATAATGTACTTACTTAATGTATATAATAAAGTAATGGCTGCCTGCAACCATATTGAGTCCTAATTTTTAAGGATGAATGTAGAGTTTACAATTATATATATAGTATATATTTTTGTTGTTGAAAATAAAGCTTTGTTTGTTTTAAAACAAAAAACCTGTCTCCTAAATTGTTGAGATGGCTCCTAGATTCAAAGCAAATTTGCCAATCCCTACTGTACTGGTGGAAGAGATGCAGTCAGTGCTAATGGGTTAGGGGGGCACAATTTTTGCCTTGCCCTGGGCGCTGACAAGCCACGCTACGCCACTGGGCAAGCATACACAGGTATCACAGCAGAGATGCCTGGCTTCAGGAGCAAGGTAAGCATACAGAGGTATCACAGCAGATACGCTTGGCTTCAGGAGCAAGGTAGGCATACACAGGTATCACAGCAGAGATGCTTGGCTTCTGGAGCAAGGTAAAACATACACAGGTATCACAGCAGAGATGCTTGGCTTCAGGAGCAATATAGGCATACACAGGTATCACAGCAGAGATGCTTGGCTTCAGGAGCAAGGTAAGCTTACACAGGTGTCACATCAGAGATGCTTGGCTTCAGGAGCAAGGTAAGCATACATAGGCGTCACAGCAGAGATGCTTGGCTTCAGGAGCAAGGTAAGCATACACAGGTATCACAGCAGAGATGCTTGGCTTCAGGAGCAAGGTAGGCATACACAGGTATCACAGCAGAGATGCTTGGCTTCAGGAGCAAGGTAAGCATACACAGGTATCACAGCAGAGATACTTGGCTTCAGGAGCAAGGTAAGCATACACAAGTATCACAGCAGAGATGCTTGGCTTCAGAAGCAAGGTAGGCATAAACAGGTATCAGAGCAGAGATGCTTGGCTTCAGGAGCAAGGCAAGCATACACAGGTATCACAGCAGAGATGCTTGGCTTCAGGAGCAAGGCAAGCATACACAGGTATCACAGCAGAGATGCTTGGCTTCAGGAGCAAGGTAAGCATATACAGGTATCACAGCAAAGATGGTTGGCTTCAGGAGCAAGGTAAGCATACACAGGTATCATAGCAGAGGTGCTTGGCTTCAGGAGCAAGGTAAGCATACACAGGTATCACAGCAGAGGTGCTTGGCTTCAGGAGCAAGGTAAGCATACACAGGTATCACAGCAGAGGTGCTTGGCTTCAGGAGCAAGGTAAGCATACACAGGTATCACAGCAGAGACGCTAGGCTTCAGGAGCAAGGTAAGCATACACAGGTATCACAGCAGAGATGCTTGGCTTCAGAAGCAAGGTAAGCATATACAGGTATCACAGCAGAGATGCTTGGCTTCAGGACCAAGGTAAGCATATACAGGTATCACAGCAGAGATGCTTGGCTTCAGGACCAAGGTAAAGCATACACAGGTATCACAGCAGATATGCTTGACTTCAGAAGCAAGGTAAGCATACACAGGTATCACAGCAGAGATGCTTGGCTTCAGGAGCAAGGTAAGCATACACAGGTAACACAGCAGATATGCTTGGCTTCAGGACCAAGGTAAGCATACACAGGTATCACAGCAGAGATCCTGTGCTCCAGGAGCAAGGTAAGCATACACAGGTATCACAGCAGAGATACTGTGCTCCAGGAGCAAGGTAAGCATACACAGGTATCACAGCAGAGATGCTTGGCTTCAGGACCAAGGTAAGCATACACAGGTATCACAGCAGAGATACTGTGCTCCAGGAGCAAGGTAAGCATACACAGGTATCAGAGCAAATATGCTTGGCTTCAGGAGCAAGGTAAGCATACACAGGTATCACAGCAGATATGCTTGGCTTCAGGAGCAAGGTAAGCATACACAGGTATCAGAGCAAATATGCTTGGCTTTAGGAGCAAGGTAAGCATACACAGGTATCACAGCAGAGATGCTTGGCTTCAGGAGCAAGGTAAAGCATACACAGGTATCACAGCAGAGATGTATGGCTTCAGGAGCAAGGTAAGCATACACAGGTATCAGAGCAAATATGCTTGGCTTCAAGAGAAAGGTAAGCATACACATGTATCACAGCAGAGATGCTTGGCTTCAGGAGCAAGGTAAAGCATACGCAGGTATCACAGCAGAGATGCTTAGCTTCAGGAGCAAGGTAAGCATACACAGGTATCAGAGCAAATATGCTTGGCTTCAGGAGCAAGGTAAGCATATACAGGTATCACAGCAGAGATGCTTGGCTTCAGGAGCAAGGTAAAGCATACACAGATATCACAGCAGAGACGCTAGGCTTCAGGAGCAAGGTAAGCATACACAGGTATAACAGCAGAGATGCTTGGCTTCAGGAGCAAGGTAGGCATACACATGTGTCACAGCAGAGATGCTTGGCTTCAGGAGCAATATAGGCATACACAGGTATCACAGCAGAGATACTGTGCTCCAGGAGCAAGATAAGCATACACAGGTATCACAGCAGAGATGCTTGGCTTCAGGAGCAAGGTAAGCATACACAGGTATCACAGCAGAGATGCTTGGCTTCAGGAGCAAGGTAAAGCATACACAGGTATCACAGCAGAGATGCTTGGCTTCAGGAGCAAGGTAAGTATACACAGGTATCACAGCAGAGATGCTTGGCTTCAGGAGCAAGGTAGGCATACACATGTATCACAGCAGAGATGCTTAGCTTCAGGAGCAAGGTAAGCATACACAGGTATCACAGCAGAGATGCTTGGCTTCAGGAGCAAGGTAAGCATACACAAGTATCACAGCAGAGATGCTTGGTTTCAGGAGCAAGGTAAGCATACACAGGTATCAGAGCAGAGATGCTTGGCTTCAGGAGCAAGGTAAGCATACACAGGTATCACAGCAGAGATGCTTGACTTCAGGAGCAAGGTAGGCATACACAGGTATCACAGCAGAGATACTTGGCTTCAGGAGCAAGGTAAGCATACACAAGTATCACAGCAGAGATGCTTGGCTTCAGGAGCAAGGTAAGTATACACAGGTATAACAGCAGAGATGCTTGGCTTCAGAAGCAAGGCAACCATACACAGGTATCACAGCAGAGATGCTTGGCTTCAAGAGCAAGGTAAACATACACAGGTATCACAGCAGAGATGCTTGGCTTCAGGAGCAAGGCAAACATACACAGGTATCACAGCAGAGATGCTTGGCTTCAAGAGCAAGGCAAGCATACACAGGTATCACAGCAGAGATGCTTGGCTTCAGGAGCAAGGCAAGCATACACAGGTATCACAGCAGAGATGCTTGGCTTCAGGAGCAAGGTAAGCATACACAGGTATCACAGCAGATATGCTTGGCTTCAGGAGCAAGGTAAGCATATACAGGTATCACAGCAGAGATGCTTGGCTTCAGGAGCAAGGTAAGCATACACAGGTATCACAGCAGAGGTGCTTGGCTTCAGGAGCAAGGTAAGCATACACAGGTATCACAGCAGATATGCTTGGCTTCAGGAGCAAGGTAAGCATACACAGGTATCACAGCAGAGATGCTTGGCTTCAGGAGCAAGGTAAGCATACACAGGTATCACAGCAGAGATGCTTGGCTTCAGGAGCAAAGTAAGCATACACAGGTATCACAGCAGAGATGCTTGGCATCAGGAGCAAGGTAAGCATACACAGGTATCACAGCAGATATGCTTGACTTCAGAAGCAAGGTAAGCATACACAGGTATCACAGCAGAGATGCTTGGCTTCAGGAGCAAGGTAAGCATACACAGGTAACACAGCAGATATGCTTGGCTTCAGGACCAAGGTAAGCATACACAGGTATCACAGCAGAGATCCTGTGCACCAGGAGCAAGGTAAGCATACACAGGATCACAGCAGATATGCTTGGCTTCAGGAGCAAGGTAAGCATACACAGGTATCACAGCAGAGATACTTGGCTTCTGGAGCAAGGTAAGCATACACAAGTATCACAGCAGAGATGCTTGGCTTCAGGAGTAAGGTAAGCATACACAGGTATCACAGCAGAGATGCTTGGCTTCAGGAGTAAGGTAAGTATACACAGGTATCACAGCAGAGATGCTTGGCTTCAGGAGTAAGGTAAGCATACACAGGTATCACAGCAGAGATGCTTGGCTTCAGGAGCAAGGTAAGCATACACAGGTATCACAGCAGAGATGCTTGGCTTCAGGAGCAAGGCAAGCACAGTGGCGTAGCGTGGGGGGGGGCCACAGGGGCGGTTGCCCCGGGCGCATAATTCTGAGGGGCGCAAAATGCTCAGCTCCCAGCCTCCCCAGTCCCCACCATCTCAAGACAGTAGACAGTCACAGTCCCACTCCCAGCGGCGTTACAGGGAGGCTAAAAAATCTGACAGGCGCCTGCGCCCAGCTGATCTGTCTCTCAAGTGAACTGTCTACTACTCTGAAGTCAAGACGTGCTGTGTAATGATTTAATTATCATAATTTATTAGTATAATCCTATCCGACCGTTACCTGCTGCTAGACTAGCGTTTACGTCACCATTTAGCATGGTCCACTCCCAGCGTGCATGTCAGGAGGGAGGAAGAAGTCAGAGCAGCAGAGCCAGAGTGGAATTAGACTGACTAGCACGCCGCGCCCGCAACGATAAGGTTAGTGTCAACCGAAATTACCAAACTCATCACCGGGTCTGTATCAGGACCAGACCACCAGTGCCACTGCCAGCCAGAATTATAATTAAATTATTATAGCCCCTGTTGCTGTTTTTGGGGCTATATGGGGTTTGGAAATAACAAATTGCACAATATGCAGCTTAGACTCTACCATTACCCAGGTGATGTCCCAGGGCCAGCCAGCCAAGTTCCAAAGGACCCAGAGTCACTTTGAGCCAGCCAGCCAAGTTCCAACTTCCAAAGGACCCAGAGTCTGAGCCAGCCAGCATGCCAGAGTGTGCGAGTGATCTATGCTGCTTTAAAGTGAAAGCCGGTTATTTTATTTCAAACTCATTTTTATCCTGCATAAAATAAAACATACAAGATGTAGATAAGTGAAAGACGGTTATTTTATTTCAAATTCATTATTAACCTGGGTAAAACATAGTAGATGTAGGATCTACATCTTGTATGTTTTACCCAGGTTAAAAATTAATTTGTCTACATCTTGTATGTTTTACCCAGGTTAAAAATGAATTTGAAATAAAATAACCGTCTTTCACTTTAAAGCAACATAGATCACTCTCACACTCTGACATGCTGGCTCAGATGTATTTTAAAAATGAAATCCCATGTTTAAATATTGAACCAAAAAAAAATGTAATTGTTAAGTTCTATAATGTACTTACTTAATGTATATAATAAAGTAATGGCTGCCTGCAACCATATTGAGTCCTAATTTTTAAGGATGAATGTAGAGTTTACAATTATATATATAGTATATATTTTTGTTGTTGAAAATAAAGCTTTGTTTGTTTTAAAACAAAAAACCTGTCTCCTAAATTGTTGAGATGGCTCCTAGATTCAAAGCAAATTTGCCAATCCCTACTGTACTGGTGGAAGAGATGCAGTCAGTGCTAATGGGTTAGGGGGGCACAATTTTTGCCTTGCCCTGGGCGCTGACAAGCCACGCTACGCCACTGGGCAAGCATACACAGGTATCACAGCAGAGATGCCTGGCTTCAGGAGCAAGGTAAGCATACAGAGGTATCACAGCAGATACGCTTGGCTTCAGGAGCAAGGTAGGCATACACAGGTATCACAGCAGAGATGCTTGGCTTCTGGAGCAAGGTAAAACATACACAGGTATCACAGCAGAGATGCTTGGCTTCAGGAGCAATATAGGCATACACAGGTATCACAGCAGAGATGCTTGGCTTCAGGAGCAAGGTAAGCTTACACAGGTGTCACATCAGAGATGCTTGGCTTCAGGAGCAAGGTAAGCATACATAGGCGTCACAGCAGAGATGCTTGGCTTCAGGAGCAAGGTAAGCATACACAGGTATCACAGCAGAGATGCTTGGCTTCAGGAGCAAGGTAGGCATACACAGGTATCACAGCAGATATGCTTGGCTTCAGGAGCAAGGTAAGCATACACAGGTATCACAGCAGAGATACTTGGCTTCAGGAGCAAGGTAAGCATACACAAGTATCACAGCAGAGATGCTTGGCTTCAGAAGCAAGGTAGGCATAAACAGGTATCAGAGCAGAGATGCTTGGCTTCAGGAGCAAGGCAAGCATACACAGGTATCACAGCAGAGATGCTTGGCTTCAAGAGCAAGGCAAGCATACACAGGTATCACAGCAGAGATGCTTGGCTTCAGGAGCAAGGTAAGCATATACAGGTATCACAGCAAAGATGGTTGGCTTCAGGAGCAAGGTAAGCATACACAGGTATCATAGCAGAGGTGCTTGGCTTCAGGAGCAAGGTAAGCATACACAGGTATCACAGCAGAGGTGCTTGGCTTCAGGAGCAAGGTAAGCATACACAGGTATCACAGCAGAGGTGCTTGGCTTCAGGAGCAAGGTAAGCATACACAGGTATCACAGCAGAGACGCTAGGCTTCAGGAGCAAGGTAAGCATACACAGGTATCACAGCAGAGATGCTTGGCTTCAGAAGCAAGGTAAGCATATACAGGTATCACAGCAGAGATGCTTGGCTTCAGGACCAAGGTAAGCATATACAGGTATCACAGCAGAGATGCTTGGCTTCAGGACCAAGGTAAAGCATACACAGGTATCACAGCAGATATGCTTGACTTCAGAAGCAAGGTAAGCATACACAGGTATCACAGCAGAGATGCTTGGCTTCAGGAGCAAGGTAAGCATACACAGGTAACACAGCAGATATGCTTGGCTTCAGGACCAAGGTAAGCATACACAGGTATCACAGCAGAGATCCTGTGCTCCAGGAGCAAGGTAAGCATACACAGGTATCACAGCAGAGATACTGTGCTCCAGGAGCAAGGTAAGCATACACAGGTATCACAGCAGAGATGCTTGGCTTCAGGACCAAGGTAAGCATACACAGGTATCACAGCAGAGATACTGTGCTCCAGGAGCAAGGTAAGCATACACAGGTATCAGAGCAAATATGCTTGGCTTCAGGAGCAAGGTAAGCATACACAGGTATCACAGCAGAGATGCTTGGCTTCAGGAGCAAGGTAAGCATACACAGGTATCAGAGCAAATATGCTTGGCTTTAGGAGCAAGGTAAGCATACACAGGTATCACAGCAGAGATGCTTGGCTTCAGGAGCAAGGTAAAGCATACACAGGTATCACAGCAGAGATGTATGGCTTCAGGAGCAAGGTAAGCATACACAGGTATCAGAGCAAATATGCTTGGCTTCAAGAGAAAGGTAAGCATACACATGTATCACAGCAGAGATGCTTGGCTTCAGGAGCAAGGTAAAGCATACGCAGGTATCACAGCAGAGATGCTTAGCTTCAGGAGCAAGGTAAGCATACACAGGTATCAGAGCAAATATGCTTGGCTTCAGGAGCAAGGTAAGCATATACAGGTATCACAGCAGAGATGCTTGGCTTCAGGAGCAAGGTAAAGCATACACAGATATCACAGCAGAGACGCTAGGCTTCAGGAGCAAGGTAAGCATACACAGGTATAACAGCAGAGATGCTTGGCTTCAGGAGCAAGGTAGGCATACACATGTGTCACAGCAGAGATGCTTGGCTTCAGGAGCAATATAGGCATACACAGGTATCACAGCAGAGATACTGTGCTCCAGGAGCAAGATAAGCATACACAGGTATCACAGCAGAGATGCTTGGCTTCAGGAGCAAGGTAAGCATACACAGGTATCACAGCAGAGATGCTTGGCTTCAGGAGCAAGGTAAAGCATACACAGGTATCACAGCAGAGATGCTTGGCTTCAGGAGCAAGGTAAGTATACACAGGTATCACAGCAGAGATGCTTGGCTTCAGGAGCAAGGTAGGCATACACATGTATCACAGCAGAGATGCTTAGCTTCAGGAGCAAGGTAAGCATACACAGGTATCACAGCAGAGATGCTTGGCTTCAGGAGCAAGGTAAGCATACACAAGTATCACAGCAGAGATGCTTGGTTTCAGGAGCAAGGTAAGCATACACAGGTATCAGAGCAGAGATGCTTGGCTTCAGGAGCAAGGTAAGCATACACAGGTATCACAGCAGAGATGCTTGACTTCAGGAGCAAGGTAGGCATACACAGGTATCACAGCAGAGATACTTGGCTTCAGGAGCAAGGTAAGCATACACAAGTATCACAGCAGAGATGCTTGGCTTCAGGAGCAAGGTAAGTATACACAGGTATAACAGCAGAGATGCTTGGCTTCAGAAGCAAGGCAACCATACACAGGTATCACAGCAGAGATGCTTGGCTTCAGAAGCAAGGCAACCATACACAGGTATCACAGCAGAGATGCTTGGCTTCAAGAGCAAGGTAAACATACACAGGTATCACAGCAGAGATGCTTGGCTTCAGGAGCAAGGTAAACATACACAGGTATCACAGCAGAGATGCTTGGCTTCAAGAGCAAGGCAAGCATACACAGGTATCACAGCAGAGATGCTTGGCTTCAGGAGCAAGGCAAGCATACACAGGTATCACAGCAGAGATGCTTGGCTTCAGGAGCAAGGTAAGCATACACAGGTATCACAGCAGATATGCTTGGCTTCAGGAGCAAGGTAAGCATATACAGGTATCACAGCAGAGATGCTTGGCTTCAGGAGCAAGGTAAGCATACACAGGTATCACAGCAGAGGTGCTTGGCTTCAGGAGCAAGGTAAGCATACACAGGTATCACAGCAGATATGCTTGGCTTCAGGAGCAAGGTAAGCATACACAGGTATCACAGCAGAGATGCTTGGCTTCAGGAGCAAGGTAAGCATACACAGGTATCACAGCAGAGATGCTTGGCTTCAGGAGCAAAGTAAGCATACACAGGTATCACAGCAGAGATGCTTGGCATCAGGAGCAAGGTAAGCATACACAGGTATCACAGCAGATATGCTTGACTTCAGAAGCAAGGTAAGCATACACAGGTATCACAGCAGAGATGCTTGGCTTCAGGAGCAAGGTAAGCATACACAGGTAACACAGCAGATATGCTTGGCTTCAGGACCAAGGTAAGCATACACAGGTATCACAGCAGAGATCCTGTGCACCAGGAGCAAGGTAAGCATACACAGGATCACAGCAGATATGCTTGGCTTCAGGAGCAAGGTAAGCATACACAGGTATCACAGCAGAGATACTTGGCTTCTGGAGCAAGGTAAGCATACACAAGTATCACAGCAGAGATGCTTGGCTTCAGGAGTAAGGTAAGCATACACAGGTATCACAGCAGAGATGCTTGGCTTCAGGAGTAAGGTAAGTATACACAGGTATCACAGCAGAGATGCTTGGCTTCAGGAGTAAGGTAAGCATACACAGGTATCACAGCAGAGATGCTTGGCTTCAGGAGCAAGGTAAGCATACACAGGTATCACAGCAGAGATGCTTGGCTTCAGGAGCAAGGCAAGCACAGTGGCGTAGCGTGGGGGGGGGCCACAGGGGCGGTTGCCCCGGGCGCATAATTCTGAGGGGCGCAAAATGCTCAGCTCCCAGCCTCCCCAGTCCCCACCATCTCAAGACAGTAGACAGTCACAGTCCCACTCCCAGCGGCGTTACAGGGAGGCTAAAAAATCTGACAGGCGCCTGCGCCCAGCTGATCTGTCTCTCAAGTGAACTGTCTACTACTCTGAAGTCAAGACGTGCTGTGTAATGATTTAATTATCATAATTTATTAGTATAATCCTATCCGACCGTTACCTGCTGCTAGACTAGCGTTTACGTCACCATTTAGCATGGTCCACTCCCAGCGTGCATGTCAGGAGGGAGGAAGAAGTCAGAGCAGCAGAGCCAGAGTGGAATTAGACTGACTAGCACGCCGCGCCCGCAACGATAAGGTTAGTGTCAACCGAAATTACCAAACTCATCACCGGGTCTGTATCAGGACCAGACCACCAGTGCCACTGCCAGCCAGAATTATAATTAAATTATTATAGCCCCTGTTGCTGTTTTTGGGGCTATATGGGGTTTGGAAATAACAAATTGCACAATATGCAGCTTAGACTCTACCATTACCCAGGTGATGTCCCAGGGCCAGCCAGCCAAGTTCCAAAGGACCCAGAGTCACTTTGAGCCAGCCAGCCAAGTTCCAACTTCCAAAGGACCCAGAGTCTGAGTCAGCCAGCATGCCAGAGTGTGCGAGTGATCTATGCTGCTTTAAAGTGAAAGCCGGTTATTTTATTTCAAACTCATTTTTATCCTGCATAAAATAAAACATACAAGATGTAGATAAGTGAAAGACGGTTATTTTATTTCAAATTCATTATTAACCTGGGTAAAACATAGTAGATGTAGGATCTACATCTTGTATGTTTTACCCAGGTTAAAAATTAATTTGTCTACATCTTGTATGTTTTACCCAGGTTAAAAATGAATTTGAAATAAAATAACCGTCTTTCACTTTAAAGCAGCATAGATCACTCTCACACTCTGACATGCTGGCTCAGATGTATTTTAAAAATGAAATCCCATGTTTAAATATTGAACCAAAAAAAAATGTAATTGTTAAGTTCTATAATGTACTTACTTAATGTATATAATAAAGTAATGGCTGCCTGCAACCATATTGAGTCCTAATTTTTAAGGATGAATGTAGAGTTTACAATTATATATATAGTATATATTTTTGTTGTTGAAAATAAAGCTTTGTTTGTTTTAAAACAAAAAACCTGTCTCCTAAATTGTTGAGATGGCTCCTAGATTCAAAGCAAATTTGCCAATCCCTACTGTACTGGTGGAAGAGATGCAGTCAGTGCTAATGGGTTAGGGGGGCACAATTTTTGCCTTGCCATGGGCGCTGACAAGCCACGCTACGCCACTGGGCAAGCATACACAGGTATCACAGCAGAGATGCCTGGCTTCAGGAGCAAGGTAAGCATACAGAGGTATCACAGCAGATACGCTTGGCTTCAGGAGCAAGGTAGGCATACACAGGTATCACAGCAGAGATGCTTGGCTTCTGGAGCAAGGTAAAACATACACAGGTATCACAGCAGAAATGCTTGGCTTCAGGAGCAATATAGGCATACACAGGTATCACAGCAGAGATGCTTGGCTTCAGGAGCAAGGTAAGCATACACAGGTGTCACATCAGAGATGCTTGGCTTCAGGAGCAAGGTAAGCATACATAGGCGTCACAGCAGAGATGCTTGGCTTCAGGAGCAAGGTAAGCATACACAGGTATCACAGCAGAGATGCTTGGCTTCAGGAGCAAGGTAGGCATACACAGGTATCACAGCAGATATGCTTGGCTTCAGGAGCAAGGTAAGCATACACAGGTATCACAGCAGAGATACTTGGCTTCAGGAGCAAGGTAAGCATACACAAGTATCACAGCAGAGATGCTTGGCTTCAGAAGCAAGGTAGGCATAAACAGGTATCAGAGCAGAGATGCTTGGCTTCAGGAGCAAGGCAAGCATACACAGGTATCACAGCAGAGATGCTTGGCTTCAAGAGCAAGGCAAGCATACACAGGTATCACAGCAGAGATGCTTGGCTTCAGGAGCAAGGTAAGCATATACAGGTATCACAGCAAAGATGGTTGGCTTCAGGAGCAAGGTAAGCATACACAGGTATCATAGCAGAGGTGCTTGGCTTCAGGAGCAAGGTAAGCATACACAGGTATCACAGCAGAGATGCTTGGCTTCAGGAGCAAGGTAAGCATACACAGGTATCACAGCAGAGGTGCTTGGCTTCAGGAGCAAGGTAAGCATACACAGGTATCACAGCAGAGACGCTAGGCTTCAGGAGCAAGGTAAGCATACACAGGTATCACAGCAGAGATGCTTGGCTTCAGAAGCAAGGTAAGCATATACAGGTATCACAGCAGAGATGCTTGGCTTCAGGACCAAGGTAAGCATATACAGGTATCACAGCAGAGATGCTTGGCTTCAGGACCAAGGTAAAGCATACACAGGTATCACAGCAGATATGCTTGACTTCAGAAGCAAGGTAAGCATACACAGGTATCACAGCAGAGATGCTTGGCTTCAGGAGCAAGGTAAGCATACACAGGTAACACAGCAGATATGCTTGGCTTCAGGACCAAGGTAAGCATACACAGGTATCACAGCAGAGATCCTGTGCTCCAGGAGCAAGGTAAGCATACACAGGTATCACAGCAGAGATACTGTGCTCCAGGAGCAAGGTAAGCATACACAGGTATCACAGCAGAGATGCTTGGCTTCAGGACCAAGGTAAGCATACACAGGTATCACAGCAGAGATACTGTGCTCCAGGAGCAAGGTAAGCATACACAGGTATCAGAGCAAATATGCTTGGCTTCAGGAGCAAGGTAAGCATACACAGGTATCACAGCAGAGATGCTTGGCTTCAGGAGCAAGGTAAGCATACACAGGTATCAGAGCAAATATGCTTGGCTTTAGGAGCAAGGTAAGCATACACAGGTATCACAGCAGAGATGCTTGGCTTCAGGAGCAAGGTAAAGCATACACAGGTATCACAGCAGAGATGTATGGCTTCAGGAGCAAGGTAAGCATACACAGGTATCAGAGCAAATATGCTTGGCTTCAAGAGAAAGGTAAGCATACACATGTATCACAGCAGAGATGCTTGGCTTCAGGAGCAAGGTAAAGCATACGCAGGTATCACAGCAGAGATGCTTAGCTTCAGGGGCAAGGTAAGCATACACAGGTATCAGAGCAAATATGCTTGGCTTCAGGAGCAAGGTAAGCATATACAGGTATCACAGCAGAGATGCTTGGCTTCAGGAGCAAGGTAAAGCATACACAGATATCACAGCAGAGACGCTAGGCTTCAGGAGCAAGGTAAGCATACACAGGTATAACAGCAGAGATGCTTGGCTTCAGGAGCAAGGTAGGCATACACATGTGTCACAGCAGAGATGCTTGGCTTCAGGAGCAATATAGGCATACACAGGTATCACAGCAGAGATACTGTGCTCCAGGAGCAAGATAAGCATACACAGGTATCACAGCAGAGATGCTTGGCTTCAGGAGCAAGGTAAGCATACACAGGTATCACAGCAGAGATGCTTGGCTTCAGGAGCAAGGTAAAGCATACACAGGTATCACAGCAGAGATGCTTGGCTTCAGGAGCAAGGTAAGTATACACAGGTATCACAGCAGAGATGCTTGGCTTCAGGAGCAAGGTAGGCATACACATGTATCACAGCAGAGATGCTTAGCTTCAGGAGCAAGGTAAGCATACACAGGTATCACAGCAGAGATGCTTGGCTTCAGGAGCAAGGTAAGCATACACAAGTATCACAGCAGAGATGCTTGGTTTCAGGAGCAAGGTAAGCATACACAGGTATCAGAGCAGAGATGCTTGGCTTCAGGAGCAAGGTAAGCATACACAGGTATCACAGCAGAGATGCTTGACTTCAGGAGCAAGGTAGGCATACACAGTTATCACAGCAGAGATGCTTGGCTTCAGGAGCAAGGTAAACATACACAGGTATCAGAGCAGAGATGCTTGGCTTCAGGAGCAAGGCAACCATACACAGGTATCACAGCAGAGATGCTTGGCATCAAGAGCAAGGCAAGCATACACAGGTATCACAGCAGATATGCTTGGCTTCAGGAGCAAGGCAAGCATATACAGGTATCACAGCAGAGATGCTTGGCTTCAGGAGCAAGGTAAGCATACACAGGTATCACAGCAGAGGTGCTTGGCTTCAGGAGCAAGGTAAACATACACAGGTATCACAGCAGAGGTGCTTGGCTTCAGGAGCAAGGTAAGCATACACAGGTATCACAGCAGAGATGCTTGGCTTCAAGAGCAAGGTATGCATACACAGGTATCACAGCAGAGATGCTTGGCTTCATGAGCAAAGTAAGCATACACAGGTATCACAGCAGAGATGCTTGGCTTCAGGAGCAAGGTAAGCATACACAGGTATCACAGCAGAGATGCTTGGCTTCAGGACCAAGGTAAAGCATACATAGGTATCACAGCAGATATGCTTGACTTCAGAAGCAAGGTAAGCATACACAGGTATCACAGCAGAGATGCTTGGCTTCAGGAGCAAGGTAAGCATACACAGGTAACACAGCAGATATGCTTGGCTTCAGGACCAAGGTAAGCATACACAGGTATCACAGCAGAGATCCTGTGCACCAGGAGCAAGGTAAGCATACACAGGTATCACAGCAGATATGCTTGGCTTCAGGACCAAGGTAAGCACACACAGGTATCACAGCAGAGATACTGTGCTCCAGGAGCAAGGTAAGCATACACAGGTATCACAGCAGAGATGCTTGGCTTCAGGACCAAGGTAAGCATACACAGGTATCACAGCAGACATACTGTGCTCCAGGAGCAAGGTAAGCATACACAGGTATCACAGCAGAGATGCTTGGCTTCAGGAGCAAGGTAAGCATACACAGGTATCACAGCAGAGATACTGTGCTCCAGGAGCAAGGTAAGCATACACAGGTATCACAGCAGAGATGCTTGGCTTCAGGAGCAAGGTAAGCATACACAGGTATCACAGCAGAGATACTGTGCTCCAGGAGCAAGGTAAGTATACACAGGTATCACAGCAGAGATGCTTGGCTTCAGGACCAAGGTAAGCATACACAGGTATCACAGCAGAGATACTGTGCTCCAGGAGCAAGGTAAGCATACACAGGTATCAGAGCAAATATGCTTGGCTTCAGGAGCAAGGTAAGCATACACAGGTATCACAGCAGAGATGCTTGGCTTCAGGAGCAAGGTAAGCATACACAGGTATCAGAGCAAATATGCTTGGCTTTAGGAGCAAGGTAAGCATACACAGGTATCACAGCAGAGATGCTTGGCTTCAGGAGCAAGGTAGGTATACAATGGCATCACAGCAGATATACTTGGCTTCAGGAGCAAAGTAGGCATACACAGGTATCACAGCAGATATGCTTAACTTCAGGAGCAAGGTAGGTATACACAGGTATCACAGCAGAGATGCTTGATTTCAGGAGCAAGGTAAGCATACACAGGTATCACAGCAGAGATACTGTGCTCCAGGAGCAAGGTAAGCATGCACAGGTATCACAGCAGAGATGCTTGGCTTCAGGAGCAAGGTAAGCATACACAGGTATCACAGCAGAGATACTGTGCTCCAGGAGCAAGGTAAGTATACACAGGTATCACAGCAGAGATGCTTGGCTTCAGGACCAAGGTAAGCATACACAGGTATCACAGCAGAGATACTGTGCTCCAGGAGCAAGGTAAGCATACACAGGTATCAGAGCAAATATGCTTGGCTTCAGGAGCAAGGTAAGCATACACAGGTATCACAGCAGAGATGCTTGGCTTCAGGAGCAAGGTAAGCATACACAGGTATCAGAGCAAATATGCTTGGCTTTAGGAGCAAGGTAAGCATACACAGGTATCACAGCAGAGATGCTTGGCTTCAGGAGCAAGGTAGGTATACACTGGCATCACAGCAGATATACTTGGCTTCAGGAGCAAAGTAGGCATACACAGGTATCACAGCAGAGATGCTTGGCTTCAGGAGCAAGGTAAGCATACACAGGTATCACAGCAGAGATGCTTGGCTTCAGGAGCAAGGTAAGCATACACAGGTATCACAGCAGAGATGCTTGGCTTTAGGAGCAAGGTAAGCATACAGAGGTATAACAGCAGATACGCTTGGCTTCAGGAGCAAGGTAAGCATACACATGTGTCACAGCAGATACGCTTGGCTTCAGGAGCAAGGTAGGCAAACACAGGTATAACAGCAGAGATGCTTGGCTTCAGTAGCAAGGTAGGCATAAACAGGTATCACAGCAGAGATGCTTGGCTTCAGGAGCAAGGTAAGCATACACAGGTATCACAGCAGAGACGCTTGGCTTCAGGAGCAAGGTAAGCATACACAGGTATCACAGCAGAGATGCTTGACTTCAGGAGCAAGGTAAAGCATACACAGGTATCACAGCAGAGATGCTTGACTTCAGGAGCAAGGTAAAGCATACACAGGTATCACAGCAGAGATGCTTGGTTTCAGGGGCAAGGTAAAGCATACACAGGTATCACAGCAGAGACGCTAGGCTTCAGGAGCAAGATAAGCATACACAGGTATCACAGCAGAGATGCTTGGCTTCAGGAGCAAGGTAAGCATACACAGGTATCACAGCAGAGATGCTTGACTTCAGGAGCAAGGTAAAGCATACACAGGTATCACAGCAGAGATGCTTGGTTTCAGGGGCAAGGTAAAGCATACACAGGTATCACAGCAGAGACGCTAGGCTTCAGGAGCAAGGTAAGCATACACAGGTATAACAGCAGAGATGCTTGGCTTCAGGAGCAAGGTAGGCATACACATGTGTCACAGCAGAGATGCTTGGCTTCAGGAGCAATATAGGCATACACAGGTATCACAGCAGAGATACTGTGCTCCAGGAGCAAGATAAGCATACACAGGTATCACAGCAGAGATGCTTGGCTTCAGGAGCAAGGTAAGCATACACAGGTATCACAGCAGAGATGCTTGGCTTCAGGAGCAAGGTAAAGCATACACAGGTATCACAGCAGAGATGCTTGGCTTCAGGAGCAAGGTAAGCATACACAGGTATCACAGCAGAGATGCTTGGCTTCAGGAGCAAGGTAAGCATGCACAGGTATAACAGCAGAGATGCTTGGCTTCAGAAGCAAGGTAGGCATACACAGGTATCAGAGCAGAGATGCTTGGCTTCAGGAGCAAGGCAAGCATACACAGGTATCACAGCAGAGATGCTTGGCTTCAGGAGCAAGGTAGGCATACACAGGTATCACAGCAGAGATGCTTGGCTTCAGGAGCAAGGTAAGCATACACAGGTATAACAGCAGAGACGCTTGGCTTCAGGAGCAAGGTAAGCATACACAGGTATCACAGCAGAGATGCTTGACTTCAGGAGCAAGGTAAAGCATACACAGGTATCACAGCAGAGATGCTTGGTTTCAGGGACAAGGTAAAGCATACACAGGTCTCACAGCAGAGACGCTAGGCTTCAGGAGCAAGGTAAGCATACACAGGTATAACAGCAGAGATGCTTGACTTCAGGAGCAGGGTAAGCATACACAGGTGTCACAGCAGAGATGCTTGGCTTCAGGAGCAAGGTAAAGCATACACAGGTATCACAGCAGAGATGCTTGGCTTCAGGAGCAAGGTAAGCATACACAGGTATCAGAGCAAATATGCTTGGCTTCAGGAGCAAGGTAAGCATACACAGGTATTACAGCAGAGATACTGTGCTTTAGGAGCAAGGTAAGCATACACAGGTATCAGAGCAAATATGCTTGGCTTCAGGAGCAAGGTAAAGCATACACAGGTTTCACAGCAGATACGCTTGGCTTCAGGAGCAAGGTAAGCATACACAGGTATCACAGCAGAGATGCTTGGCTTCAGGAGCAAGGTAAGCATACACAGGTATCACAGCAAAGATACTGTGCTCCAGGAGCAAGGTAAGCATACACAGGTATCACAGCAGAGATGCTTGGCTTCAGGAGCAAGGTAAGCATACACAGGTATCAGAGCAAATATGCTTGGCTTTAGGAGCAAGGTAAGCATACACAGGTATCACAGCAGAGATGCTTGGCTTCAGGAGCAAGGTAAAGCATACACAGGTATCACAGCAGAGATGCTTGGCTTCAGGAGCAAGGTAAGCATACACATGTATCACAGCAGAGATGCTTGGCTTCAGGAGCAAGGTAAAGCATACACAGGTATCACAGCAGAGATGCTTAGCTTCAGGAGCAAGGTAAGCATACACAGGTATCAGAGCAAATATGCTTGGCTTCAGGAGCAAGGTAAGCATATACAGGTATCAGTGCAAATATGCTTGGCTTCAGGAGTAAGGTAAGCATACACAGGTATCAGAGCAGGGATGCGTGGCTTCAGGAGCAAGGTTAGTATACACAGGTATCACAGCAGAGATGCTTGGCTTCAGGAGTAAGGTAAAGCATACACAGGTATCACAGCAGAGATGCTTGGCTTCAGGAGCAAGGTAAGCATACACAGGTATCACAGCAGAGATGCTTGGCTTCAGGAGCAAGGGAAGCATACACAGATATCATAGCAGAGATGCTTGGCTTCAGGAGCAAGGTAAAGCATAAACAGGTATCACAGCAGAGATGCTTGGCTTCAGGAGCAAGGTAAGCATACACAGGTATCAGAGCAAATATGCTTGGCTTCAGGAGCAAGGTAAGCATACACAGGTATTACAGCAGAGATACTGTGCTTTAGGAGCAAGGTAAGCATACACAGGTATCAGAGCAAATATGCTTGGCTTCAGGAGCAAGGTAAGCATATACAGATATCACAGCAGGGATGCTTGGCTTCAGGACCAAGGTAAGCATACACAGGTATCACAGCAAAGATACTGTGCTCCAGGAGCAAGGTAAGCATACACAGGTATCAGAGCAAATATGCTTGGCTTCAGGAGCAAGGTAAGCATATACAGATATCACAGCAGAGATGCTTGGCTTCAGGAGCAAGGTAAGCATACACAGGTATCACAGCAGAGATGCTTGGCTTCAGGACCAAGGTAAGCATACACAGGTATCAGAGCAAATTAATTTATCAGGTAAGCATAAATTTACGAGAGGGTATGGTAGGGTTTGGGAGAATGTCCAGGAGTCAGGACAGGATCAGAGTAAGGCACAGGATTATATTGGAGGTCTGGGAGCACTGTAATTTGTGAGGATAAAGAGAGGTGTGTGGAACCCGTATGCAGGAATAGAGAAACAGGAAAAAAGAAAGTCTTTTCTTGTGAATACTTTACTGAAGCAAAATTATAAACAACAATATTCAGAGCAAGGTAAGCATACACAGGTATAACAGCAGAGAGTAGACATGAAAATTGTTCTGACAGAGGTCAGAAAGACAAAGATTCTGAATACTTGCCGAGCACTTCAGTCCATTCATCGGCCATCAGTGGCTCAGTGCATGGAAGTCATTGGATTAATGGTAGCGGCAATGGATATAATTCTGTTTGCCCGCTTTCATCTCAGACCACTGCAGCTGTGCATGCTCGGACAGTGAAGTGGGGATTATGCAAATTTATCTCCTCAGATAAACCTGGAACGAGAGACCAGAGACTCTCTTCTTTGGTGGTTGTCGCCGGATCATCTGTCCCAGGGGACTTGTTTCCGCAGACCCTCGTGGGTGATAGTGACAATGGATGCCAGCCTTCTGGACTGGGGTGCAGTCTAGAACTCCCTGAAGGCTCAGGGTGTTTGGACTCAGGTGGAGTCTCTACTTCCAATCAATATTCTGGAACTGAGAGCAATATTCAATGCACTTCTGGCATGGCCTCAGTTGACTTCGGCAAAATTCTTCAGGTTCCAGTCGGACAACATCACGACTGTGGCATATATCAATCATCGGGGGGGAACAAAGAGTTCCCTAGTGATGATAGAAGTATCCAAGATAATCCGATGGGCGGAGACCCACTCTTGTTATCTCTCGGCAATCTACATCCCAGGAGTAGAAAATTGGGAAGCGGATTTTCTTAGTCGTCAGACTTTTCATCCGGGGGATTGGGAACTCCATCCGGAGGTATTTGCCTCACTGATTCTCAGATGGGGCAGACCAGAGTTGGATCTAATGGCATCTCGACAGAATGCCAAGCTCCCAAGATACGGATCCAGGTCAAGGGATCCACAGGCCGAACTAATAGATGCCCTGGCAGTGCCTTGGAAGTTCAGCCTAGCTTATGTGTTTCCACCATTTCCTCTCCTTCCACACATGATTGCTCGAATTAAACAGGAGAGAGCTTCAGTAATCATGATAGCACCTGCGTGGCCATGCAGGACTTGGTATGCGGATCTAGTGGACATGTCCTCTCTGCCACCGTGGAAACTTCCTTTGAGACATTACCTTCTCATTCAAGGACCTTTTCAACATTCAAATCTAATTTCTCTGCAGCTGACTGCTTGGAGATTGAACACTTGATTCTATCTAAGCGAGGATTCTCTGATTCGGTCATTGATACTTTGATACAGGCTCGAAAGCCTGTCACTAGAAAAATCTATCATAAGATATGGCGTAAATATCTTTATTGGTGTGAATCCAAGGGTTACTCATGGAGTAAAACTAAGATTCCTAGGATTCTGTCTTTTCTCCAAGAAGGATTGGAGAAAGGGTTATCAGCAAGTTCTTTAAAGGGACAGATTTCTGCTTGTCAATTTTGATTCACAAACGTTTGGCAAATGTGCCGGATGTTCAGTCTTTTTGTCAGGCTTTAACTAGAATTAAGCCTGTGTTTAGACTTATTACTCCTCCCTGGAGTTTGAATTTAGTTCTTACAGAGTTCTTCAAGGGGTTCCGTTTGAACCCATGCATTCCATAGATATTAAATTATTATCTTGTAAAGTTCTATTTTTAGTTGCTATTTCTTCTGCTCGAAGAGTTTCTGAGCTTTCAGCGTTACAATGTGATTCGCCTTATCTTATATTTCATTCTGATAAGGTGGTTTTACGTACCAAACCTGGTTTTCTTCCTAAGTTTGTTTCTAATAAGAACATTAATCAAGAAATTGTTGTTCCTTCATTGTGTCCTAATCCTTCTTCTAAGAAGGAGCGTCTGTTACATAATCTGGATGTGGTCCGTGCCTTGAAGTTTTACTTACAGGCAACCAAGGATTTCCGTCAATCATCTTCATTATTCATTATTTATTCTGGAAAGCGTAGGGGTCAGAAAGCTACGGCTACCTCTCTTTCTATTTTGGCTGAGAAGTATCATCCGCCTGGCATATGAGACTGCTAGACAGCAGCCTCCTGAAAGAATTACGGCTCATTCTACTAGGAGCTGTGGCTTCCACATGGGCCCTTAAAAACGATGCTTCTGTTGAACAGATTTGTAAGGCTGCGACTTGGTCGTCCCTTCATACTTTTTACAAATTTTACAAATTTGATACTTTTGCTTCTTCTGAGGCTATTTTTGGGAGAAAGGTTCTTCAAGCTGTGGTGCCTTCTGTTTAGGTTCCTGTCTTGTCCCTCCCTTTCATCCGTGTCCTTTTGCTTTGGTTTTGGTATCCCACAAGTAAGGATGAAATCCGTGGACTCGTCATATCTTTGTAAAAGAAAAGTAAATTTATGCTTACCTGATAAATTAATTTCTTTTACGATATGACGAGTCCACGGCCCGCCCTGTTCTTTTTAAGACAGGTTTATTTATTTATTTTTTGTAAAGTTTAGTCACCTTTTAGCCTTTCCTTTTCTCTTCCTAAACCTTCGGTTGAATGACTGAGGGTGGAGGGGAAGGGAGGGGCTATATATACAGCTCTGCTGTGGTGCTCTTTGCCACTTCCTGTTAGCAGGAGGTTAATATCCCACAAGTAAGGATGAAATACGTGGACTCGTCATATCGTAAAAGAAATTAATTTATCAGGTAAGCATAAATTTACGAGAGGGTATGGTAGGGTTTGGGAGAATGTCCAGGAGTCAGGACAGGATCAGAGTAAGGCACAGGATTATATTGGAGGTCTGGGAACACTGTAATTTGTGAGGATAAAGAGAGGTGTGTGGAACCCGTATGCAGGAATAGAGAAACAGGACAAAGAAAGTCTTTTCTTGTGAATACTTTACTGAAGCAAAATTATAAACAACAATATTCTAGAGTAAGGGAGAAGGGAATAGAATACCCAAAGTATAATAGGCACTAGTCTCTCAACAAGCACAGACTTCCCAGCGGGTACTATTGGTGAGGGTACAGCTTTCAGGATGCAGATAGACGTATACAGGAATCACGGCAGAGATTATTAGTTTCAGGAGCAAGGTAAGCATACACATGTATCACAGCAGATATGCTTGACTTCAGGAGCAAGGTAAGCATACACAGGTATCACAGCAGAGATGCTTGACTTCAGGAGCAAGGTAGGCATACACAGGTATCCCAGCAGATATGCTTAACTTCAGGAGCAAGGTAGGTATACACAGGTATCACAGCAGAGATGCTTGATTTCAGGAGCAAGGTAGGTATACACTGGCATCACAGCAGATATACTTGGCTTCAGGAGCAAAGTAGGCATACACAGGTATCACAGCAGAGATGCTTGGCTTCAGGAGCAAGGTAAGCATACACAGGTATCACAGCAGAGATGCTTGGCTTCAGGAGCAAGGTAAGCATACACAGGTATCACAGCAGAGATGCTTGGCTTTAGGAGCAAGGTAAGCATACAGAGGTATCACAGCAGATACGCTTGGCTTCAGGAGCAAGGTAAGCTTTCACATGTGTCACAGCAGATACGCTTGGCTTCAGGAGCAATGTAGGCATACACAGGTATAACAGAAGAGATGCTTGGCTTCAGGAGCAAGGTAGGCATACACAGGTATCACAGCAGAGATGCTAGGCTTCAGGAGCAAGGTAAGCATACACAGGTATAACAGCAGAGACGCTTGGCTTCAGGAGCAAGGTAAGCATACACAGGTATCACAGCAGAGATGCTTGACTTCAGGAGCAAGGTAAAGCATACACAGGTATCACAGCAGAGATGCTTGGTTTCAGGAGCAAGGTAAGCATACACAGGTATAACAGCAGAGACGCTTGGCTTTAGGAGCAAGGTAAGCATACACAGGTATCACAGCAGAGATGCTTGACTTCAGGAGCAAGGTAAAGCATACACAGGTATCACAGCAGAGATGCTAGGCTTCAGGAGCAAGGTAAGCATACACAGGTATAACAGCAGAGATGCTTGGCTTCAGGAGCAAGGTAGGCATACACATGTGTCACAGCAGAGATGCTTGGCTTCAGGAGCAAGGTAAGCATACAAACAGCTCGGGCTGTGCAATTCAGTATGAGGATCAAAAGCACAAAATGATGTTAAGTAAGCAGCACAATGTATCTATGTGTGCTAGCTAAAACAATGTATCGCTTTATCCAATTGTGAAACAATTATGGTAAACCTGTGTTGAACTGTGGCAATTGAATACAAGAACCGTTAACCCCTTACATTCGCAAGACTCATCTTTGTAAACAAAACATAAGCCAGATAATTCTAGCAAATATGAAAACGTGTAACAAACTCACTTGATTCTGAGAATGATATCCAATGTCAGATGAGATCCAGGAAAACGGAACTATTATATCCACTTTCAGTAGTGCAATTTGTTGCAGCAGTCACAGATACTGCCTGTGTTCATAGCAGCATCCCGGCTTGTTCCACGGGTGTTGGGAAGGGCTCCCCTGCTAAGCCCTCGTTTGTAGTAATGAGTAAACAGAAATTTTTTTCCAACACCTCTGAGTGAAAAAATAAAGCCCAATAGTCGAAAAAACAGTAAGGCTGATGAAATAAGTGTTAAAACTTCACCTTTTATTGAAATTCCGTGAGTAAAAAGACAAAGGCACAGCACACAGACTAGTCTAGTCTGTGTGCTGTGCCTTTGTCTTTTTACTCACGGAATTTCAATAAAAGGTGAAGTTTTAACACTTATTTCATCAGCCTTACTGTTTTTTCGACTATTGGGCTTTATTTTTTCACTCAGAGGTGTTGGAAAAAAATTTCTGTTTACTCATTACTACAAGCAAGGTAAGCATACACAGGTATCACAGCAGAGATGCTTGGCTTCAGGAGCAAGGTAAGTATACACAGGTATCACAGCAGAGATGCTTGGCTTCAGGAGTAAGGTAAGCATACACAGGTATCACAGCAGAGATGCTTGGCTTCAGGAGCAAGGCAAGCATACACAGGTATCACAGCAGAGATGCTTGGCTTCAGGAGCAAGGTAAGCATACAGAGGTATCACAGCAGATACGCTTGGCTTCAGGAGCAAGGTAGGCATACACAGGTATCACAGCAGAGATGCTTGGCTTCAGGAGCAAGGTAAGCATACACAGGTGTCACATCAGAGATGCTTGGCTTCAGGAGTAAGGTAAGCATACACAGGTGTCACATCAGAGATGCTTGGCTTCAGGAGCAAGGTAAGCATAAACAGGTATCACAGCAGAGATGCTTGGCTTCAGGAGCAAGGTAAGCATACACAGGTGTCACATCAGAGATGCTTGGCTTCAGGAGTAAGGTAAGCATACACAGGTGTCACATCAGAGATGCTTGGCTTCAGGAGCAAGGTAAGCATAAACAGGTATCACAGCAGAGATGCTTGGCTTCAGGAGCAAGGTAGGCATACACAGGTATCACAGCAGATATGCTTGGCTTCAGGAGCAAGGTAAGCATACACAGGTATCACAGCAGAGATACTTGGCTTCAGGAGCAAGGTAAGCATACACAGGTATCACAGCAGATATGCTTGGCTTCAGGATCAAGGTAAGCATGCACAGGTATAACAGCAGAGATGCTTGGCTTCAGAAGCAAGGTAGGCATAAACAGGTATCAGAGCAGAGATGCTTGGCTTCAGGAGCAAGACAAGCATACACAGGTATCACAGCAGAGATGCTTGGCTTCAAGACCAAGGTAAGCATATACAGGTATCACAGCAAAGATGGTTGGCTTCAGGAGCAAGGTAAGCATACACAGGTATCAAAGCAGAGGTGCTTGGCTTCAGGAGCAAGGTAAGCATACACAGGTATCACAGCAGAGGTGCTTGGCTTCAGGAGCAAGGTAAGCAAACACAGGTATCACAGCAGAGATGCTTGGCTTCAGGAGCAAGGTAAGCATACACAGGTATCACAGCAGAGATGCTTGGCTTCAGGAGCAAAGTAAGCATACACAGGTATCAGAGCAAATATGCTTGGCTTCAGGAGCAAGGTAAGCATATACAGGTATCACAGCAGAGATGCTTGGCTTCAGGACCAAGGTAAAGCATACACAGGTATCACAGCAGATATGCTTGACTTCAGAAGCAAGGTAAGCATATACAGGTATCACAGCAGAGATGCTTGGCTTCAGGACCAAGGTAAAGCATACACAGGTATCACAGCAGATATGCTTGACTTCAGAAGCAAGGTAAGCATACACAGGTATCACAGCAGAGATGCTTGGCTTCAGGAGCAAGGTAAGCATACACAGGTAACACAGCAGATATGCTTGGCTTCAGGACCAAGGTAAGCATACACAGGTATCACAGCAGAGATCCTGTGCTCCAGGAGCAAGGTAAGCATACACAGGTATCACAGCAGATATGCTTGGCTTCAGGACCAAGGTAAGCATACACAGGTATCACAGCAGAGATACTGTGCTCCAGGAGCAAGGTAAGCATACACACGTATCACAGCAGAGATGCTTGGCTTCAGGACCAAGGTAAGCATACACAGGTATCACAGCAGAGATACTGTGCTCCAGGAGCAAGGTAAGCATACACAGGTATCACAGCAGAGATGCTTGGCTTCAGGAGCAAGGTAAGCATACACAGGTATCACAGCAGAGATACTGTGCTCCAGGAGCAAGTAAGCATACACAGGTATCAGAGCAAATATGCTTGGCTTCAGGAGCAAGGTAAGCATACACAGGTATCACAGCAGAGATGCTTGGCTTCAGGAGCAAGGTAAGCATACACAGGTATCAGAGCAAATATGCTTGGCTTTAGGAGCAAGGTAAGCATACACAGGTATCACAGCAGAGATGCTTGGCTTCAGGAGCAAGGTAAAGCATACACAGGTATCACAGCAGAGATGCATGGCTTCAGGAGCAAGGTAAGCATACACAGGTATCAGAGCAAATATGCTTGGCTTCAAGAGAAAGGTAAGCATACACATGTATCACAGCAGAGATGCTTGGCTTCAGGAGCAAGGTAAAGCATACGCAGGTATCACAGCAGAGATGCTTAGCTTCAGGAGCAAGGTAAGCATACACAGGTATCAGAGCAAATATGCTTGGCTTCAGGAGCAAGTTAAGCATATACAGGTATCACAGCAGAGATGCTTGGTTTCAGGAGCAAGGTAAAGCATACACAGATATCACAGCAGAGACGCTAGGCTTCAGGAGCAAGGTAAGCATACACAGGTATCACAGCAGAGATGCTTGGCTTCAGGAGCAAGGTAAGCATACAGAGGTATCACAGCAGATACGCTTGGCTTCAGGAGCAAGGTAGGCATACACAGGTATCACAGCAGAGATGCTTGGCTTCAGGAGCAAAGTAATCATACACAGGTATCACAGCAGAGATGCTTGGCTTCAGGAGCAAGGTAAGCATACACAGGTATCACAGCAGAGATGCTTGGCTTCAGGAGCAAAGTAATCATACACAGGTATCACAGCAGAGATGCTTGGCTTCTGGAGCAAGGTAAAACATACACAGGTATCACAGCAGAGATGCTTGGCTTCAGGAGCAAGGTAAGCATACACAGGTATCACATCAGAGATGCTTGGCTTCAGGAGCAAGGTAAGCATACATAGGTGTCACAGCAGAGATGCTTGGCTTCAGGAGCAAGGTAAGCATACACAGGTATCACAGCAGAGATGCTTGGCTTCAGGAGCAAGGTAGTCATACACAGGTATCACAGCAGATATGCTTGGTTTCAGGAGCAAGGTAAGCATACACAGGTATCACAGCAGAGATACTTGGCTTCAGGAGCAAGGTAAGCATACACAAGTATCACAGCAGAGATGCTTGGCTTCAGGAGCAAGGTAAGCATGCACAGGTATAACAGCAGAGATGCTTGGCTTCAGAAGCAAGGTAGGCATACACAGGTATCAGAGCAGAGATGCTTGGCTTCAGGAGCAAGGCAACCATACACAGGTATCACAGCAGAGATGCTTGGCTTCAAGAGCAAGGCAAGCATACACAGGTATCACAGCAGATATGCTTGGCTTCAGGAGCAAGGTAAGCATATACAGGTATCACAGCAGAGATGCTTGGCTTCAGGAGCAAGGTAAGCATACACAGGTATCACAGCAGATATGCTTGGCTTCAGGAGCAAGGTAAGCATACACAGGTATCACAGCAGAGATGCTTGGCTTCAGGAGCAAGGTAAGCATACACAGGTATCACAGCAGAGATGCTTGGCTTCTGGAGCAAGGTAAAACATACACAGGTATCACAGCAGAGATGCTTGGCTTCAGGAGCAAGGTAAGCATACACAGGTATCACATCAGAGATGCTTGGCTTCAGGAGCAAGGTAAGCATACATAGGTGTCACAGCAGAGATGCTTGGCTTCAGGAGCAAGGTAAGCATACACAGGTATCACAGCAGAGATGCTTGGCTTCAGGAGCAAGGTAGGCATACACAGGTATCACAGCAGATATGCTTGGTTTCAGGAGCAAGGTAAGCATACACAGGTATCACAGCAGAGATACTTGGCTTCAGGAGCAAGGTAAGCATACACAAGTATCACAGCAGAGATGCTTGGCTTCAGGAGCAAGGTAAGCATGCACAGGTATAACAGCAGAGATGCTTGGCTTCAGAAGCAAGGTAGGCATACACAGGTATCAGAGCAGAGATGCTTGGCTTCAGGAGCAAGGCAACCATACACAGGTATCACAGCAGAGATGCTTGGCTTCAAGAGCAAGGCAAGCATACACAGGTATCACAGCAGATATGCTTGGCTTCAGGAGCAAGGTAAGCATATACAGGTATCACAGCAGAGATGCTTGGCTTCAGGAGCAAGGTAAGCATACACAGGTATCACAGCAGATATGCTTGGCTTCAGGAGCAAGGTAAGCATACACAGGTATCACAGCAGAGATGCTTGGCTTCAGGAGCAAGGTAAGCATACACAGGTATCACAGGAGAGATGCTTGGCTTCAGGAGCAAAGTAAGCATACACAGGTATCACAGCAGAGATGCTTGGCATCAGGAGCAAGGTAAGCATACACAGGTATCACAGCAGAGATGCTTGGCTTCAGGACCAAGGTAAAGCATACACAGGTAGCACAGCAGATATGCTTGGCTTCAGGACCAAGGTAAGCATACACAGGTATCACAGCAGAGATCCTGTGCACCAGGAGCAAGGTAAGCATACACAGGATCACAGCAGATATGCTTGGCTTCAGGAGCAAGGTAAGCATACACAGGTATCACAGCAGAGATACTTGGCTTCAGGAGCAAGGTAAGCATACACAAGTATCACAGCAGAGATGCTTGGCTTCAGGAGCAAGGTAAGCATACACAAGTATCACAGCAGAGATACTTGGCTTCAGGAGCAAGGTAAGCATGCACAGGTAAAACAGCAGAGATGCTTGGCTTCAGAAGCAAGGTAGGCATACACAGGTATCAGAGCAGAGATGCTTGGCTTCAAGAGCAAGGCAAGCATACACAGGTATCACAGCAGATATGCTTGGCTTCAGGAGCAAGGCAAGCATATACAGGTATCACAGCAGAGATGCTTGGCTTCAGGAGCAAGGTAAGCATACACAGGTATCACAGCAGAGGTGCTTGGCTTCAGGAGCAAGGTAAGCATACACAGGTATCACAGCAGAGGTGCTTGGCTTCAGGAGCAAGGTAAGCATACACAGGTATCACAGCAGAGATGCTTGGCTTCAAGAGCAAGGTAGGCATAAACAGGTATCAGAGCAGAGATGCTTGGCTTCAGGAGCAAGACAAGCATACACAGGTATCACAGCAGAGATGCTTGGCTTCAAGACCAAGGTAAGCATATACAGGTATCACAGCAAAGATGGTTGGCTTCAGGAGCAAGGTAAGCATACACAGGTATCAAAGCAGAGGTGCTTGGCTTCAGGAGCAAGGTAAGCATACACAGGTATCACAGCAGAGGTGCTTGGCTTCAGGAGCAAGGTAAGCATACACAGGTATCACAGCAGAGATGCTTGGCTTCAGGAGCAAGGTAAGCATACACAGGTATCACAGCAGAGATGCTTGGCTTCAGGAGCAAAGTAAGCATACACAGGTATCAGAGCAAATATGCTTGGCTTCAGGAGCAAGGTAAGCATATACAGGTATCACAGCAGAGATGCTTGGCTTCAGGACCAAGGTAAAGCATACACAGGTATCACAGCAGATATGCTTGACTTCAGAAGCAAGGTAAGCATATACAGGTATCACAGCAGAGATGCTTGGCTTCAGGACCAAGGTAAAGCATACACAGGTATCACAGCAGATATGCTTGACTTCAGAAGCAAGGTAAGCATACACAGGTATCACAGCAGAGATGCTTGGCTTCAGGAGCAAGGTAAGCATACACAGGTAACACAGCAGATATGCTTGGCTTCAGGACCAAGGTAAGCATACACAGGTATCACAGCAGAGATCCTGTGCTCCAGGAGCAAGGTAAGCATACACAGGTATCACAGCAGATATGCTTGGCTTCAGGACCAAGGTAAGCATACACAGGTATCACAGCAGAGATACTGTGCTCCAGGAGCAAGGTAAGCATACACAGGTATCACAGCAGAGATGCTTGGCTTCAGGACCAAGGTAAGCATACACAGGTATCACAGCATAGATACTGTGCTCCAGGAGCAAGGTAAGCATACACAGGTATCACAGCAGAGATGCTTGGCTTCAGGAGCAAGGTAAGCATACACAGGTATCACAGCAGAGATACTGTGCTCCAGGAGCAAGTAAGCATACACAGGTATCAGAGCAAATATGCTTGGCTTCAGGAGCAAGGTAAGCATACACAGGTATCACAGCAGAGATGCTTGGCTTCAGGAGCAAGGTAAGCATACACAGGTATCAGAGCAAATATGCTTGGCTTTAGGAGCAAGGTAAGCATACACAGGTATCACAGCAGAGATGCTTGGCTTCAGGAGCAAGGTAAAGCATACACAGGTATCACAGCAGAGATGCATGGCTTCAGGAGCAAGGTAAGCATACACAGGTATCAGAGCAAATATGCTTGGCTTCAAGAGAAAGGTAAGCATACACATGTATCACAGCAGAGATGCTTGGCTTCAGGAGCAAGGTAAAGCATACGCAGGTATCACAGCAGAGATGCTTAGCTTCAGGAGCAAGGTAAGCATACACAGGTATCAGAGCAAATATGCTTGGCTTCAGGAGCAAGGTAAGCATATACAGGTATCACAGCAGAGATGCTTGGTTTCAGGAGCAAGGTAAAGCATACAC
Source organism: Bombina bombina (assembly GCF_027579735.1). Classification (NCBI taxonomy): domain Eukaryota; kingdom Metazoa; phylum Chordata; class Amphibia; order Anura; family Bombinatoridae; genus Bombina; species Bombina bombina. The sequence continues at coordinate 1,125,762,439 of NC_069504.1, forward strand.
AGATATCACAGCAGAGACGCTAGGCTTCAGGAGCAAGGTAAGCATACACAGGTATCACAGCAGAGATGCTTGGCTTCAGGAGCAAGGTAAGCATACAGAGGTATCACAGCAGATACGCTTGGCTTCAGGAGCAAGGTAGGCATACACAGGTATCACAGCAGAGATGCTTGGCTTCAGGAGCAAAGTAATCATACACAGGTATCACAGCAGAGATGCTTGGCTTCTGGAGCAAGGTAAAACATACACAGGTATCACAGCAGAGATGCTTGGCTTCAGGAGCAAGGTAAGCATGCACAGGTATAACAGCAGAGATGCTTGGCTTCAGAAGCAAGGTAGGCATACACAGGTATCAGAGCAGAGATGCTTGGCTTCAGGAGCAAGGCAACCATACACAGGTATCACAGCAGAGATGCTTGTCTTCAGGAGCAAAGTAATCATACA